>NW_025401006.1:4160877-4210106 GCF_015345945.1 Tribolium madens
TTAGCAGTTTTAAAATTATCATTCAGTAATCACCTTTATCAGCTTTATAATATTTTTTGCTTAATATTTTTAACTATTTTTGAAAATATTTCGAACTTTTTTGTCTTGGTATGTTCAACCATTTTTGGCTTAAAAAAGGTATTAATAAAAGTTGTATTAATAGCTTCTTCGCTAACAAAAAAAAAGCAACTATGTTTTTAGCAATTTGAAAACATATTAGAAATGTTTTATTTTTATTATGTATTTTTTTGGATTAAAGTTGTTCTCTAGCTAAAATCATAATGTTTGTTGGTTAATAAGTTCTTTATTAATAAACAAAAACATTTTAGAGTTACATTTAAAAAAATACAAAGTTACGAGTAGATGATGAGGTCGTTTGTCAGTAATATGCTTTAGTCCACGTATGATAATTTTTTTTTATACAATTGCCAAAAATTGAAAACAAATCTAATTTTATGATTTATTATTTAAAATCAAGAACGAATTAAATTTTTACATTCTTCTAATTACTATAATGGCCTACTTTAGATATAGTGGGGAATATAAAGTATGGAACCAAGCGGTTTCTTTTTGCCTTCAGAAAATAATAATTAATATAAATTAAAGTAATATAATAAATGTGATCGTATTTTGAGAACAAAATTTTGTTTTGTTTTTGAGTTATGCGATTTTTTTATCAAAATTGCAATTTATGTAATTTTTTTTAATTAAATATAAAGTAGATAATAATATATATAATACTACTACTATATAATATATAGTAGATAATCTTTGGATGATAACCCACATGAGAAAAATGGTTATATAGTTGGTTGCCATTTTAAAAGATAAAAAAAAACAAAATAAAATTTTGAAAAAAATTATTCTTGATAAAACATCACATTTTTCTAGTAGGTACTTTATCATTTATCAATTAGTTTTTCTAAAAAATTAATAGTTTAGGCAAAAACGTTTGGTTCCATACTTTTTATTCACCTGGTATCTAAACTCTGATATTTTAATTCTTTATTGTTGAACATAAATTCCTTACCAAAAAATCGCAATTTATTCGAAAGAAATAAAGTTATTATAATCTCTGCAAACTGCAATTCTCTAACGAATTCAATCAGTTTTACTTGAGTTCAAGGTAAGTACTACATTTTGTTGACAACTGTATTATAAATTTTAATGTTATGACTTGGTTCATTATTTTTGTTTGTTACATTTAACAATTTGTTGTTAAAATATTACAAAAGTTTTATTTTTGTCCCGGCGCATCCACCAATTTTGGCCAAAAAATAATTGATCTTTGCCCAAAAACTTTAATAGTCTGGTTAGCTTTGTCGACATATTGATCAGGTTATTGAAATGACTTTAGTCTAGACGTAACCTCATTAAGCCGTCGATATTGATATTTATTTTAAACAAATTTATAAACTCACAGTAGCGATATTTTGTCGGTAAACTCTCTTATTAAACATGAAAGGGTAATTTTAATCTTGTAACTTTCATAATGAGATTAGTTAACTTTGAGGATTATGTTGATAAGTGCTAAGAATATTAAGCAGAATCAAATCATGATTTAATAAAAAGCACGCGGGAAAATTATATCGTAATCAGCATTTTTTCAGTAAAACTCGCAAATGAAGCTATAAGAACGTCCAGGGTGAAATAAACAGCTAAACAAATTTAGTTAATTGTGTCAGGCTGTAATATGAGTTTAATTTAGCAACGGTTGTAGAAACCGCCTCTGAAACAGGCGCAAAATTAACTAAATCGCACAGCGCGCCATATCCATATTAACAACTTCCCGATGATGGTATCAGCGAGTGGTGACGGTTATTCATGGTGAAGTAACGGTTAAATGTAACAATTAAGACGTTCAGGAGCGGTAACAGGAATTTCCGTTGCGGTTAGTTTAATTTTAAAGCAGTTTAATTATCCTTCGACTATTTCGTATCCTGAATGACACATTATTACAATTTATGGCGATTTTGTAAGCGAGCCCGGAAATGGCCCAAAACTTTGTCAACCTAGAGGGCGAGTCGCAATATTTAAAACAAATAAATTAAATCGTCGAGAATGTGCGAATTTGTGTTCAGGTGAGGCTAATGCCGAGATTTAACAAATGGCTTTGTTCGGCGGTTGACGAGTAAATTGGTAGTTCATGTAAATGCCGGCAAAGTTTCCGAGACGAACACAAAGTGGGTGCGTTTAAGTCCTTCCAGGAGTAGATTTCTTGACCCGCGCTTATGAAACTTAATTAAACATCACTAACATAACTGGCGGGATTGTAACACTCCCGGACTCGCGATGAATATTAAATTCTCCACTTAATTTAATGTCATGCTTATCTTGTTCATTTCGAGGTATTTTTGGACGACGAGGAATGGATCGATGGGAAGCCCCCATCATGATTAGACCTCGCAATCGTTACAAGCTAATCCGACGAATTAATGGGCTACTATACGCACACACGTTCAATTTCGTAATTAATTTAAGCCAAATTGGGACGAGCGACATTCGAACTACCGACAAGGGGGGCACACGTCCGATCCGATTTTCGTCACTGGTTGAATGGGCCACTGGCCATATTAGACAAACACTTTGCCAAACTAAAATTCTCTGTTTTTTTGTTTTTATGTCTGTTTAATTATTTATTCAGTAGGTATGTCCCAGGATTGGGTTTACAAGAGGAAAAACAAATCTTTGATTTTACGCAAAACTTCAAAGGAAATACATTTTTTGCTAAACCTGAAACGAGCAAAACTTCAGTATTCTGACTGAGAAGAAGATTGGTTTATTTTTCTCTTGATTTTGGGCTTTTTGTTGTTAAAAAATATAAAATCGCCAATGTGAAGGGATTTAAAAAGCAGAGAAAAATTATAACAAGTCTAAAATCAAGAAAATAATTGTAAACTCAATCTGGAGACATACTGCATATTATTCAAATACGTATTTTCTATGTTCTTTTTATAAGAATAATTTTTTATTTTCTGTTTTGTTGAAGAACAGTTACAAATTGCGATTACACTAGAACTTGAGTTATCTGAGACTCCATTAATTATCTAAGTTCTGTATTAACCCAGCCAAATATCATATTTTAAATTACCGAATTATGAAGTTAGTCTAAAGTTTTGTTATTTGTAGCTTTTTTTGGTACCTATATTGAATAATTATGAGAAATATATACAAGATCAACAATAAATGGACATTAGAAACGTCAAATGTTAAATTTTTTGTCAAATAGATTTTTTTAACATTTTTAATGTCAAAATTTTTTGACAAATAGAATTTTTTTAACATTTTTTTATGTTTGTGGTATCTTATTTTATTTGACATTTTACTCTGGTTAATACATATAAATGTATTAATATTTGGAAAACTGGGGCTTTACTGTATTGAATAATGAAAAAATGTTCTACAGTTTGAATAATTTATTATTGTCCTATGAAAATGTTTCATTGTGATGTGTAATATTTATAGGAAAAGTATTTATTTTGTTTTAGTTGAAAAATTGATTAGCTGATAACTATTGAAAAATAAATTATTGCAAAAATTGTAATAAATAAAATATTTATTTTAAATGAATAGATTTTTTGGAGACGAAAATTTGCATCGTTTATTCACTGTTTAAAGTTTACAATTTAAGTTTTCGAAAAGTCTCAAAAGTAATTTATGAACTTTTTGTTGGGTAATAAAAAGTTTTAGGAGCTTAACTTTGAATTGGCAGATTTAGAAACGTTAAATAATCACTTTAAAATTTACTTAACACGAAATTTTATTGGTTTAATTATTGTATATTTTATATAAAAATAAAATATTTCAATTATTATTAAAGAAGAAAATAAATTTCTGGCTTCATTAGTGGTCTACAGAGATTGTAAGCCAAAAATATAATTATTTTTTTAATTACCGAATTTCCTAATAAATGGAAGCGTTGAAAAAGCTCCTTTATATAGATTTGTTTTGCGTTTTATTTCCGAATCTCATTGTGCAGTTTATAGGAAAATAAAAAGTCGAGTTCGGTTAAGACCCCCTTATTTACTAGTGATTGATTCTTCCAAACTCATTTTCGGTAAAAAATTGTTTCGGTTATGGAAGTTGTAAGAGACTTTAACAAATTGATCTTTTTTCAGTAAGGTTAACTATATTCTATATCGGGTGATATTTTATGGTAACCTTTCTCATTCTGGAAAGTTTGCTCTAGGAAAAGCTCCTCCTACTGTTCGCACCATCTAAACTTTAAATCGAAGAAGTTTTCGTAACCAGCGCGGACAGGGCGACTTTTTATCTTGCCAAGGGGCTTTATCAGACATTACTACACTAGACAAGAATTTAAAATTAAGCACAAATATTAAACCAAACAGTTTTGTTGTTTCAATATTATGCAAAAGCTTGCTGAAACCATGCGGAAACAGTGAGCTTTCGTTTTATTTTATTACTCTCGGTTTGAGTGAAATTGAATCTGTTTTATTTTTGTTTGTTTTAGGAAAATAAGTTTTTTGAAGAGAATCGGATTCAGAATTTTTCAAAGAACAATAAATTAGAATCAGTGTGGAGTAAATTCAAGATTAATATTTCGCCTTCTTATCATTTTATTGCTTCGCGATTTGCTTAGTTTTCTTTATTCGGCTCTCGTAAAATATTGGCTCTGTTCCAGCATGGGAATGAAAATTTAAGGGTTTGCAAAACTTTTGGAAAAAGCGATTTCGAAAAACCGTAATTAATTATAGTCTCGTTGGATTTAAAAGTGTGTAAATTTCTGGGATTTACGGCCTGCCAGGGCAACAATAAAGCATGCGAGCAATCAGATTAAACTTTTGATTGGCCAAATCGGGTTTGCGGCGCGATTTTGTCTTAAAATTAGTCGAATCACCTAACCACAATCAAGCAAATTGAAGTTGAAAAATTATGTATTCAAATGAAGAGAGTGCATAATGTTCGAAGTTGCAATTTGCTCATTAGCTCTACATCAGGATTACATACAAATGAGACGGTTTAACTTCGTCGGCTGAATAAGGATTTAGATTTCAGTTTCAGTTTAGTTTGCCCCGAATCTGAGCTTCGGCTGAATTATTCCGAATCGTTTAGCCATTTAACTCACGAAATGGCTGGTCCAACCGGACCATGCAGCTTGATTTGCAGCTCTAATATAAAAGAGGCCGTTTTATCGAATTTATTCATCCTTGTCGGGACAACACTCGAAAAATTAAAATGAAATATCTTCAATATAAACGCATGAATCACGGCTCAAATTTATGAAAGCTTGTTTATTCGATAATTGATCCGCAAATGCGGAAAAAAGGACAAGTAATAACACAAATTATTGCAAAACAAAATATAAAAACATTTTAGCCAATTAAAAATTTACGCTTTTTGAACGCACACATCAAACAAAAATTGATTTCCCTTCAATTAAGTCAAATCCCGTAAAGATTACTCATGCTTTGAATATTATTGTTGGCAGGTCTACCGAAAAAGCGATATAAAATCAACAATCCAATTTAATACGCTTATAATCCGAATTTATGGAAAATAAATAAGGTTGTGAGTTTTCATTACATTTTGTGTCTCTTGTAAGTTTGAAATTTATCGTTGTAGGAACTTGGAAACTTCCTTCCAACACAAGTTGTTTTAACTTAATCAAAATTGAGAAAAACTGAGGACAAATACAATTTCTTTTACGGGAAATTTATCACCACCCTAATTGCATCGATGATTAATTATTATGTGAGTGATCTTTTAACTATTCGCCATTGAATGCTACTAAAATTAAGTTTTGCAAAACTGGGTTAAAGTCAGTTTTTGGAGATTGTGTGGCAGAGAGAAATCTTCTTTCACGCATTTCACTTATCTGATGTTACTAAAATGTCGCATTAAATTGCTAACTCACTGGGACTGTTCTTTTATGTCAAAGAGCAAGTTCAATCGTAATTCTTTCATTTCGTTTATTAAAGCTGAATCTGCATTTACATTGGATGGTTTTAAATCTCGATGAAATATTTTACGACGTATGCTATTATTGCCATTGGAATATTATACATAGATAGGAACAATCTTAGTCTGAATCAATAATCAATAGGAAACTAAGCAAACATGTATTAGATTTTGCAATCAAACTTGAATTGGAGGTAGGTTTGATTAGGGATGCAGATTGTGAGGAGTTTTACTTGCCACTTAACAGCACTAATTCTACACTAGAAGCTTTTAAACAGTTTTCTACTATTACCCAAGGAAACAAAACTAAAACAATTTTTTTTTGTTTTTAATTTAAAGTTAATTTTCATTCGTTATCTCGTAGATCCAATTATTTCGTGTAAGTAAATGTACGGGATGTCTGATTAGCAAGTTGAAGTTATGAAATATCTTACAACTCTTTTCATTAATTAAAGTGAATATTGTTTGTAATTTTGTAGTTTTAATTGCTTTGTATAAGTTAGTTACCGGATGTCTTTTTTACATTTTTTTATTGTATTGTCTCAGATGTGCCAAAATATTTATTATTTGATTTAAAATTTTTATAGCAATGTTTTTTTTGGTTCTTTTATTTAACGTTTTATAACTTATTTTTAAATTAAAAATTATTCTTTCTTTGTTTTCTCGTAATTCTAGTTATTTTGATTGTCATATTTTTCATTTTAAATAATTAGTTTGCTTGCTTGTCTACAGAAAAATTATTTTTTTATAGAGAATGTCCCAAAATTTTTATTTTATTAAGAAAATACATTTTTTGGTCGGTTCTGTAGATTAAAAATTCAGTATCCATCAAGTTGATCTTTTTATGTAAATTAACATTTACATAAAGACACTTTGTAGGTAGCGTCATTTCCAAATTAAAAGTAAGTAAGTTAATATAATGTTTCCCAATGAATTTGGGTTAATGTGTCAAAAATTTGTTTGTTTACAGGAAAATATTTTTTCATTAAGTTTTTTTTAGCAAAGTTACCTTTTTTAGTTCCATACAAAATAAGACTTAAAAATTTAATGTTGCTTATTTTTAACTTCAAGTTATTTTTTCTTTGTTTTCTTGTGCTTCTAGTTATTTCGTGTGCAAGTTATTTTTATTGTGATATTTTTTTTCACTTTAAATAAATAATTGACTTCTTTACAGAAAACTCATTTTTTTCAATAGAGAATGTGCTAAAATGGTTATTTTATTAATAATTTTTATGGCAAAGTTACATTCTTTGGTATTATACAAAATTAAGATAAAATGTTGAAATTTTGTTGTGTAAACTAACAAGACATTTTTTAACTCCTTTCATATAGGATGTTTGGTTTTTATTGTTACAAATTGAAACAGATGATAGAATGTTCAATTTTAAGCAAAAAGTTTCCTATAAACACGATATAAACATGTATCGAAAAATACTGCGTAAGGGAGCTACACCCTCTGAAAGGGGTGCGTTTTTTAATGAGTTTTTTTTCAATATTTCGGAAACAATTTTAGATAAAAATACAAATTACAGAGAATTTGTGTCAGCGAGTCAGAAATTTGCTTATTTTAAAAAAAATTAACGAGAATTTGTGGCAGATTGTCACAAACTATTTATTATTTTCAAGGCAAAGTTTGTTTCCATATTAGAAAAATTAAAAAATATTGACTATTTTCTACCAATTTGCAAGAGTTAATTGTTTGTTAAACCAAAATAATTAACATTGATTTTTTATTTTTGATGCCCGATAACTGTCTTATTACGTAGAGACGGGATAATTGTAAAATAAAAATGACGTGAATTGTTTTGTAAGCAGCGTCAAAATTATAAAATTGCGTTAAGTTTTATTCCTTTTCTGAAACTAATTCAATTGAAACAAAGTTTCGCCGCGAGGCTTCTTTCCTCTTTTTCTTTGGTAGATTTAAGCCCTCCAGTCTCATATTCACTTGAAATTTTCTTGCCGAAAGCCATTCCGATCGAGCTGTTTAGTATTCGGTATTGAAAATTGCCTTCTTGGCTCAGTAGATTCACGCTGCAGCTGCAAATTGTATACTTCCGTGTAGCTAATATCGCATTCGATACTGCATTGTAATTTATAATGTGTTCGATCAGTGGCCACTTAAACCATTGGATGGCACACAAAGGCCCAAGTCTACAATGTACACAAACAAGTAACCCGAGGATAATTCACACCCACATTACACTTTGGCCTTAGTGGCGTCTATCTGCCCTTTTGCCCTACACAATATTGATGCACTGCCGTTTAATTATTGCCAATGATTCGGTTCGAATCAGTAAAAATCGGAGAACGAGGTTTTAAAGGCAATCGATAAGGTTCGAAAGGTGTATTGGCAATTAAAGCGGCGATGGTTTATTTAGGAAGGACCACGATAAAATAAGACTTTACGGGCTTAAAGCTTGACTTGGTGACATCGGCTTTATGGCTTCTATAAACGAAACTTGAAGGATTTTACTCTGATTTTAGCTGAGGTTATGCAAATCAAATCAAATAAAATTTATTTAGTTCTCTTATGCAGCAAAAGCTTCATTTTCTCCGAGAATAGAAGCTATAAATATGAATGCAAAGCAATTGGATTGTTCACACAACGTAATATTTTATCACGCTCATATTTGGATTTTAAAGCTCATTTAGGTATTTTTATAAGCATAAGTTACATTCGTTTTACGAGATCCTATCAGTTCTCGGCGCAATTTCACACTTTATTGCTATTAACAATTTTTCATCATTTTGGTTATCGATCGACTGTTTAATACTTTACTGAGGTTTATCGGAACAAACATATTTCTTAATTTACAAAACACTAAAAGAAGATTTGATAAAATTCTACAGTAAAAATTAGTGACTTGGAAACCAATGAAATAGTATATTACATCCGAGATGTCATATCCGAGGCCCCTGCATATAGTCCAAGCGGTAATGATGAGGTAATCCTGCATATTACTTCCCAGGGGATGAAATGCCGAATTTCTTTACCTATAGAAGTTTAGGAATCTACACATTGTAATAGTGATTGTAAACAAAAAATGATTTTATTTTCAAGTGATGAATCATTTTTTAAAAATTGTGTTACCGAGTTAAAGATGATTAAAAATTTAATACTGGTTGTTTAGCCTTGACAATAGGTTATGTATGCGCCAGAACTCGCACCCCAGAAAAAAAGGTAAGATACTAGGAACATGGAAAAACATTAAACAATTTTGTCTGTAAAAATTTAGAAGTTATAAAAATTAAAATTTTTCACTTTGACTCTATTTATTTCTGTTGAAAAAATAATTGTCCATTTTTTTTTAGTTACAGGGTATTACAAGAGGAAAGAAGGAATACAGCTTCCTTCCTAAATTGTAACTCGGCTTAATATTATTTGTGGCTTTTATTAACAAAATTTTTGTACTTTTACTAAAAAACGCACACAAGATTAACAGTATCACTAAATAGACATAAAAATAAATCTCAAAATGTTTTGACAGATAGATTTTTTTTAAACATATTTTTCCATATTCCTGGTGTCTTATATTACTTGAAATTTTTCTCTGGGGCGCGAGTTCTGACACATCCTGTATATTTTTTAAAAATAAGAAACTATCTATTTTAATATAAATAACTCAGAGACGTAAAAATCCGTTGGGAGATCCAACATTTTAAGAAAGTTAAAAAATTTGTTGTTTTTTTTTTAGAGTTTTAGAGCTCCTAGACATTACATTTTTTATTTAAAATTCACTTTCAAGAACATCGTTTGAGATTTAATTCTTATTTAACGTGTATCTACCTCAATGGAGATTTATTTTTATAAGAAACTTGAAAAATAGATTTTACGATAAAAAACCTTAGAGGCGTGGATTAGATAGAGAGAATTAATTTAAAATTCGGTTAATTTTCGGTTTTTTAGAGCTTTGAGATGTTACATGTTTTTGTTTAAAATGCAATAAACAAATAATTTGTAGTGTTATTTTATTATTATTTAACTTGTACGTTGCTTGTCTATTTTTGTATTACTTTGTAAAAAAACTGCATTTTTCTTCATTAATGTTTATTGTCGAATTTATTTGTGATTGTTTTAGAGTAGTAAGTGGAAATGAAGCATAAAAAATAATAAAACTGAAATATTGCATTTTTCAGGCAAACTAATTTGTTTTGCTAATTAGTGTTGCAGTGAAAGAATTTTATTATGCACTGAATATTTCTTGTTACAGTTGATGGCTTTCTTGCTAATAGAATTTTGTTGTTGACAAAGTGTCTCCTCGTGAGGAGTAAGTGAATGCAGAAATGTGTCGGAATATGCAATTGAATTAATGTTTGTTCTTTGTCTCGCGAAGTGTTAATACGAAAGGAGCGCATTATTGTGGTAATTGTGGGATGTTATTGGTGTTTGAGATGCGACGTCCTTGCTTTTACAGTCGAGTTAACCTAATGAAATGTTATGCTTCTAGAAGATGCCGTTACGCCTTCAAACGTTTTAAGAAGCTTTTAAACCTTTATTATCCTCCAGTGACTTAAAGTCGCTTCTTGTAATAACCACAGTTCGTGGATGAACCTTTCTAATTACTTACCTTTGCCAAGTGAGAGATTAGTTTTTACACTAGCTTCGACCGAAATAAATTCGCATTTGGGGGATAAGCCGAAATTAATTTGTGGGGTTAAGATTAAACGGAAAAAGCCTTAGCGTAGTGGTTTTTATCTCGACTAAAATATAGACGGCAACTTGCCGCCGGGAAATCAATATTGGAATGACTCTAGATAAGCAATTTTTGTTTACCAAACAATTTGCATTTTTACCTCAATTTTTGGATAATGTCATCCCAATATTTGCTCTTCCAGTTCAGAAATGTCGGGAAATGAAAATAAATCATCTTGAATTGCATGTGTTGGCGCTTAGTCACGTTGCCACACGCGATTAAAGTGAGTTTTTTGTGTTTGTGCACTGGCAATAAAAGGAGATTTAAAAAATAGCGTCATATACATGCACAAGTGCACCATTCTGCTCAAAATTATCGCCGACATAACTACTCTAATAAATAAATTAAATCAAATTGGGTTTTAAATTAAAACATCACAATATTTTAGCGTGCATTATTTTTAATGAAGCAGTTCTTCATTGAAACCTACAGAGATTAATTTAATGATCTCGGCGATCGTTATGCAGCTCCTGCGCCATTTCAAGCGTCATTATGTACATAAAATTAAGCATTTTTGTCATAACAGCACTCATCATCATAAATTAATAAAAAAATATTTTCCGGTAAAGCGCAATTTTAATGGAGCTTTTTTGCGTTATTGGAATTATCACAGGAAATGCACAATTGATCAAAATGAAACTGTATGTAAAGGATTTGCCGATTTTAGCCAAACATGTGGGTGATGACATTCGGAAAAATTATCGTGCATGCCGATGACAGACATAATGAAGTACCAAAATTTTGATAAATTTTCCGAGCTTGGTTGACAGTTATGTGGAGGAAATCTCGCAAAAGCAGACGTCGGAAAATTATCTATAACACGTCGCCGAAATGTTGCAAACAAAAGGACAAAAAACGTTTATCTGAGAGATCTCTACGACTCCAATATTCTAAAATAGGGAAAGTAAGCTTTTATTGGCACGTTTGGCTGATGCCCGTCTAGATCAAACATCAGTTTTTGTGCAATAACATTTTTATTAAATCAAAAAAACAGAGTTGTAGACTCAAATGTTTACTTTAATTCAATTGAGAATGAATATATAAAATTAAAGAAGACTTTAGTTTAAGTGACGAGTCTTTCTCTTGAAACTTCAGGGAAAACTGTGTTAATCTATCTCGAAGATAATCGACGGAGACATCCGGTTTTGAAGTGATCTTCGTTATCTAAATCCCTCTTCGATCGACTTCAAGTTGTTTTATCCTACAAGGACCTTATGTCAACAAGTTCTACAAGTTTTATTTATGTACGACATACCATCAATTTTTCATGATTTATTTTATGCTAGTTTAAATGTGATCGATGGTGGAAAAATTTCTTTTTCTTCAAAAATTTTCAGAGTCAACTTTAGCGTGTGTCAGACGTTTGCTCGCCTTGACCCTTTTCAAATTTAAGAGGACGTCATATGGCACCCATATATTGCACTTTTCCGGGTGAATAAAAGTGCAACTTTGAGCAAATGCACGAAACGTGGATTACAAGTGCTTGGCGAGAAAAACCTCTAAAAGGTTGAATTTAAATGCGAGTCGGGCAAAATATTATTGTTGTGATAAAAGTAAGTTGTAAACTTGATGATGACATAAAACTTGTCTCTGTGCCTAAAGTCGGGCAGAGAAAGATTTAGATAACACTAATCGTTTCCCAAAACTGCGAACAATTATTTGGAGTCAAACTTTCGATAAGTTTTCAACTCATATTCCAACTTCTCTTGCTTTCAACACATGTTCAAATTGGCTTTCGTTAACTTGCTTTTGGCATGTCCAACTCGTCAACGTGCCGGAAAAGAGACGCTATCATACTTCCAGTTCAGTCGCTCAATTACTTCCGGCTACGGTGACGACCATTACTCGCAATGGGAGCGTTTATTCACCATCGCTTCATCTTAGTTACTTTAGCCGGAAAATTGCTTTTATTAAGAAAAATTACGAAACCCTTTTTTACCTGATTTGCATGTACCTGTGTTTGTTCACGAGATAACTGAGCCAAGCGATGATTGATCGTGTCCTAGAACGACGAAATGAAATGCAATTTAGGACAAGAATTCTTTTATCATGAGCTCAATCAAAGAATAAAATTGATTTGAAACGAAAAAATGCTGCTCAAAGAACAAAATCGCATTTTGTGCCGCTACAATACGTATTGGTAATTTCAGCACGGGCTAAAACCCATATTTATAAAAGAGCTTTAGAGCAAACTGTAAACTTCCCTGCAAGATCTGCAAATACAGAGGTTAAGTCTTTTATCTAAATAAAAAAGTAAATCTTTCTCGAGAACTAAACCTTGGAGTAGTCTAAGAAAATAGCGCGAATTTTTTTCCAGATTACTGGAATATAGTGAAAGCGATTTGGCGGAATAATCTTCAGTATCTAATAAAAAGTCATTCGCTTGAGTATTATTCCGATTTTTGATAGTTTAAGTTTGTTTTATTACTTAGGACTAGCGCTTTAATGCATCTATGTTTAACAAGTCTAATGAATAACTAAAATTCATCTCGTGGTAGAAATACCCAGTCGGAGAAACGTGTCAAGATATTAAACATGATTTATGCTTCAACCTTAATAAAGTGGTTGTAAAATAAACAGTTATATCGATTCGACTCATAAAAATTGCATCACTAATGGAGAATATAATATTTACATTTCTATTTATTTTTTTCTGTCTTTGATAACTCAATATTGCTTCAAGTTATTTCGAACTAAAAAAGAAACTGATTATGTTAAAAAAGTTCTCTAATGGAACTAATTCTGTAAACGCAGATACAATTGGTCCAAATTAAAAGTTTGTTTCTTTGGAATTGTCATCGCCACAATCAGGAAACTTTCGATGAGTTTACGAGAACTACACAGTGGAATTTAAAAAGGATTTAAAACAAATTTTTCAATTGAATTAATAAGAAATATGCAGAGTGAGTTGATATCTTGTTTGATTGTTTTGAAATTGTACTGAACTTTTTTTTCACAAGAAATCGAAAGATTTTTAAACCATTTCTTATTGTGGGGGAGAAGGAAATAAATTTTTATAACTTTTAAATTAAGCACATAAAGGTAATGTAAGAATACGTAAAACTACTAAAACCGTATTTATACAAAAAACCAATCTCAAAAAAGAAAAAGTGTAAAATTGTTCAAATAAAGTTCAAAAGACTTAAACAAGAGACAGAGTATTATCAAAATTAAAGCACTTTGGAAAACTAAGTAAGTAAACTAACAAAAGGTGTGCATGTAAACATAACATTCAAAGAGGAAAATGTTAGGATGCAACAAAATGGAACATGGAACATAAGAGAGGTTAGAATTTAATTTCTTTGTGTTTTTAACCTTTTTTATGAAAAATGAACAAAACTATAATTTGTTTATATAGTGGATCACGAGTTGAAAACAAATAAAAGACTTTTCCTTAAATAGCTATTTAAGAAAAAGTCTGTTTTTTGTCTTTCAAAAGTCTTTTATTTTTATTTTCAACTCGTAATCAATAACAAATGATGCAGGACGTTAACACAACTAATTATAATTTGTTTAGTACAGCAATTTATTGCAGAAAATATAATTTTTTTAATTAATTTGCCTCAAATAATTTTCTACGCTAATAGACAAGAAACAAGACTTTTAACAACAACAATTAACAACGTGAAATAAACAGTACCTACTTATTGCGACGGTTTGTTGGACCTTTTCTTTGCTTTATTAATTTTTAGTAGATTCCATCTTAGTGAAATTAGTTGGTTTACGAATCGTTTTGCTTTCATCTGGTTCTAAATTAGCTCTCTATCGATTGGCTCAAAAACAACATAAAACAAATTAAACTTTAAATACAAATCCTCTTTATAGAGAAAATATAATCAGCTTTTCTACTACATCTAACTTCAGGTACTGTTATTTGCTGACAAATAACTGAATTTAAAATGCATCAAACTGCAAATCTATTTCGAAAGCACGAAAAATATGACGGATGACCTGTGCGCGTTATTAACAGATTTTCCTTCGTCCAATCTATGCAAGCCGTTTCAATTTCGCCTTCCACTAAGCTGAATGGTTCTTTTGCCGTTTGTGTCAAATTCTTAACACTCTGACTCTCACATTTATGCGTCGGATCAAGTCGAGTCGACTCTTATCCTTCAGTCTGTTATAGCAAAGAATTGGCAGAGCGTTTGTACCCGAGTCCACATTTTGCGAATTGTGCTCGGGCCCTAATAAACAGCTATCAAGAGTTTGAAGGTCGGTGTCTGTTTCGAGATTGGGCCGGCGTCCCGACGGACGTCGCGGCGCCTCGCTATGCGACTCCTTGACCGACGCCGCCGTCGATGCGACAGAGCTGCTCCTGCTGGAGTTGCGCACATACTAAGCGCGGAATTAGCATAAATCACGCTTCGTTACTTATGCTGTGCACCTTTGCTAATTACATCAGCAAATGTGGCTGAGCAAACACGAATACGTGATACTATGCATGAATAACACAAGATTTACGCGGCAATTAGCCACCAATCAAACAAAAATAATGTGTGTTTGACATTCGGAGGTCGCTGACTTCGTTACCAGTCTTGTTTTCGGGGCGAAATTGTTTTGATTGCTGAATTTTGTAAATCGCACACGTCGCATTCTCGTAAGTGAGGCAATTTAAAATGGGGCTGAGCTGATTTCTTCCGACAAACAATATCAGAGGCACTAGATAATCCTGATGGCGACGTTTAGATTGCATCCTTCACTGGGTGTTGAAAAATGTTTGCCCCAGGCATCTGATTCAGTCGTCGACAACTTCTCAAAGCAGATTTTATATTTAGATACAACCGCATCTCGACGAATTTCTGACGGCCATCTGCACATATCGTACTTTGTAAACATTTCGAAGAGAAGTCGAGATAAAGAAAATGTTTGTCCGGTAGCAGAATTTTCCATATCAAAATATGTTGTTAAAATTAATCGTGAAATACCATCAGTTATTAACAATTTTTCATCACTTTGGTTATCGATCGACCGTTTAATACATTACTGGAGGTTTATCAGAACCGAAACTAAGTAAAAAAAAAAACACTACAAGAAACTTTGATAAAATACTATAGTAAAAATTAGTAACTTGGAAACCAATGAAATAGTATATTACATCCGAGCTGGTAAATATGTCATATCCGAGGCCTCTGCATAAATTCCAAGCGGTAATGATATTACCACCGAGGTTTTTTTTTGATAAAAAATCACTAATGGGGTAGTGTACACCGCCCGAATCAAAAAAACATCAGGTAATCCTAACGTTGGCAATCCTGCATATTATCTCCCACGGGATGAAGTGACGAATTTCCCCACCTCTAGAAGTTTAGGAATCGATACATTACAATAGTGATTGTGAACAAAAAATGTTGTAGTAAAATTATTTTATTGTCAAATGACGAATCATTTTGAAAAAATTGCATTACCGAGTTAAAGATGTTTAAAAATTCATTTTGGTTGTTTAGCCTTGTCAATAGGTAGAGTCCTTGTCCTTGTCCTTGTCCTTGCCCTTGTCCTTGTCCTTGTCAATGGAGATTTATTTTTTTTTAGTAAGAAACTTAAAAAATATATATTATTTTACGATAAAAGACCTCAGAGACGTGAATTAGGTTAATTTAAGATTCGATTTTTCCAAGAATAATTGTCGGTTTTCTAGAGCTTTGAAATGTCACATTTTTTTGTTTAAAATAGAATAAATTTGCAGTGTTATTCTATTATTACTTTTATATCACTTTGTAAGAAACTGCATTTTTCTTCATTAATGTTTATTGTAGAATTTACTTTGTAAACACTCTAGAAGTCGAGATGAAGAAAATGTTAGTCCGTCGGTGGTGTTTTCCATATCGGAATATTTTGTTAAAATTAATCGTGGAATACCATTAACACTTTTTTGACTAAAGTGATAAGTCGGTGTTAAGGGATTATAAATCACACATAAATGTCAGCGTGGGTGTGTTTTCTCTTGAATTTTTATTAAAACAACAAGCGATACTTTGTTTTCGACACAGTTTCAAGATTTATTAGTGTTTTTATTTAAGGAAAAATGTGGGTGTATTTGGTTACGTGCATCTGTATCTACCCATCAAAATTCCTATTATCGCTTTTCCGCCATAACCATGTACGAATTCTAATTATATCCTTTGAAAGGATAAATACAAAGGTAATTTCAATATCGACTGATTCCAAACAATAGGTCAAAATTGTTAAATAAGTGATTGGCCTAATAGTCTTGTTTAGGTTGATTAATCTTTCCCAGGCTAAATTTACATAAGCCAAAAAAAAATCTAACACCAATTTGAACAGTTGGTGACCCAATTTATTGATAGTCTTGTAAAAAATACGAGACATTCTCACCATTATCTTTTTCTGTATCAATCCAGAGAAGGGTCGTCAATATAATGGCCACTTTCCCGTTATCACACATTGTGGAAATAACAATCAGAGTTAATGCCGGATTTTTTGTAGATTTCCCGAGTCTAAATTTCGCTGATTAGATAAGAGAACTTGGCTTAATATCGCATTTTAATGGTGATGTTGTCGCTATCAGCCCTGGAGCATTATCGACGAAGCCTGAATGCGGAACTAATATATATCTCGTATGCTAATTAGTTTCCAGATTCAGTGTTAATCAAATCTGGGGGCCAAGTCGATCGCGTAATCAATTACACGAGTGCAGGTAATAATAAAATGTGGGAAGTTTGTGGTACAAACATTAAATTCACTTAGTTTGAGAATGCCACCACTTAATTCAATATCCACGTGCAGGGCGTATCTGGAGTTGGCTTCCAGCAGTAAGAAAAACTTGGCAAATTTATGTCTTGCATTCGGCTTGGCGAGTGCACTCTAATAGACCGCAATAATTTTACTTCTTTCCACATTAAGTTTTATGGCCGAAACTCAAACGAAAACTGATATAAATTCAGCAAAACGCGACCATCTCCACTTAATTAGCATGTTTTGTTTGGAAATTTATCGATCAACCGCGAATTAATTCGACCCGAAATTGCTAACATTTCTCGTTGAAAACTGACTCAAAAAACCGACGAAATTGCCCCATAACCAATAACGATTTAATTTGGGAAGGGTGTTGGTAGAGGGAATAGATTCGGCCATTTCATTTGAATAAATGAAAAACAGATTGGCTCGAGGTCTGCCGGAATTCAAAGCACCACCCAAAATCTGATAGTAAATTGGGGGGATTCCTGACTTTATAATATATTTACAATTCGAATTATTGCGGCTTTAAACTCTTGTTAAAATTTACTCGGACCAACTCCGCCTCCGTTTTGTGTCATAACGAGATAAATTGCAAAGGTCTGTATCTTGGTTAAGAGACAAAGGGCAATAAACCACTCAGATCATTCCTCCTTTCTCTTATACACTTGAAACACCAAAAGGACGTTGGCTAATCCCGGATTAGAGTTTCTCGCTGGAATACCGCAACCACGGCCAGATCTTTGCTTCGTCGGTTTCACGATGTTTTACGTACAACAGCAGGATAAAGAGCAAATTGCAGAACATTGTTTTATGGCGCCGAACGTGACGGATTTTCCCAAGATAAATTATTATTGGCGCTAACCAGGTGATCTATGCCTTTAACAATATTTCTCAAACGTGATGAAAGGAAACGAAGACATTTTTCACCCCAGACTTGAGGTCGCGAAAATCAGTCGAGATTTTATAAAGTTTGCTTGCGGAAATAACCAGGATGCAACAGCACTGTCCAACACCAGAAAGAGGGTGTTTTTTGGATTTAGGATCAGTTTTTGAGAAAATCGCAAATGAAATTTGGAAATTGATTTTTTCAGTTTTTTTCGTCTAATCATACCTTTTAAATAAAATATTACAAAACTGTCTGTACTTGATGACCATAAATTCACTTTTACTTAGAATAACATGTACTATTTTATCTGAAATCGTATTCAGATCGAGAGTCAAAAGAAACACTATAACTAGCAAGTAAATGAACAAAATAATTAGGACGCTTTGCAAGTAATGAAGACATAACAACGCTTATAACCAAACATAACGCGTCAGTATGGGAATTTTTGTCGAGATTTCCAAAAGATTTATTAATTTAACTAGTGCAGTTATTAGTGCAAATGTCAAATGCTGATGATTTACTACGTCGTACTTCTCCATAAATTGCTGAAGCAGCGAAAGAGACACAACATTGGTAAATGTCAAAAATGTTATGGTAAAAATATTAACGTTTCGGCGTAAAAATAGAATTTTTACTCCATGGCTGAAAGGTGAAACTTTTACTTTTTTTACGTAGTCATTTGCAGATAATCTTGATTTCCACTTTAAAATATTTAGATTTCAATTGAAATTTGATCTCAGGATACACTTTTAAAAAAATGTAAATTACGAACACAAGGTATTTTTTCTTTAGAGAGGAAGAGAACCTACTCGTTAAACTCGTGCCAGACCAAACTTACGTAAAACGAAAGAAATAGAATTGCCTTCTGCATGAATGAATCAATAGGGACCACCTACTTTTGTTTTTTTTTTCTGAATAAGAAAGTGCCAATAGCAAACAGATAAAAAAAACAACTTTTAGAAATCAAAAAAATCAAAAATAAAACGGTTTCAAATTTGGATTTAACACCTTAAAAACATAGTGTACCTTTAAAAAAAATGTTAGATTGAAACTGAAATGCTTTTTGTATGAATAAATCAATAAAGACGGTTTTTTTTGTAAATAATAAAAGCTATACAGGGTAGCTAAAAAGTATGGATACAGTTAAATATTTTACAAACTATTTATCAGAACTTATTGAAATTTGGAATATGCTTAAAAAGAGTTCTGTGATGTAACACATGCATACCTTTTTTTTTTTAATTATCGAAGTAATTAAATTTTGAAAAATGTAAATTTTTTTAGCCTTAGAAATGTTGTCTTTATCTATCGTTAGCTCTTTGCATCCTGAACTTGGACCAGAAAATAGGTAATTCCCAAATTTCAATGTGTTCTGCTAAACCGTTCTGAAAATATTTAGCTGTATTCATACTTTTTAGCGACCCTGTATATTACATAAACATCAAAACCTATAATTTTTCTACAAATTGTTTTATAAACTTTGAAGTTTTTATTAAAATGTTACATTGATATTTAGATTTAAGTTTGTGCGGGCTTAAATGTGTTTAAATAATTCAAAACTCGATTAAAAAAAGGCTAGAGGCTTACTAAAAATGTAGCTGTCATGAAATTTTGTTGTTTGCTTTTTCTCTTTTGTTGTATTCTAATCGGTACTATTCTCGTATTGTTAAAATTGTTTGGTGTTAATAAGTCATTAGCACAAAAAAAACAAAAAAGTCAAAAAAGTGGTTCCACATTCAGCACATAAAATAACACAAAATACTTCTTGTAAAAAAATTGTTGTACATTGTAATTAATAATCTAGTGATAATGAAATCAAAATAGTGATGTATAATTTCTTGACTGTTTATTTGTTTATTTCTGCATTTAAACGTTATTTATTTCTTATTAAAACATATCTTGTAATCTGCAGTTTAGATAATGGCGTGTAAAACGCGCACTGGCGCAGATAAGCAGTTACATAAATATGAATCAAAGCTCGCAACAACTAGATTAAATCAGTTGCACCGCTAAATAACAATCGATAAATTATCCACAACAACATTTGTTGTTTCACCGTATGTATAATTCAACCACTTAACAACTACTTGCTTGCAAAGAGATCTGTTAGTGCTTTTGGGGTTAAATAAATTGGCAATGTTGACAGCGTCCGCTTTAATCAGTCTTTCCCCAAATTGAAAGTAAAAGATTTATTCCGAATGCAGAGTAAATCGTCACTTTGACGAGATTAAAATTCTGGTCGTAGCAGTAAGAAGTGACCTGATTTTCATATTCACAGGTGAAATTCAACAGGTAGTTTATTCGTGCGAGCAATTTAATATTATTTGCTAGGTTTTTACAAATCAGGTTTTAGCTCCCTATAATTTTTCCGGTTTGCGTTTGTATCTTTATGTTCTTACCATTCAGGGCGCTCTTTTGTCGAAATCTTATACAAATAAAAAGGCTCTCCATCTTTCCTGATTAAAGCTTAGAATTTGCCGCCAAATTATGTACTGATATAATAGTCGACAAAAAACGTATCGTCCTCAAAGTTAAAAGAACGTGTCAGGAAAATATAAAATATCGTGTAAGCCACTACCGAGCTCGCACCTTTAATCAAAGTTATATTGACAATTCCCGCAAGAGTTTCCACGCGAGCTGAAACGACAACTTGAAAAAATTGTTATTTTGCATCAAAATGTAATATAAAAATTCTTCGACCGAAAATTGCGACCACATGCTAGGCCACGGATTATAAGACAAAGTCCATAACCTGTAATTAATTTTTCTCCCAATCATATTCGGGAGATGGTACATTTTTTTGCCGCTTATTTACATAATAAATAGACGCCCGAGCTGATTTATAGCAATAACGCACAAGGCTGGGTGTTTGTTATCAAAATTTCAGGCGTCACTATGAATTTTCAGCACAAAACAATTTACGACCGCTTGGGGACGCAGTTTTTTAATAATGAAACTGTAAAAAATGCGTTTTACTAGATTAGAAAAAATTATGTCGAAAGGTGGTGCGGTTAAAGGGAGGTCTTACGTTAATGAGCACTTAATAGGCCTGCCAGCCGGCAGACTCGTTTGTTTTCACAATGCCGTTAATGCTAATCCCATGGCAAATTATGTAGATGTAGATTAGGCTTTCGTAATAAGCCACTGACTTTAATTCCAATTATTTGAAAAAACGCGCTTTTAATAAGTTTTGTTTACAAGGGAAGATGTAGGAATGCTCGATAAAATTATCTTGACGATAACCGTAAATACCATAAGAAAAATTTCAATAAAATCCCAGGGACGTTTAATAATTCGTTTATTAGTGTCATGGCGGACGTGACATTATGTGCTGATCACCGAATTGTAATAATTAGCGTTCCATCACGTTGTTAATTACAAGTCAGGAAATAAGCAAATATTTTTGGCTGGTAGACTAACAGAAACGATTTAGCTTTGCACCAGGAGAATTCCGGGGCAAATATAGAAACTTCTTTGATGTTTCGACACGAAATCAGCTAAGTAACCACAAGGGTATAGTGCTGACAAAGGTTGAAAATTTGTTTATGCGAAAGTATCCCTTGGGAAAAATCTAAAACTCCCTTTTGCCAATCTTATTTTGCAATATTTGCGATTCTTGTTTGTGTTTTAATTTGTTAAGCAAAATAGTTTTTTTACTACCAGCTGTCAAAGATACCATTATTTAGTTTGTCGAGAGGTTATGAAGTTGTTTTTCTTTGTTAGTAGTCAATAATTATTTTCATTATAGACCAAGGGCTATAGCCCTTATAATGCATTAGAGGTGGGTAAATGCCGATATTGTAGGGTATTACATTGATACAAATATTTCTAGAATAATATTATTGAAAACTATAACCATCACAAGTCCTAACGGAAGTATTTCGAGATGAAATTAATGCAAAATCAGAAAGACTTAAATTTTCTTTTCTTCAGAATAACCTAAACTCTAATACTTCTGTTTATGTCAAAATTGTTAAAATTGGGTTTATTACTTTATTTCATATTAAAATACTATCGGTAGTGAGGCAAATTTTAACACTTTCCCTTTTTTGCAGTTTCTTTGTTATTTTAACAAATATTTTATATTCGGAAATTAGAAAATTTCTTTAAAACTTAGTTGCAGAAGTACAAAAATGACATAACCTCAATTACGGTAAGAAGAAAATAATACTTCCAACCCATATACACAGGTAAGTAATTAATTTCTGAAGGTAACAGTGAATTAACAAAAATAGTACTTGTGAAGAGTTGTGTAGAGTTATATTTTTTATTTTGTACTCAATGTTAAAGAGTGCTTTTGTCAACTAATTTCAGTAGATAAAGTAGTCTTTTATCGTCTAGTGAAATAAAGTAATTTTTATCTACTGTTTAGATTCAAGAAATTCTGGTAAGTGTGTACAAAATAAAACGTGACTTCGTCACTCTTACATTTAACCTTTTCACTAGTAGATAAACAATTTTCTTATCGTCTTGTATAATAAATAACTATCATCGTTGTATTTCTGGGTTATTAATGTGTTAGTAGTGAAAAAATTATACAGGCTGTTCCGGTTAAACCCCACATTAGAAGTATTGGGAGTTCTAACAGTGATATTTATCTAAAATTTTGATAATAGCCATAATCAATCAAAATATTTTCAAAATGGCAACAAACTTAGGTATAGGGAAAGCTAATGAAAACTCTCTCAAAATCATGTGAGTAATCCCAAAACGCAATAAGAACATAACTTTCTATTTAAAATAACGAGGTTGATATCCACTTCCGGTGTAACAGGAAGTGCCGCCATCTTGAAAATATTTTTATTGAGCCGAACCTAACCGATTATATCTATAAACAAAATTTTAGATAAATATCATTGTTAGAACTCCCAATACTTCTTATGTGCGGTTTAGCCGGAACATCCTGTACCTACATAAAATACGGTAGAGAAAATTTTTATAGCCTTGCATTTTTTATTAACAGCTCGGTTATGACAAATCTCTTCTCCACCTTGTGATATAATATACTATATAATATATATACGTGAGGTAATATAACACCAAGGAGTGTAATGCAACAGGAAATTCTTTATCTAGCACGTTTTGAGGAGTTTCCTTTGTGCTAAACCTTGCACTTTTAACAAACTGTTTTGATAGACTCGCTTCCGACTCCATTGAGCTTTGATTCAAAATATTTATCAACAGGTTAAATTTAAAAATAGGTGCACGAGCAGTTGTAGATGTGGAGATTTCACTTTGAATATGTATTAGCTCGTTTGGAGTGGTGTTATTTTGAATAAAATAAAAGCCATTTAGGTCACGCTATTAACATTAAAGTCGATAAACAGGAAATGAGATTGTTCAAAGCCGGCCATTTTTCCAGCCAAGTTGAAGTTTGATTGCATGTAAATATGTTCTATTTGTCGCTGGATTGAAAGCTTGTATCTACAAATGGCTTTAATCCAGTCAAAATTCAATCAGTTCTGATTTAAATGAAAATGAGCGATGTTCAACACGCGTGAACGTGTTCGACTGAGCTAAGATGAAATCGTCCCCCGAATCGGATCCCATTGTTTGCGTGGCAAATTGGATAGATACACGGTACAACTTCCGTTCACTTTTTTACTACAGGCAAAAGTTTTGACTTAGTTGGTAATAAGTTGGGGAGCAGGCGTTATTGAAGGCTATGTTCTCATTAAATATCTGTCGTTCAAGTGCGAACTTGGGAGCCCATTAATCAAATACTGACTAGGCGCTCAATATTGCCTCAGATAGCTATTATCGCCCTGCTTAATATAGAAGTGTTGGTGATTATCTTTTATTAATGAACGCAAAAATCGTGACGATAACATTATAAATCACCACTTTTAAATTGGGCATTATTTACGAAAAAAATCTGCATTTGTGATCATGAAATATCTGAAAATATCGCAATATTCGAGATTATTAATGACTTCTTTTTATTTACTCGGCGTCGTAAACGTAAAAATGAAATAAAACTAACGATTTTCTCCAAGTTTATGCCACCGTAATCTTCAACAGTGTAACAGCTGCAATAATGATCAGCTTACCTAAGATAACAAAATCTTGGCTAAAAACAAATCTATTAGTCATTTTTCGATGACAAGTAGCTGCCAGTCAAACAGCACTTTCTTTTAATGGGAAGGATAAGAGAGAAGGCTTCTCTTCTGAATAAATAAATCTCAGTCTGATATTGATAGATTACCAAAGTTTTCGAATAACATTTATTTTGCTAAAATATTGTCGGTTTTATATCAAATAAAGAAAATACACTTTCAGAAAAAATTTAAATTGTGTTAGTTTTATTACAATAAATCACAGTTCTGCAAGATACAAACGACAAATAAACACCCACACATAGCACACGATAAAAAGAAATAGTCTTATGGAAGTTTGAATGTCGCCTGCTTTCTGAGAATAAACCGCGAGATATTTATTCTAAAAATATTTTTGGTTCAACTAGAATGTATAATAAATTTAATTAAAATAATATTTGCATGTCAAAACAGATTTCAATTGAAAACAAAAATATTTCACACAACGAAATAAATATTAGTCTTTTGACAAAATGGTGGATGCGCCGGGATAGCAAACATTTTTATATTGATATTGATTTTGATTTTGAACTCTGATATTTTGTTAACATCTTATTTAGATTTTTTGGTAAACACATTAAAGCAATGGTAATACTAAATACTGTATCTTTATGTTCTCTTAACAGGAATTAAAATGACGTTTTATTCTTTTGTTCTTAACTAATAATCTGGTATTTTATTCCCTTGGGAATAAAATAAATAAAATGCCGATTTTTACTTTTAAAAACTGGAAATATAAACTTTAATTAAATCTTTTGAATCTCCTTGATACCCACATTCTGGGGATTAAAATTGTTGTTTATTGTCTTGATACATATTTAAGAGCGTTTCTTATTTGAGTTGTCAGTTTTTTGCATACTATTAAACATAAATATAAATATTTATTTAAAAATTGGATAACGTTGAATTCTTAAATCGTTTATTTAAAAGACTTGATATCTGTTTGTTTTATACATAATATATTTTATTTTAATAAGTGATTGCTTGAAATAATGGAAAACGCTGAAGAGTGGACACTGTTTTGTATAATATTTTTTTTCACTAATAAATAGTAAGTCGTAAATACAAATCATTTTTTATAACACGTTTGTGATTGTGCAAAACTGGTGGATGCGCCGGGCTAATTGATTTAATTTTGGAAATTGTATAACCCTATTGAATTTTCTCTTTCCGCTCGCACTTCTTTTATTGCCTAAGTAATATAAATGGTTCGAAATTGGCGTTTTCCTAATTATTTCCGGTGAAAAGTTCTGTCGGAAATTGGTCCTAATGTCAGTAGTCCGGAATAAACTCAAAACCGATTATCTAGAAAAAGGGGGACTCGCACCACACCCACACCTGACCCTCGCAAGTTATAATTTTGTGCCTTTTCCAAGCCTTATCCGGTGGAGCGCGAAGTTCCCGTAAAGTTGAGTTATGCAACCGGAACTCTCGTGCTTATAACAGACAGTTCAGTCAGGTTTTGGTTGTGAAATTGCGGCGACAGTCGCAAGGACATCGCTAAAGCCCGACCCAAATACGTTTTTCGAACACACAACGAATTTTAAATGTCACTATGGCCTCCTCCATTTCGTAAATGCGAAAGTAACGACTTCAACGCATTGACCTTTCTTGTGTGGGGGTCGTACGATTATGTCTACTTCCCATGATAATGGCGCGTCGATGTTGCAAATGGCCGCAAAGACGCGGAAAATTATTTATAAACGAAACTACCCACGTCGGGGAGACAAAGAGAATATCGTATCCCTTTTCGACTTGAAACACATTTGCAAATTAGAATCAAAGCCTTGCAAAAACAGACAAGGGAGGAGGTGCAAAATTGTCATTTTATTTCCTCGCGGCACAATTTCTTGTTCATTTATACTTGCGTTCAAAGTAAAGCGTAAATACCGAACAGACTCAAAGCAAATCTTCGTTTTGGAAGAGGTAAATACCCGATTACATGTGTCTTACCAAAATCTATAACGTTTACATAATGACAGCTCCTTTATGTGAAGAGATGTTCCTGGAGAAGACATTCTAACACAAACCCGCCTCCATCCAATCACCTCAACCACGATGCAATTAACCAAACGAGACTTACGAAATGCTACCAATTTTGACTCCACATACAATACGGGATTAATCTTTCACATTAAAACCTTTTATTAAAAAAAAATAGTAAAACAAAGTAGATAAATACAAATACAAAAAGTAACAAAATGGTGAATGCGCCAGACTGCTTATTTGGTGTTAATACCAAACTTGCAGAACATTACATCTTTGTAAACATTTATTTAATTTTGTTATTTAATTCAAAACTGAAAGACACCAAAATTGAGCAGCTTTCTATTTAAAAAAATAGAGTCAAAAACTGTTTTAATAATTGGATTGAATTACGAGTTCTTCTTTACAGCATTAGAGACATTACTAAAAGACAACCACACACATAGATATTGACAACTTTAACCAAAATTATTTAGTTATTTATTGTAGAATAATAAAAATTTTATGTATTTAATATACAGGGTGTGTATAAAATATGGAACCAAGCGCTTTTTTTTAATTTGCTCTCAGAAAATAATAATTAATATAAATTAAATAATATTTGTATTTTGAGAACAAGATTTTGTTTTATTTTTAAGTTATGCGATTTTTTTTTAATCAAAATTGCAATTTATGTAAAAAAAATTTTTTGATAAAATTAAATATAAAGTAAATAGTTGGAATTCTTAGATCATAACCTTTATGAAAAAAATGGTTTTATAGTGGGTTACTATTAAGAATTTTTTTTGTAAAACTCGAAAACAAAAAAAATTTCGAAAAATTTTATTCTTGATAAAACATCACATTCTTATAGTACTTTATCATTCATTTATTAGTTTTTCGAAACAATAAATAGTTTAAGCAAAAAACGTTTAGTTCCATATTTTTTATTCAACTTATAGAATGCTGCCTCCCGTTCATTTATTATCGTTTTGTTCTTATTAGAAACCTTCCGTTTTGTGACTGGTTTATTTGGCTTAACAAAATGGATATGTAAAAACGTTCTAATTCACAATTTATTCACATCCTTTATAACTTGCTTATCTAAAATGAAACAAATATTATTCAATAGATCAAAGGGTGTAAATGGTGGATGCGCTAGATTAATTATAATAACCCAAATTGAGATATTTATCAATCGTTTCAACAATAATGAAATTTCATTCAATCACTGGTGATTGCTGGTTCAATTGCAGCAAACAATAATGCCTGTAATATTTGTTATTTAGATAATTTTTATTAGTAAAGTGTTTAAAAATGGATGCGCCGGGCAAATATTTACAAAATTTTGTTCAATTTAAAACTTTATTGCATAAATTTGCCAGATAAGCCAACAAAACGCTATTTTAAAATTTAAGTTCGCAAATGGCGGCTGGCGAGCGAGTGTAGTGATTTGTCAAACGTTGCAAAGACACTCACGAGACCGTTCAAATTTCTTTTCCGCTTATAAATTTGCGAGCCAAAGTTAGGAACATGTGTTTTGTTTGTAAGTACCCACAAAGCCATAACTTCATTTTTATGTGCTCAAATCTGTTGAGAAAGTTGCGATAAACACAAACGGCGCCATTTACAATCTTTTTTTAGATTAGTTAATATGTGGTACATGGTTTGCCCTCATTATTTCCATTGTCATGAAGATTCCGCATTAATGACATTTCTCAGCACCTAATTGAAACGTCCAACTTTAAACCAGCTATCATTAATTTAGTGCCGAAATGTGAGGAGGAACATGTGCTGTCGACATCTGAATGTTTCTCGTTCAGAAATGGCCGATTTTACTGAGGTCACAACGCGAACTCTGCTAACATCGACCATCATTTATAATACCTCCAGATGTAATTTTGTTGTTGTTGTTTACTTACTCACCTTCAAAGGATTCTCACTTCTGCATTATCCAAAACCAATCGATGAAAAACGCTGAGTCATCGAAAAAGAAACATCCAGAATTAGCTCATCGGTAAAATTAAAATTTTTGTTTGGAAAAATTTTTGTTTGTGTTTTACAGTTATGAATGTAAAAAGGGGCGAACAATGGCTGTCTCATTATTTAGCATGAAGAGGAATAAAGTTTCTTTTATTCCAACTCGACTTTGGTTACACATTTGCAAAAAATAAAAGCAACGAAATTTGCCAGATCTAACAGATGGTTTGAATTTATAACCGACGCGAATTGAACATGGCAATGCGTGTCTAATACCAATAATAAAGTTATCGGCAAATTTCTAATTCCGCAAAATTGAATTTTCTCAAAAGCACTGCTTCTGAATATTTCCCGATTCGAAATATTTATTTTAATAAGAGTATCGGATGGAAATAACATGATTGCATTTTGTAAAATTACCCAGTCTGGGAAAGTTATCTCTTTAAAGAAAAACGTGTTCTATCTAACTCTGAATAAAGTTTTAATGAGTTTATTAGCAAGATTGGTTTACTAATGTGGAGTTGGAGAAAAAAATTAACTTTTGTTAGTGCTCACGACTATCCCTTAATTAAATCAGCGTATCTTACCATCTTTTTTAAACAGAAACGTCATCACAAATATTACTTTATTAGCAGTGATTTAACGTGAAAGTAATCGAATTATTTCACGCCTAAAGCGGCAACTATTTCGTTATCGATAAATTGATTTCAAACGAAATTCCGTTTTAATTACCGCAGCTAATTTTTTGCTCAGAGCTATTGACTTTATCTTTCCGATGATAAGTAAACGTTGATTTTTATTTTATTTCGTAATCTCTCATTTTTACTCACATCGGGCGGAAATAGACTCAGCTGCTTCAAAGAAACTATAAGAAATGTTCAGCAAAAAACACAAAACGTTCCTCAAACAAAAAACTACAACTTTATATCTGTTAAGCCGAAGTATAAGTTATATAGTTGAACAAACACAGCAGTCGTAAAATTTTATTACCCCTCAGAATTTTATGCAATTTCCATGCAGCTTTGAACGAAATTATTCGTAAATTATAAAGAAGGTCAAAAATAAATTTGCCAAAGCACGACTTTGTTTGTCATGAAACAAAACAAAGACTTTTTTCTAACTCTTTATGCTATATAAAATATTTTTTATCAAACTCTTCGTTTGCAGATTTTTACATTCAAAAGTCGTGTTCCACGTCGAATAGCAACGTTATAAATTTCCAACTGAACGTGTTCATATGAAAAATGTATTAATTTTGTACGTTTTTAAATCGGCGAGAAATTATCGCTTCGATAAAAAAGACACGTGCCACCAATTGGGTCACATGAAAGTTGAAAAAAATTTCAGTCTGGAGATGATTATGTCTGCGGGTGATTAACTATGTTGGGCGATGGTAACAGATCGTACCAATCGATATTTCTATCATAAAGCTCAGTTACATTACAAGAAGCTCCATTAGGTAGTCATCAGTCACCTGAATTTCGAAAATAACAAGCAAATGACGATGGAACAATTAAGGAATAAAATAAATAGAGTTTTTGAGACGGTGCTTTGATCAGCTTGGAATTTTTATTGGCTGCAATTTGGGCTCATTTCGTTCAATGTGGCGTAAAACGATTGTCTTAGAGATAGTAAATAAGGGACGTAACGGCTATAATTGCAAGAGGGGCCTTTATTGTCGGCGTTTGCAGTAGAACTTTGCTGAAGAATATTTTTTCAAATAATAAAAAAACAGTTATTGTTACTGTTTGAATCCAAATTTTTAAATTAAATAAAAGACATTAACTTATTATGACTAATTATTTTACTAAATTTAAAAGCGTTTTACAATAATTATTTGTATTACAAGGGTGAAAGTGTATCTTTTCCTCCTACAAGTGGAATATCTTTTCCCTCGACAAATCTCGAACAGGAAAAGACACTTTCCTCCCGTATGATACATATAATTTTTCCTATGGTCCAGCAAGAAAAATGATTTGTTTAGGCATATTCTCCGGTTAAATTTACTCGTAGTACTAGTTTTTTATAAGAATAAAAAAAATTGATTTTTTTGGTCAGAATCGGATATAGGTAGAGACATTTTGTCACCTTTTTCAGAGACGTTCGTTAATTATTTCAGAATGTCACATATTAGTAATAAAAAGATTATTCGTGATCAAGCACAAGGAATAATTTGTCCTACGTGGGACTACATGAGAAGAATCTTTCCCGATTAACTCTTTTCGAAGACTAATGAACGTGTTTTATTATTTTACTAAATTATTAAAATCTCTTAAACTTAATCCCACTTGTAACGTTTATGAGAAAATTGACACTGACTAGTAAATTTTCTGACATTTTACAGTGTTTTGTTTTCGCCATCAAATATGAAAATGCCTCTAGTGCTTATGCTTCTAGTTTTATTCTTAACTCAATATCTCAAAAACTATGCATCGTAGAGTACTTTAACTTGTTGCATCGTGTTGGAAACCATATTTTAAGTGTTTTTACGACTTAAGGTAAATGAACTATTTTTACCATTTTACTCGTACTGTCGCTCACCTTCAAAAACTTAAAAAATTCGAATTTTTTTAAACTTGATCCGATAACGTTTTATGCACTTTATTGAGTCTTTAAGACCTCTAGAAATGTAAAAAACGTTATCAATTTTTATAGTGGGTTGCCATTTAAAAAAATTAAAAAAGTTGTAGAACTCAAAAACAAAAAAAAACTACGAAAAATTTTATTCTAGATAAAACATCGCATTTTTATAGTACTTTATCATTCATCAATTATTTTTTTTTTAATAAATAGTTTGGTTCCATACTTTTTATTCACCTGGTAAATTTTTATTGTAATTTTGACAGATGAGGAAGGTAATTGGCCACATCCCTTGTGAAATTATGGAGTAAAAATTTACTTTCTGTTGGAGTTGTAGAAAAAATATTTATATATAATCAAATTAATTTGTAACTTTTTACAAAATGACAAAATCATTTTCTTTATTTTTGTACACCTGAGTCGAAATCATAAGCTACAAAGATAGGATTTTAAGCCTAGAAAAATATATAAAACTGTGAGCTTTAAAGAACAATATTTGGTTAAGATACTAAAAATTTTGAGTTTATTTTTACAAAAATTTTTTGAAATTAATTATTAAAAGCTTCACTTACCTTCTAAAATCTCTACTCCAGCAGGCGTAAATCACCGGATTCATGCTGGAATTGATCCACCCTAGCCACGTGACTACCGCTAGGATAATTTCTTCGTGCCAAATGCACTGCAGACAAAACCCAGAGAGCAAGTTCACAACGAAAAACGGCAACCAACACACGATAAACACCCCCATCACAATCCCTAAAGTCTTCGCTGCCTTTTTTTCTTTAGCAAATTTGGCTAATTTTCTACTTAAAGAGAAATTCTTGCTATGTGGTCCCAATCTTGTCGAGGCCATTCTTGCCAATCCGTTATTTTGTAACGCCGTTAAAGGTTCGTCTTCTTGAGTCGAGTATAAATGTCTTGTTTCGGGATTAGGGATTTTGCACGTACCTCCCCTATGTATCCTCAAGGTCAATTCGAGTTCACCTGACCCTAACAGTACTTGTTTAGTACCGAGACGTAGAGATCGCGTTTGGGCGACTGCGGCCCTGTATATTCGGTAGTAAGTGAACACCATGACGAATAAGGGCAAGTAGAAGGAGATTGTTGAGGAGAAGATGAGGTATCCTAGGTGTTCGGTGAAAGGGCATTTGTAGGGCGGGATGGGTTCGGTTCGCACGGCCCTCCACCAGACGATAGCCGGGAAGGAAATCGCGCTTGAGCAAATCCAAACTGCGGCTATCAGAAGGGCAGATCTGATGCGAGTCATCCTCATAGGGTATGTTATAGGGTCAGTGATTGCCCAGTACCGATCCAAGGAGATTACACAAAGGTTTAAGATTGATGCAGTACTGAATAACACATCGAGTGAGCGCCAGATGTCGCACCAGTCAGTTCCGAAAAACCACGTGTGTTCTAACACTTCATAAAGTGCACTGAAAGGCATCACCACTAAGCCCACTAAACAGTCAGCGACGGCGAGAGATGTTATGAAGTAGTTTGTGGCGGTGTGGAGATATCGTTCTCGAACTACAGCAAGGATTACAAGCATGTTACCAAAGACGGTTGTCATCGAGAAAAGGAGTAAAAGAGAAACTACCACTGCACGATCTTGCATCAAAGAACTCCATTGTTCCCAAGCGTCTCGTTCCGGGTCTGAAGTGTTGCTCCAGTTCACTTCCGGTAAAGTCAAGTTTATCAGCTCCCAACCAGGTAAAATTAAAAACTCGGAGCCGTTCATTGCTGCGGTCCGGTATGGAAACACTCCTGGAACAAAGTCGAGAGTAAATTTCAACGAGATTTTCAACAACTAGCAAAGCTAATTATGTCATCAAAGCAAGCGTGATACAACGGTCTTTTTACGTGTTTTTTTCATTTTGTTAGGGAAACAAATTTCAAGTTTTAGAGCTACTCGTACATATCGCAAACTGGACGAGCACTGATATGCAGAAATCGACGCAGAACTGACATCGTTTGATATGTAGTGTCATTTAAACATCCATTTCAGTAGGCATACAAAAAAACTCGATTATGCGTTTTGCGTTCTTTTTGGAAAAAATTAACTTTTTTGTACACCTAATATCTATTTTTATTTGTTTTTTTTTATAAATTTTATTGGCAAAGTTTTTGTACCTTTATTCAATAATTATAAAACAATATATACCTACAAGATCATCGGTAACAATAAAAAGTCATAAAAAAGGTCAAATTTCAAAAATAAATATCAAAATTGTTTGACAGATAGAACCTTTTAATGATTTTTGTACGATTAGACCCTATTTGATTGTTTACTACGTCTGTTTCCAAAACAGAAAGTTGTATTTACTTGTTGCTATCCCAAACTCGTCGGTAAGTATTTTGTTTATTGTCGCTAAATCGGTAAACATTCAAAATCATCGCCAAAGTATTTTGGCGATCTAGAACATTTTTTGCAGATTTTATTAAAAAAACTGATAAAACTCAATCGCGCAAAAAATATCAAAGGCATCACGAACGTTAAACAAGACAAACAATTGTCTTCGATCGGTAAAATGTCCATACCGTTCTTGATGCTTAATATACTATTTCATGTTCCTAGTATCTTATCTTACTTGGAATTTTTTGCTGGAGCGCGAGTTCTGAAACACCTGTACATTATGTCTGGATACCGAGTAGTGTCAGACTCTAAAAAAATCTAAATCGATTCTCAAAGCGATATTAAATTCTTTTCATTGTACTCGTCTATTGTTTCGGCATTTATTGTTACCAATGATTTCGAGATTGTCTTATAGTTAAGATTGACGCAAAAAGAGAAAATTTTTATATATTTTTAGACAAAGAAGTCGACTTGGAATTTTCTTGCAAAAAAAAAACGCTAATCTAACAAATCTTCATATTTTGAACAGGTAAATCAACTTATAATAGTAATTAAATTAAGAATAATTTTTGCAATTTGTCTTTTTTTATTTTTTTAATAAATAGGCTTTTATGAGGGTGCATTATTAGATAATAAAACTAGTTCGTACATAAAATATTTAATGTACGCAACACTGATCTATAGGTTGAAAGAAATATAAGCTATTAATTTAAAAAAATAACATACTTAATCGTCTTGACGGTGAGGGGTCTCTCTTTTACAAGCTTGGTCGTTCTCAACAATTTCATCTTGTTTAATTGAAAATAAAATATGAAATTACTAATACGTGTTTATAATAAGTACATGTAGATAACCCAAAATAAGCTTTGTTTTTTGTTATGTAATTACAAATTACTTGAGATGTATTTTGAGATTTTTTATGCTACAAGAAAAAATAACAGAAAGGTAGGTGGGTATTTGGCAAGATACTTTCAAATTTATAACTGGCTTCAAATTTTTACATTTTTCTTAAAAATAACTCCGCACGGGGCGGTAAAGTTTTAAATTTTATTTTTTAAATGACCAAAGCTAAAATTTCAAGTCCTCAAATTGTACATAATTTAAATTTGGAAGATATTGTAAAAATATAGTTAGTATTCGCTTATAATTTTGCTGTTTTTTATTTCTGTTATGTTTATTCTCTCAGTTTGTTTTTTTTTTTTAGAAAAATATACAAGGTTACAAGGCCTGCGCCTAATGTATGCATTCCAAAATTCAATTTTTACAAAACATTAAACAAAAAAGACTTTATAGTATATTAAGCATTAAGTACGGTAAGGACATTTTACCGATCGAAGACAATTGTTTGAAGGAGGAGCGAAGCGACCACTCCAATTATTGTCTAAGATCGGTAGTCCTTAATGTTTGTGATGCTTATAACGTTTTTTTGCACTATAGAAACATTTTTACCTTGATCTGAATAAATAATTTAAATAAAAATGTCAATTATTTCATTTCATTTTTACCTAAAGTGTCGCCACGGTGTTTCTCGAATTGTTATAAATTGAATGAATTATTGTTAACAATAGTTGAGGTTAATGTTGTCTAGCCAAAAGTTTGTTGATAGTTTGAAAAAAATACAATTCTCAAAAAACAGTTTAGAACATTTCATGAGTTTTCTCAAAAAAAAATGTGTGACTCAGACTCCGACGGTGTAAACAGTGAAATCGAGCAAGCTTGGGACATTGGTTGTTCATTCCTGAAAAATTAAGATTTCGATATGAAAATGCCTATAAAATCGTTTAAAGCTGATGAAAGAAAAAGAGTTGTGAAATTAGTGAAAAAATTACTGAAAAAAAACTACTGAAGACGGCGGAGGACTTACGTTGAATTCAGCAACAGTTTCTGTTAGCGCTAGTACCAAAGAAGCCAGCGGAATTACACTTAGTAATTGTAGTGGTTGTACGTTTAATTTTAATATGAAATAATTTGTTGGGTTTGTTTATAATAATCTTTATGCTATCAATAAATGTTTTGTGGATTTTATTTAATTAATGTTTGAAATTACTTACCGTTCTAAAACGGTAAGTAAATTACTTACCTTATATTTATCATAGAAACCAGTAAATACAACATACCGGTCTCGAAACAAACGCGGTAACTCACTAAAAACGTCCTATCGTGCAAAAAATTGTTTTGTTTTTGGAAACCCAATGGTTGGCAAACTAATCATTATTTCATTAATTACTGATGATTATTTAGAAAGACTAAAGGAGACTGTAATTTTTCAATATTTTTATCAAATTCGTACCGCTGCTTGCATTTAAAAGTTAAAAAATTAAGATTTATTCATTTACTTTCATTTTTATAAAATATTTATTATTCGGGATTTTAATCATCCAGCTTTGCTTTGCGCATTAATGTTGTACGGTAGTTTACTTTTTAATAATTGATAACGGTGTTTTAATAATTAAGAATGATAAACATAATAAACGGTTTTTGTTACCATTTCAGCAAGAAACTATGCTACAAACTACGGTAGTTCATAGGCATTTGGTTATCTTTAATAATAAAAAAAACTAAATTTTTTAAAATTCCTCTCCTCTTAACAACGACGACTTGTGGAACTAAAGTTTTCTTGTGTCTAGGAATTAAATTGTAGTTTTACTGCTTTTCTCCGTCGTTTAGTTTTATTGCAGAGTGCATTCTCATAAATTAAAAACTTAGTTTGTACTCTAAAACCGCTTGTGTCTTTTTAAATGCAGGACTCTCGTAGAGGGTGCAATATTTTCCCATTTGCTCGTTGTGTAATGATTTGTGTGTTGCGATATTAGCAATTTAAAAATAGTGTTGTCACTCGCATCCATGATTCATGAATGACTTCTTGTAAGGTGTGCAAATGTTCGCACTATGACGTATAATAAATAACCGACGTTCAGATAGCGTTAAACCTATTCATTACCTCTAGTCGAAAATAAATGTGCAGACATTCATCAAGGCACCTGTGACGAATTCTGGGGTTATTTTGCGGCTTGAACGGTTTGTTTCCCTGCAAAAGGGAGGCGTTTCGGGTCTATCAAAGTGGAAAGTATCGCCCGTTCTAGTCTCTCTCAAAGCTTGTGATCATATGGATGTTTAATTTCATGCATACTCCGTCATTATTGATTTAAAGCTTAAAGGAGTATGAACACAAATAGACCTCAACATGATTTTTATCCTGCACTACTTCTATTTAACCAGATTTGGGATTTGGGTCAGGCTATTGTCCTACTTACACAAAAGGACCATTCGATACAATCACATGCACTAAAACTTGCATAACTCGAACTCGAGAACACAAATTGCAACCATAATACTATTGGTTAAAGTCACAGCGAAAAAAATTTCAAACTCTGTCACATCACAAAGAAAAATATTAACAAGATTTGAGCCGACAGTGGCATAATATTCAATTTTTCCGACTTGTCAATCTTGTTATAAATTTGCGAAAAAGAAACGTATTTTTTGGAACAAACATAATAAATCTCTAGTTTCTAGGATAGTTTTAGTTAAAATATGTGAATACACTTGGACAAAAAATTTATTTGCATGCGAATCTTTTTCAACGTCCGAAACAATAGAAATGAATCTTCAACAATGTGTCTCGTTATAAATTGTTTATGTGCAATTTCAAACAAAAGAGGCGTGAATAGAATAAACACGTATAATACTAAATGCAGAGTACATACATCCATTACATCATTTACATTTTACTAATTTCAACGTTAAATGAACATTAAATTGTTTTCGCCGTTTCAATGTGAATTGGAGTCAATTAATGACTAATGGAGAATTGAAGATAATTATGATTCATTTTTATCAATCAAGTGATTTTTTTTAATTGTGCTCAAACATGATCGGTTTTAAAGTTAACTAAGCTCTTGGTGATGGTTATTACTGCGATAATCAATAAAAAAATTTATTAACTCTGATACTACAAAATTGATAGGAAACAACCGTGAAATTGCGAATGAAATGCATTACTACAAAAATTGCATAAATATTTGTTTTAAAAGCACATAAAAAACTCGCAAGAGGCATTTTAAAACCTTTCAAAAAATCACAAGAAAATTGTAAAAAACAAATCACAAACAAATAAAAATTCACTACTGTTTTAAATGTTATGTTACTGACAACAAATAAGTACAGAAAAGTTGAAGATGCTTTCGTTCCAAACTTTTGCAATAAAAATTTATTGTTTTAAAACTGTCGATTTTTTTTATACAGCTCCCAAAAATAGTTATTTTTCGGACTCATTAAAGTCTTTTTTTTTATAGAATACGTAAAATAGTTATTTTGGGTATTGTTTTTTTTTCATTTTTAACTACTGTTTTCGAGAAACTAAGCGTACATAATAAAAAGGTTGATTGTGTTTTTGAAATATTTAACTAATGTTGTAAAAGTTGTTGTTTCTAAAACGTACCTATAAGAAGTTTTTGCGGACTCATCTGCAACGAACAGAAATTATTTGTCCTCAAAAACTATATTTTAGGTTTTTGTAACAAAAATAACTATTATAATATAATTTATTTAACTTAACTTTACACATATTTTATATATACAAGTATAAGAAAGATATGTATTTAAAAAAATATTACCTCAAATATCAATAATGTATTTGTTATCTATTTGACTATTATCTTTGACTCACTTTGGGCAGTTATAAAATTTTTCATAATTTTGCTAAATTTAGTTAATAAACTGTGTTTAAATTAATTTCAACTAAACTTTTTAACCTGTCGCCTCTACCATTTTTATTCATTTTTATTATTATTTAATATACCTTTAATCAAATTATTGTTTTTATGTTTATATACCTTTAATGAAACAAATAACAGTTAATTTTTTATAACGTTACAATTTTTTGTTGTGAACAATAATTTTATTGCTTTTTGCACGAATGCCTCCAATTTAAAATTTATTTAAAGTTCAAATTCTTGCTGAATTATTGCAAAATTATTATTAAATAGGTTTTAAAATAAATTTCGAAAATTGGCGCAAATGTTTTTGAAATGAAAATATGTTAGAAGATTACTGTTGGACTGTTACAAGCGAAACTGGTCCAAAAAAAAATAAAAACAAAGTAAAATAACTTATTTTTTTATTTGTTGTTTGGCGGTTCTTGCTAATTACAAATTTCTTAAACTGTAGTGGATTTTTTTAACTCAGTGCCTCAAAATCAATAAGAAATTATAACTTTCTACTAAGGTAGATTTTGTAAACTAGTGTTATAATTAGTTTCTTACAATAGAAAAATTAGGAAACCTATTTTTATAACCTAATTATACCTAATTTAAAATAGAAACATTTTTTATAGCAGGTATTAATAACAAAAGTAATTATTTTTGAAACACAAAAATGGACAATTATTATCACGAAAATTGATTGTAAAGTTATTCAACATTTTGTTTTTGTCAAACCACTGTTTTATTTTTAGCTTTATTTAAAAAAAAAATTGTCTGGGGAGAAAATTGCGTATTAATCAAATTAGCGTTGTCTGTCTTCTAAAACAATTCAATAATTTGATTAAGGAGTATAAAGGGAAAAATTCCGCCTACAAATAATTACGGAGTATAATTTAACCTCTTCAATATTGTAGCAAATTTAACTCGTATAAAATTTAATTACTGTTATGGGCCAGGTAGATAATAAAAGCTTTGATGATGTTCCTTATATAGAAACGTTTACGTATCTCTAATAATTAAATGTAGACCTCAAATTTCCCCTTTGTTGTTTTCGCCTATTTGTTGTGATTACCCGAGTTGAGTTTTATTAAAATAGAAACTCCTAATTAAAGGAATAAATCTGGACCGTTTTTACATCTTGATATGCAAATTGGCGCTGGATTCCAATTGGTTTAGTTCCACACAGCGCAAATTTGTGAATGAAACAGTTAAAATCAAATAAACATTATCAAGGAGTACTTATAAGGAATTACAACACAAATTGTCAAGTTGAATAATTCATGAGTCGTCTTTAAAATGGTAATTACTCTTTCCTCGATATCGTAATTGGAAGATGGCTAGATATTGGGGTTTTTTTGCGGAAAAAATTCAAATTTATGGCCGATATTCGTATCGTCGTATAACTGGAGGGCTACGACACTGCCTACCTGATAAAGAAGTTTTTGTTGGGGCTGCTATTCAGCCCTATCTTGCGATAACAGAGATACGTTTTATTGTACTACTAATATTAACCGACATAAAGCTTTGATCTAACACGGGTTTGCCTTTTATGCCAACTCAACCGTGGTTAAATACTACTGAAAAATGCCAACATAAACATGATGGCTGTGATAAATTTCAGGTGACAGTTAGGATTAAAGCTCGCGAGCAAGACAAAGAAATGAAAACAAACTCAGGGATGGTGTTCGTGTTACAACCACAATATAGTTACTGTTCATGTTCAAGCCTTTAATTGAATTTGCATGAAAATTAATCCCTTTACTTCATCATAAACATAAACCCTTTTCCAGATATTAGCTGAAAGGCTCTCAACTTCGTTTAGAAACCAAGATGGTAAAAAAACCATAACTGTATTTATCCAGCAATCACAATCAAGGTCTTAACTTAATTACATCCTGACAAAAATAATTTCCTTTTGACCTTTTAAAGTCACTCGTGCTTATTTTAAAAACATTTCTCGACCTCAATAATAGCTTGCTTGAATATCGTAAAATGTGTATTATTTTTAGAGCCGGAGATAAATAAACGTTGAACTTGGCTTAATCCGATCAATAAAAAATTTGTGAAAATCTCCCGTCTTTCCGGGCTGGAATTAATTATAAATCCGACGATGTCGAAATTAGTTTTTATTGTGAGTGAAATGCTGCGCTTCGTACTCATAAATCAAACAGCAAATCAAATTTTGAATTCTCCCAAAGCATATTTTTCTAATTTTATTCTAACTCCTTTGTGAAATTTCACCCGGATTAAAGCACCCGCAAATGCGGCGATTAAGATCTTAAGTGTTTTTGATACACAGCGAATTTCTGTTTTTCCGGCTTTATTAAACTCTATTCTCACTGCTTTACCTATCCGATTTATTGCTGGTGGATTAATAAAAGCCTAATAAAGTTTTATTGGCGCATTTAACCAATGAGCTTATAATGTCAGTTAACTGAAAGGAAGTTTAATTATTTCGATACTGTTTTTTTGACGTTGACAAATTGAATTTTTAACACCTCAGTTTTACAAAAACCCAATAAATTCACTGGGGGAAAGATTAAAGGACATTCTTAGAATATATGTACTTGAGGGGAGTTTAACGGTCCGGAAATCCCTTGTCCAAAATCGGAGATAATGAGATAATAACGCAACTTGGCCAAAAAAATTAGACTCGAACCTGGAATTAGGATAATTTGTGTCTAAAACAATTTAAAGTAGAAGAGATTAATCTTGTTACAAGTTTGGTAAACACTTAAACACTCATTTAACAATTGGCAAAATTTCCAAGTGTTGAAACTTCAGTTTCTGTCTCTTTGAGTGATTTATATTGTGCTCAATTAATTTTAATCGATTTGCAACTTGCAACAAATCTAAATTTTTAAAACCTAATTTAATTTTAAAGCTTTCAAGAGTTGGCTTTTTGTTCCGCTAAATCGCTCAAAGACCAACGAAACGGATGTTTCCTCGTCAAGATCAAAGAAGATCGTGCAAAATTGATCGACTTTCTTGAAACACAAAAATATTTTCTTTGTTTGACTTTGAAAATTTGTCAACCTGGGGGCGTGAACAGGAATTATAAACTCTTAAACGCGTGTAGTTCGTTTCGCCTGCATGTTATAATAAACAGAACAAAGAGACCTTCCGGAAATTCGTTTGTTTTGAAATTCGAGAAGAAAGCACTAATTAAACTCGTTTACATGAGTAATGTGTTACCGTTCTGAATGCTTAAAGCTTCCTTTTAATAAATTACCCCACAATTTACACTTGCCACGAGACGATTGCAGATTTTTCACATTGTTCTCCTAACGAAACAAGCCATGCATAAAGCCATTATAAGCGACGTTTTTATTAAACGGCATCGTTCTTTTTGGACCAGTTTTTCTATGACAAAAAATACTTATTTATCTTCATAATTATAAGTAAATTGTGAGTGGGGAAAATGGTGGAGGCGCCGGGTTACAATTTTTTAACAAGTCAAATCAATTATATTTATTAGGCACAACTATGAAAAAACAATATATTTAATGTCTCTAATAGGCTACAAATCGATTAAAGAAGGAAGTAACATTAACGAGTATTGCGAAATAAATTTAATTTATGTTTCACATCAAATCGATTTTCTGGAGATAACTACTTGTAATAAATTTTGCATAACGATTTTGTAATTAGTGTTCCAACTGCTTCTCATAAAAAAATTGAAAAGACGTTTTTTTTTTAAGTTGCACAAATAAACTTTTCACGTAGTTTTCTTAAAATTAAATGAGAGTTTGTAAACAGATAAGTTTTTGAATAATAAAATAAAAAAGTTGCCGTCACATGAATAAAATTCTTCTCCATAAACTTCTAATAGAAAACATGACTTACATTACATATGTTTTCACATTACATTTCAATAAAATCAATACCCAATTTCTATAATAAAAACATTGCTAGCCATTAGTCGTTGTTGTTATCAGTCATCTAGGTAAACATTTTTGTTTGTAAAAACAAAAAATACTTACAATGAAAGAAATAGTTCACAAAAATGCACCACCCACTCACACAAGCCCAAAACCGGTGTTAAAAAGAACTTTTTTAAAAGTTCCCGAAACGTGTAACATTTCAGAGCAATGCAAAGCGTTTTAAGCGTGTTCTAATTACGCGATTTTAATGGCATACATGGGGTATTTCGGTATTATTTTTTATGATTTGCATGTTGGCAGATAGCTACGCACGCGAACTATGAGATTATATTCCAGCCCTAAACAGTGTAAGAGGTGGAGAATACTGCCGCCTCCGAGCGATAACCGCCAAAAGTTTCGCCGCCACCAACGCAAGCGCGCATACCACTATTCCACTAAAGATTAATCCTGTTTGAATTCATTATTTACCAAATACGAATTACAATAAAAAAATCCTACTTGAAAAAATGAACTTTGCACCGAAGTGAAAAGTTAGGGAAATTACAAAGAACGAAATTGTTTTGTTTTTGGGGCAAAGTATTAAATATGCTAATGAATCTCTGAAAATCACAATGGATTATAAATTGTTGAAGAGAAAAGTTTTTTCACTGTCAACAGATTTATACGAGTTTGTTTAGCTTTTGGAATGAAGGGAAAACTGCCTTGAGGAACAAATTTATGACACTTTTATGGGAGAAGAGAAACACACAAGAACTGTTGTAATAACAGAAATCATTTTGATAAAAAAATTTCAAGCTATAAAAAATGCGTGGAAATATTTTAAACTTAATTCAATTTACCGTTAATTTTCAAATAACAAAAGTTGATTAACTAGAGGGCATCACACTTTTTAATTTAAATTTTTGTAACAAACTCAACATTATTATTTTCTTTTTGTAATTTTAATTTATTTTAGCTAGGTAGTTATAAATTTGGCACAAATAGTATTAAATAAGTCAATCTTTCACCAATTTTTAATTTTAATTTTTGCATGGCTATTTTATCTGTCTTCTGCTCCGTTCCAAATAATGAAGCAGAGTATCCCTACTTATAATATCTCATCTATGAAGCAGAGTAGGCCATGCTGGGGAGTAGAACTAGTGACATCTGGAAGTAGTATAGACGCCGATAAAGCAGGGTTCTGTTGGAAAACATTGATCAGAGGAAACGTCACTGTCAATACCATCTGTGTTATGTCAACACGCAAAACCAACAGTAGTTTTTTCTCAAGAAAATAGTGAAGTGAGTGTTTTTTGCAGTTTTTGTCTTCTAAATGTGAAATGCCGTGTAAGCCACCGATTTCCAAATTAGTAATCTACCTGGATTAGCAAAGAAGTTTTAGTCAAGGCCACTGAAACAATGATACATTTCCTGATTTTCCTAGTTTAATTAAAATTATTTAAAAAATACTTAATTGAAAATGGCCGTGAATCTGCCCACAATGCCTGTGAGGAAATACAGGCGCGAAGCGAGCGAAGTCAGTGGCTGTTTGAAATATATGATATTTGGGTTTAACGTGCTCTTTTGGGTATGGTGGGTTACATTTAGGTCGGTTTTGTTTGATTTATTAATTATTGTAGCTGTTGGGATTAGGTATTTTGACTGTAGGAGTATGGGCTTGGAGCGAAAAAGACATTTTTAATAATTTAGGAAAAGTAGCAAATGTTGCACTTGATCCAGCGTTTATTTTGATATGTATTGGTAATACTAATAAATTTGTGATAGGATTGATTTTGAAATAATTGGTTTATTTCAGGGACTGTGACTTTTATTATTGGCTTTACAGGATGTGTGGGGGCACTGCGTGAGAATACTTGTCTTTTAGCTACAGTTAGTTTATGTTTATGTCCCTGTGATTTATACTAATATTTGTAATTTTCAGTATGCCATATTTTTATCTGTGTTACTTTTATTCGAAATGACGGCCGGAATTCTCGGATTTATTTTTAAGGATTGGGTGAGTCAGAATTCTGATTATAAATTTGATCAATAGGCAAGTTTGAAGAAATTGTATTACACACATTTCTGAATGTTTTATTGATTTATTTTGCACGATTTCGAGTCAACAGAATCAAGGCTATTGAATTTGTTCAGTGTTACAAGAGAAACTAATCAAAACCAATCAAGTGAAACATTTTTTCTACCACTCGTTTGCATAATGACTTATAAAAAATATTTCCAGATTAAATCTCAAGCTACGATAGGTTTCCAGACTTTTATTATTCACTATAGGGAAGATCCAGATCAGCAAAATTTAATTGACTGGATCCAAGAGGACTGGGTATTTTATTTCAAATTTAGTGGCACTTTCTTATTATATTTTTTTTAGTTGCAATGTTGTGGTATAGAAGGGCCCAAAGATTGGGATCGTAACAATTATTTTAATTGTTCATCGCGCGATGTTGGCAGTAGGGAGGCTTGTGGTGTCCCTTTCTCATGTTGTAAACGCAAACCAAATGTAAAAAATACATTTTTTTAACCACAGTGATCTATAAATTTCTTTTAGGAAATTATCAAGAATAAACAATGCGGTTACGACGTGCGAAAACCAGGTTTCGTAAGTATTGTTTTTTTTTAATTTCTCAATCATTTGTAAAAAAAATTACCAAAATTATGCAGCCCGGAGAGCGGCACATTTTCGAAAGGGGCTGCTTGCGCGCGGGTGAAGAGTGGATTGAGGGCAATCTAGTCCCTGTTGCTGCAGTAAAAGTGGGAATAATGGTGCTTCAGGTACCTCCCACTTTTCCTTATCCATTTTTTGTTTGCTTATTGTTCAGCTTTTGTGGTTGTTGCAGAATTTTGATGTGTCAAAAATAATTAACGAGAAAGGATGTCTGGAAGCGATTGAAGAATGGTTGGAGCGAAATATGATTTCGTTAGCAACATTTGGTTTTATTATTTTGTTTTTGCAAGTAGGTGTCTAGTCGTGCGTATTTTCTGGAATATTTTCAGTGACTATTTCCCTCACAACATTTATTAATTTTTTTTGACATATTTTTTGTAAATTATGTTCGGGAAATAGTCTGCAAAATATTCCTCGCGCATGCCAAATTGATCCTAATTTATTTTTAATTTACCGATAATTTGGCATGCACTCGGGGTATTACTATTGATAATTTTCTTTTTCTCTAGATTTTGGGGATTTGTTTCGCGCAAAACCTGCGAGCTGATATTTTTGCACAGAAGGCGAAATGGCATTGACAATCGAGGACTCCCACTGCAGTGTAGTACAGTCCGGCCTGTCGCATCGCATGGGAGCCTTTTTCGACTCAATTTGATTTTGTATAAGGTGCTTTTACACTTTGTAGCGTGCAATTGTTTCAGTGTATTGGATGCACAAAAATTTACTAAAAAAAAAGAGCAATTTTAGATTTTTGGCTCAAAAATGTGAGGATCTGCCAGTTTTTATTGTGGGGCAGCTCCTCGATTTTTATCAATAACTACTAATATTTAATGTGCCTGTTTTAATGTAACAACTGAGGCCCACTCATTAATTGCATGTTTCTTTAATAACTGTAAGTATTCGTAATTGTGATATTATTTCCCATCATCAAAATACTCTCTTGCAACTGCCAATTAGCAGCTTTTACATATTTTTTTATACATTCCATTGTTTTATTTATTTTTTACTCATTTATTGACATTGAAAAGACACTATTTGTATATTGTCCCGAAAAGTAAAGTTGTACTAATTGTATAAATTGTTGAAACTATTGTAATCTTTATATTGACAAGATCTGAAAATAAATTGTAAAATAATACGACTTTTATTACAATAAATGTTTACTAGAGTCGTACAAATTTATAAAATTTGATTACGTTACCATTAAATATTAATAATCCTGTCGGATTCGAAAATCTTGTGTGAAAGTAGAATAAATTGTTGAAACTTTTAAGTGACAAGATTTGGCAAGGAATTGTAAAATAACACTACTTTTATTACAAAAAATATTTATTAGAGTCGTACAAATTTATAAAATTTGATTACATTATCATTAAATAGTTAATAAAATAAATATTATTTAGGCACGTAAACTAACACTTGGTAATATTTTTGGTTTAAGAGAATACTTTGAGTACGTTTCTTACGAGTAAAAAGTGAGAACAGATTGTTGATTCCCTCTCACTAACAAATAGGGGGGCAAATCTCGAGTCAGTGCTTCCAACCATGCCATGTACAAAGGTGCTGATAATTTACCCTTCCTCGGCATCGGTAAAGACATGACAATCAAATTGGCTTCACTCGAATGTTCCAGAAGTAATTCGCGGAGTCTCAACTGCCGGTAGGTTTTGTCTTGGAGTGACGCTATTTCGGCTTCGGAAACCTTAGATTCTGCAAAAAGTAGCATGAGGAATTTTTTGGTAGTGTTAATTACCATCGTCAGGATCATCATTTGTCCTAAAGTCACTAATCATATCATTGAAAAATTTAATCGTCGCCTCTTGTGGCTTATCCGAAAGCGAGACGATTTTCAAACTGGAGTAATTTAATCGAAATTTCGACAACAAAAACGCCATGCTGGAAAAAAGTTTGTTTTAGTGGTACACAAAGTCTCAACTTTACTTTTTCTCCTCTTCTTCGATCTCGTTTTTGTTTGTGCTGAGTGCGAAAACTCGCAGTTTGCAATTGGCCCAATTTTGTCTGGTTGAGATAATGTACGGGAGGAGCATCGTGAGCCCCCCATCGTCGTACAGCCACCAAACGTCGATGTTCCCCTTATTTTGCTTGTTCCGGAACAGCGTCATGTTCTCCATCGCGAAATTGGGGATATGCTGAACACTGGTTGAATCAGTGACTTTCATTTTCTTGGCAAAGACTGTGTTTAACAACCCGTGCCCGTTTTTGACCCCATCTGGAATCAAGCAATTAAAACTAGAATTATTATCAGTGACTGTTTTACTTATTGTATTTTTAGGAGTAACAGTATCTGATTTTCCTAAATCGGCTAAACTTAAATTCGAATCAGCATGCATCATACTACTTGTAGCGAAACCTCTTAAATCCATTGTGGGTTGTTGGGAGAGAGTGCCTTCATTGGGCGAACCTTCATCTTCGCCCATCAGTTTACTGTAATCCAGACCGTCTTTCAGACGCAAAATCGTTACAGCCAGTCGGTGGTCAAAAGCGGCACTAAAACACCAACTTAACCTCCCCAAAAACACACAAATTGTACTCACTGTAAAACATTGAAGTACGCCATCAGTTCCTCCCGAGGGCAAGTCCTCCAATCGTTCTTATACCCCATCATCAGAACATTGGGGCACAGTTTGCCGATTCCGGCCGTTTGCAATAAAGCCTTAGCCCCATTTTCGAACTGTGTATTATCCAAAATCGAATAAAAAGCCTTGATTTTGTTAATTCGAAGCCAAGAATAAACGTTCTGGATGCGAGCCGACCTGACCCGATGCTGCAACTTCGTCTAAAACTCGACCACTTAAAAAATAAGACATGGGGGCTTTGGGGGGTACCTCTGTCACGTCCCCGATGATAAGCAACGAATTATTTTTCGTTATTAAGTTGCCAAAATCGATGAGAGCGGGCCGTGACGATGGGGATCCACAAAGTACCAAAATTTGTGGTTTGTAGTTTTTCACGTGTTCGCCGATGTTGATCAAGCGGTGGGCTGTGGTCAGGGCTGTTTTGTACGTCTGGGCTTGGGTGGAGGAGCCCCAATTGACATCTGAAACTCCTTTAATGAAAAATTGAACGATTTTTAACCCCCAATACCTGGCTTTCTGTAGACCACCAAGAGATACAAGGCGATAATTACCCCGAAAGTAATCAGAGACGATTGCCAGTTAATTAAGAACATGATAACAACGCAACTGATAAATCCGGCAAGACTCAACCACGTGTTGTAATACTGAAAATAGGAGTTGATTAACTAATTATTTAATGAGAGAGTATCTACTTTGAATGTCGGTCTCCACCCCAAGGGTTTAATTAAGGCTGCATGAAAAGTGCAAAAGTTGATAAGGGCGTAGGAGGCTAGATAAAAATTGGAGATCAACGGAGCGATTGCATTTAATTCCCCTGCAAAAGGCGGTTTAGATTTGTGTCAGATTATCGTTGATTGAAGAGCACCTATTAGGAGAAAAGCCGCCGACACTAGAAAAGTTAAAATGTATCCTCGATACGGTTCTCCTGCTTTTCCATATCCTTTGGAGAAGTAGATTAATCCTGGATAAATCCTGTCGATTCCCAATGCTTGGATTAATCTCGGGACCGAAAGAAGATTTGTCAGGGCCGTACTTAGAGTCGCCGCCCAACAGCCAAGGTAGATAAGTGGGCCCCAAGCTGACATAATCTCCATCATCTGCGAAATTTTGTTTATGCGATAGAAATATCTCGGAAAAATATTTACAAACGCCGGAAACCTTTTGAGTTTTGTTACTCTTTAACAAAGCGTTGTTTACGCGGATTTGGTGTCAAAGTCGCTTTGTTTGTGGAACAATTTGCTCGTCAATTCGGACAAATAAATAAATTACCGAAGTGTTAATTGTTAATTTACAGTGATTTCGAGAATTTGAGATGGAATGTGTTATCTTAGGTAAATCCGATGCGCGATCCGAGCCTTGTCCTTGTTTGCAATTTTAAGTAAAGGCCAATGTTATCGACGACAAAAGATTTGGGTCAAGCTGAAATAGACATATTCGACGGAAAATCTAGTGCTTTTTACTGATTTTATCTTGATTCAAGTTTTATTATTCCACAAATATTATTTCAAATACACGTGTCATTTGTATTGTGTATTGTACAAACGCCTCAATTCAAAAAGAGTATCACAAGGCTTGAAATTGAATATTTCACAATGAACACTTGTTACAAATAAAAAATATTTTGCTATGTGACGTCAAGATAAATTTTTGAGTGTTAAACTGACTTATTTGTACGCCTAAGATAATTATTTAAGTAGGTTGATAGCGATTTTGATAACAAAATCACTCATTATTGAACTACTTTGATGATATGCGAAGTCCTTCTAACTCTGCTTTCAGAAATTGTTAACTAATTTGCAAAACATTTTTATTGATCTAAACTATTAGTAATCACTATCAGTAACAAAGATGATGTTCCAAATTGACAATAATTTTATTTAAACAAACAGCGCGAAAAGCATTAAGATTTAGAGCTTCATGATGTTCAAAATACATTCGATTTTTTTTCTATAATTGCACTACTTTAAAATTATTAATTACATAAAATAAATCATTCGTACAATCTGAATACGCAAGTTTCTTGTTGGGCTGAGTTTCTGTTTTTTTTTCTTCGATTATTAAGAATAGGTAAATTGGAAAGATTATCATTTTTAAAATTAATCTTTAAATTTTTATAAAATCTTCTTTATTTTCTTTTATCATAACTAAATTTTGAAAGAACTAAGTTTTCCCTGCCAACTGAAGAACAAAATTTTTTTATGAGGGAAATAAATAA
>NW_025401006.1:4210191-4280124 GCF_015345945.1 Tribolium madens
TAATGGGAAAACAATTGTTTTATGAAGCTTTTGCATAAATATTTTAGAATCAAGACTCTCGTGATTTCTTAAAACTAAAACCTTTGATCAATGAATCTAATAATTTGAGATTAGATTTCAATTATTTTTTTGGCTAAAGATTGCATAAATTAGACACACCTACCTCAAAATAGTATCCAACTAAAAATTAAGGTTTTTTTGTTAATTATTTTATTGTTTTTTTTGTAAACTCTTAAAAATAGCTATTTTATAAACTCATTTAAGCGGCTAAAATGAGTTTTCGCAATAAAAAAATTCACCATACATAATAAGAGGCTGAATATGTTTTTGAGAACTTAAACAAAAAATGATGTTTGTAACATGTACTTAAAAAGTTCTTGCGGTTTCATCTGCTTTTTCAGGCTCGGCTTCGCCTCGTCCGCAACTGTATTTTAGGTAGCAATGTTTTCAACATTTCAGAAAAAAGTGTTTTTTCAGTAATTACAGCTGATCTAGGTGTGCGATACACTTCCTAGAAATGGTAAAATGTGTACACATTGGCACGATGTCGTGAATGTGTTTTTATCGTAGATTAAAAAATGACGATTAATTATGTTAAGTACTTTGGCCATCAATATCTGATCATCGATAGCAATCAATTTGCGTAATTAGATTAGTCACAATAATTTATCTCAGCTTGAATATTTCAAAAACTTCGTTTCAGCTTTTCTGCGAATAAGAATTTTCATAAACAGCAACCACCTCCCACATGCACTTAATTCCGCAAAAGTAAACATATTTCTCGACGTCACCAGAAATATCCTTAGCCTTTTGTCTATTTATGTAAATATTGATTGGACCCGGATTTTTAATTTCGTCACGAAACTCGATCCACAATTTTCTTAAACGAATTTTGTGTATCTAGGAAGACATCGTCCGAGAAAATAACACGTGTTCGATGATTGACGTCACGTAAATAAATGAGGGTGTGTCTGAGGGTGTCATTTGCAAGCATCTTTTCAAATGCCGCACACGCATTAACCTGAATTTCAAAAAAAAACAAATAACAAAGCTCAAACCTCGGATAATATTATTCATAAACATAAACACACTTCAAGGGGCTATTTTTGATTTAATGATTGACAGTCCTCACCTGATAATTGTTGAAAATTCCGTACTGGCAATCCGGGGAACAGCTGGAAAGCGTTCCGTTGGTTAAGTCCCCTACATTACCACTGGCATCCCGGATTGCTGAAGCTCCAGCGACAACGACAAAAATCGCATAAGTCACCATTGAGATGACCAAAGCGAGAAACGTCCCTTTTGGGATTGCTGACGCCGGATCCTGCAATTCCAAGTCAAAAAAAATTAACCCGTCTTGAAACGCACCTTCAAATCCCCGGAAATGTTAGCCCCGGCTTGAATTCCGGTCACCGAAGGGAAAAAAATGGCAAAAACTTGGAAAAAATCGTAATCCATCCCCTCAGAGCGACGATAATCCGGCCCCCAATTCGTCGAAATAGTCGTAACTAATAACGAATTTTTTGTTATTTATTCTAATCGACAGAAACTTACAATTGAATCCGGTGAAGCCCTGCGCCTGTTTTTCATCCGATAAAGGCCCAATTATGGCCCCAACGAGAAAATCTACAATTGCAGCCACAATTGCCACAATTAGGATATTTTGGGCTTTAGATTCCCACTCCATTCCGATGGCACAAATCAAGATCATAACCAAAATGGCCACAATGCCAATAATTCGGGCATCGTTGATTCCTGCATCGACGATTTTTAGGCCATAACGGCTCAGAAGATTGCTTAAAGAGTTACAAAACCCGATTGTGTTCATGGACGCTGAAACGGCATTAGCGAAAGCGAAGACAATGCCGACGGAAGCCCCAAATTCGGGGCCCAATGATCGCGAAATGATGTAATAAATCCCACCTGAAAGTTTATTCCGGGGTTAGGGTCTTTGGGGTTTTGGCGTTTACCTCCTTTGACTTCGCCGTTTGTGCTGATTGCCGACAAGGAGAGGGTTGTGATGATGCAAACGACGGCTGATATCCCGATTATGACCAAACTTTGGCCTGAAATTTATTGACAAATTGCAAAATAGCAAGATTTATTTCAATTTTTTAATTCACTGCTCCAAGACAAAGACCTTCGCACGGCCGAAAGTGTTTAGCAAATCTAAATAATTTACATTAGAATCGACACTTTTTTAAATAGTTTCTGTGTTTCCATGTAAATTATTTACATTTAATCGTAAAATAAATCTAAAAACATCAATAAAATCGACGAATGGACGGTTTAATTAATTTAACTACAATTACAAAAAGAAAGCAAAAATAAAATTCCGAGACGCAGTAAACTGACGTCATTTTAGAAAATACCTCCTTCAGATTGAAAGCATCTTATTATCAATAATGAAGCCTCTTAAAATTCCGAATTTTGCCTCGAAGTATCCCATTATGAAAATATCTCGTGAGTTTGATTTTGCCAGACGATGATTACTTACCAATTCCCGCTTCTGCAACGACCCATGAAAGACGCAAAAATAGCATGACACCGAAGATATTGAGGAGACATGGGATAAGCACACCTTGAATCCACCCCAGTTTGATACCATCGTGGCTGCCGGGGGCTGAGCCCTCTTCCTCGGAAGTGCCATTGGGCTCTTGCTGGTAAGAAAATTAAAAATAAACTAGAAGCAAGTTTGAACCAGAAAACACATGGTTAAAACAAATTTTCCCAAAAAAAATAAATAAAAGAAAAAACATAGTTGAGAAATAGTTATTCTTAGAATTGTCAAAAGTACCTAAATAAATCAAAAAATTTTGTTTTGATGTTAAAAAAAAATAAAATATGAAACGAGATGTAAGAAAATTGTCTTAAAAAATAAAATAATAGAAACATTGATTGCTTTTGCTTTGTTTCTGTGATATGTTTAATGAATTTAAAATAGAATTAATTAAACTCAAGATTAAACAAAAAGAAGAAAACTCGCTACTGAAGATGCTAATTACCCGGTAAAAAAAATAAAATAAATAAAAAAAATCGAATTGCGGTTCAAAAGATGAAATAAAAACACGAATAGAACTCAATTTTCGGTAGCAAGACTTAAAAAAAAACTAGTAAAATAATTTAATTTAATTTTCGGAAACTATTTCATAAAGAAATGCAAATGAAAATTCTAGTTTTATTGGAGTGTACTAAGTCAAAAAACAACTCCAATGTTTTTTTACAACATGTATAAGAATGAGATAAAAATAAAAAATAATGAGTATGAAGGTGGTAACAATATAAAAATTTAGAGGCAATGTAATAAAAGTTTCACTTTAAAAAAATAAAACAAAAATGACAATAAAAAGTATATCTACAAAAAATAACGAACGACATAGTTTATTATAAAATTGCGCAAAGGTAATAGTGAAATGTTTCTAGAATTTGTCCATATCTCTCAAATATATCTACAATGATCTTGTTTTAGTCGGATATTGTTGACTTAATGAAACTTGAATTGTATTCCTTATTTTTGGTATTTATTTTTTAATGTAAAATAGCTTTTAACGCGTCGTTTTAAACGATAAGATGCCTGAGGCAGCCGTTGAACAACAATAAAACATTTTTGTCGGTTAATCAGTAAATGTAAATTTTGTTATTGTCACATTGATAATTTACAACTTTTGCGTTATTTAAGCGCCATTTACCGACAATGAGTATTTTCTTGGTCAAACAAATTAAAATTCTCACACAGTGTAAAATTTTTCGCTTGTACACGAAATTAATTATGGTGCCATTAAACATCAATTTTAAAAAGCAGAGTTAACGATTGTTCGAGTGAGTATATTCCAGCTCGAACTGCCTCACATGTGTTATCGACAGGTAAACTAAAACATACCTTGACGACGTCTTCGCCTCCGTGTAATTCTCCTAACGACGGCCTCTTGGCTGCCCTTCGCGAATTTCTGTAATTCTCCAATCTCGGGAGTGCTTCGCGTGTGAGTTGCACGAGGGATTTTTTGCGTTTTTGGATGGGGTAACTCGGTGTCGGTTTCAAATCACTGATAGTGTCCTCTTTCACCCCGTTTTCGTGTAACTGAAAAGCACCGTTGTCTATCCCGGCACTTGGCTGGAGAGTAAATCGGCCGTCCATGGTGTGGCACTTTCAATGGTTTGTTTGGAAATGAATGGAAATTTCGAGTTTGAGGATTTATCTAGACATTGAGAGCTACTTGACAACCTCGAGCCGACTTTCAGCGTTTCAGAGGATAAACTGCAATGTTTGAGCAGGGAGCTTTCTTTAAGTACTCCATGCCGATTGATGGACAACGCGCAGATTCATACATGTCGAATGCGAAAATTACTAAATATACTTAAGACCGTAAATACTATTATTCATGGTGATTCTGGATTGATATTTATTGCGAACTGGCCCATTGCCAGGAACAGCGAAAAGAAACGCTCCGGAAGGACCATTCTTGAAATTTCTTTCAAAAACTTGCGACGAAATTTTTGTTTATTATTAAACTCAAGTGTTCCAGAAATGACATAAACAATGCGTTTATTGCTATTTCATAAACGAAAAATCTCAACTGATAAGAAATTTTAATTGCTCAAATCGGAAAAGTTTACTTATTTGCTTTTAATCGAAAACGCTTCCAACTATTTTAATGGCACGTTTACTCAAAGACGCATTTCTATAACATTTTTAAAGATAAGTACTTACAACTAAATCAACAAATTGTTTATTAATTATGGATTTCAGAGAGCCATATAATAAAGTAAGTGTTCAAAAGGAGAAAAAATTGTCCCTAAATTAGTGTTTAAATTTTTTTCTTGTAATAACTCATCTCATATTTTAAATTAGCGGCTTTCTTAAGTTGCGTTTCTTTTCGTTTAAACAGAACATAAATGAGCCAAAAAGAAAAAACACATTTTTGAATTTATAAAATTACATTTTCACAAAGAAAATTCTAGCTTTTGTAGAGTAAAAAATTGATAATTTGTATCACATATTATTTTATTGTTTAGGTTTTGGTAATTTCTATTCGTACTAATATGTAATAAAATGTTTTATTGTCGTTTAAACTACTACACACAAAATTAATATTTTGTAATTTAAAAGAATTTTTCGCCTGCTTTAAAAAAATATATACTGTGATGAAAATTCAGATTTCTTAATGTTGTTAACTTTTAAATGTGACTCAGTTATTCTTCTCTTAATTTTTGCGTAGTGGCAAAGTTATTGTGATAACTGTTCCACGTAAATTTTCCTTCCACAATGTTAATGAAAAACAAATAAGGTGTACAATGTAAAAGACAAATTTAAGTACACTTTCGCACAGAATAGAAAATTTGAAAATTTATTATACTTGAACACCAGTAGTAAAATTTTGCTATGGGCCTCTTTATTTTAAACAAAAATTTTAAATAAAAAAGAATTTTGGAATTGGGATTTTACGTTAAGACTTTGTTTTTCTCTATTTCCAATAGTTTTATGTTTTAGAATAACCATTAAAAACTAAATTTAGAAGGCAGTGGAGGAAAAGTAGTCAATGGCGTTTCTTTTACAACGTGAAAATTTCGAAAAATTTTTTTTTGTTATCAATCAAACCTAAAAAAAATGCATATTTCTACATAAAAAAGTGTATTAGCACGTGTTATCGTTGTTGTTATTGTCAAGGTGAAATTTTTCTTCTTTTTTTAGTCATTGTTTAATTATTTAAAATTTTCGGTAGTCGCATGTGAAAATACTAAACTAATTACTAAATTAAATGGTGCTTAAAGATATCACAACCTTCACCCCAATTTTACGATTAAATAAATCACTTGTTTAACTCTCAAGAATTTCAAATCTGGGTTTTTTACCTCTAGGTTGACCTTCCTTGTGTGGTTGTTAATGATAATATGAAAATCGCACTACATTTCATTGATTTTCTGCCTACGTTTCAGCGAAATCAAGATGCTCTTGTGTTGCAAAATTGACTCATTTATGAAGAATATTGATTTTTCATTGTACATGTATTTTTGGCTAATCTTTAGTAGACTAAAACTGAAACATAAATAGAACAACTCAACCACTTCCGGTGAGCTTTCAGATGTTTGGCCTGTGCAAGTTTTATGCCAACTAAGCGAAAAATTTCCCAAAAAAGGTATTCCAGTCAAATCGGGACACTAAAATAAAATATTTGAAACTCATATTGACAGGACCTCTTATTAATTTGACCCAACTTTGCAAATTCGTCTCAATTTTTTAATGTAGGAGACAGTTACAAAACATAGTGTAAATTCTACCTGTCGTGACGATTTTAAAACTTGCTGGAGGTAACTTCAGCAGATAAATCCAGTTAATTCTGGGACGAATCAAACCAAACCTGATTCATATTTCGCAATACACAAATATGTGTTAACAATTTGTCAATTTTGGCGAAAAATTACTCGTCAAACTTGCAAATTAATTTGAGTTAAAATTGTTCACTGATGGAAAGTCACAATAGACTGTTAACATTTTTGGCCTTTGAATGAAATAACTTGCAAACTGGCTTGAGTTGGGTCTCCCCGACAAGTATTGGAATCGTTTTGTTTCAAATATGATTAAGAAGCTGTTTCTGTAATGCCCAAAAAATTCAAGACGAAACCAGTAACGAAGAAAATGCAATTTTTTGTTTTCGTGAGGATAATAATGTTCTCTTATAAAAAAATAATCATAATAACTATTACATCAATTAAGATTAATTAAATAAATATCTGATAAGACATTTCCGTCATTTTTAATGACTTTTTAATTCTTCGGCTTGGAAGTAATTTTTCCACTTTTGCTTTGAAATGTTTCTTTTCAAAGATTTTTTGAAGCCGTGTCGTTTCGCCAATTATCAGATAATTGCTATGAACGTCAGTAATTGATTTGAACTTTTAATGGTATAAGTAAATGAACACTGTTTTAATCTGTATCAACCAGATAAATCTGTACCTAGAATAAAATATAGGATTGCGTAATGCTTTGGTAACACGAGTAGTAACAAAGCTTCAGTTTATATAATTTTATTTTTTATCATTGAACACAATCAAATGTGAATTCAACAACATAAATCTCTAAAGAAATAACAATAAACAAGGCTTAATATTGTACAATATAACATTTCTATCTACACAAAACTGTACTAAATAAGTTGGATAGAGAGCAAGGACTAACATATATACATGAAAATATTTACATTTAACTTCAGGACTTAAAAAATGTACATTAAAACATGAATTTATCACAAACGCTTGAAGCTTTTTGACCACTAATTAAAACTACAACGAATCTAAAGCACCTCCTGTAAGTTTAGTTGCGTAAAGACTAATCACCTGCAATCATCAAAAATATTAATTAACAAACACAGGTAATTAAACCCAATACCTTATAAATAAATGCGTACTGTTCCTTAGTTTGTACTGCACTCGCCCTATCTCGTCTAATCTTATAGACTATCCTTGGTACATCAACAAGTCGCGTTTGTTCAAACTCTCTTATCGCAATATCACAAGCTATCACCACACCTGTTCGTCCTGTTCCAGGACTACAGTGCACTACCACAGGATTCACTTCGTTTTTCGCACCACCGTTCGCCAAATTACCATTGGTAACCTCCTTCTAAAAACGAGGTGAGATATGCAACCAATTATACACGGAAAATTACCCTATCAATCGACGACGATTTCATGTAACTCCGAGCTTCGATCAGAAATGCAATGAGCGAATTTGCTTCAGTCGGGACGCCTTTTTCAGGCCATCCCATGTACCAGAAATGGGTGACTTCGCGCCAGCTATTTGACACCATATTCTGAAAAGAGTGGTTACTTTTTCCCCGGTTTTTGAAAGTGTGTTACCTTTAACTGGAGACTGGAAATGATGTATTTGTCTTTGACTTCGCGTTTTTTCAAAGTGACTTGGAAGTCACCGAAGAGGCGGTGGCAGTCTAGCACTTCCGAAGGGGGGAGGTAATCGACGCATTTTTCGACTCCGTTTTCAAAAAGATGAGTTACCATCAAGACAACTTTGCATTGTTGCTCCCAAATCATTCGCCAAAAATCATCCACAGTGTTTTGCATGGGGGCCTGACACGCTATGTAATACCCCTTCGTGTTTTTAGGTCCCTAAATTGTAAAATTAATGAGATACATGGCAATTGACAAACTTACAGTAACGTAATTAGCATTTATGTAATCACTGGTGGGGTAACCCTCAATTAGATTCAACAAAACACGCGTTTCGGGGAGTGGTATAACATTGGCGTATCTATTTTTCGTTTCGCATCCGTCTGGAAGTTCGTTGGTTCGAGCTGTGATTTGAGGGATTTCTTCAAATTCGGCTTTTATGTCGTCCAAATTCGTTGCAAATTTTCCCAAAGCGGGGAAATTCAACGGATGGGTGACTGTGACGGGATCTTCGAACGCCGGATTTCCGTATGAACGTTTCGACCCTCTTAACATTCCCTTTCTTCGAACGCTGTTGTACACGGAGACATTATCCATACTGTAGTCGTCGAGGCTCACAGGCCGGCATCTTTGTCCATAATTAAACCTCTTTTGCCTCTTCTTCATAAACACCTAAAATTTTTGTTACTTATGTGTTGCCAAAGATAATTAACTCACCAGAAGGCCGGCGATTACGATGAGACAAACAGCAGCGATTGAAGATATGGCGATGGCGGCAGTTTTGCCACTGTTGTCGTCAGGAGCGCCAGTACTGGATTCGTACGAATCTGAAGTTATTGTGAAGTTTTCAGTGGTGTCTGGTTCGCTTGTCTCAGTAGGAATATTTTTAAAAACAGGTACAACCAAATTTGTGCGATTAGTTGAAGCAACCTGAATTGTAGTCAGTTCTAACTCAGTTGTAGTCTCAGGAATCACATCTGAGAACATTTTTGCATTTGAATTCGTGGGTTCCTGAGTCACTTTGAACATTTTTTCAGTCGTAGCCTGAATAGCCACATCTGAGAACATTTTCGGAATTGAATTCGTTGGAGAAATTTTCTCAGTTGTTTCCTGAGTCACTTTGAAAATTTTCTCAGTCGTAGTCTGAGTAGCCACTTCTGAGAACATTTTCGGAATCAAATTCGTCGGTGGAATTTTCTCACTTGTTTCTTGAGTCAATTTGAACATTTTCTCAGTCGTAGTCTGAGCAGCCACATCTGAGAACATTTTCGGAATTGAATTCGTCGGTGGAATTTTCTCAGTTGTTTTCTGAGTCACTTTCAACATTTTCTCAGTCGTAGTCTGGGCAGCCACATCTGAGAACATTTTAGGAATCGAATTCGTCGGTGGAATTGGTTCAGTTGTTGTTTCCTGAGTCACTTCGAACATTTTTTCGGTCGTTGTTACTTCTATCGAAATAAAAGTTGTCGGCTGAATTTTCTCAGTTGTTGGTAGTTCAGTCGTAGTTATCGTGGACACATTTTCCCCAAAATTTATACCTTTTGAGGTCCTCACTGTATTTTCAGTAGTAATTGAAATGTTTTTAGTCTCTGCAGTATCATTTGAAACAATTTCAGTCGTTGTTACTAACTCAGTTGTTTCAGGATTTTCAGTTGTGGCCGTTGTGGATGCAGTACTGTCTGATAAGTATGTAGTTTCTGTTGTTTCAGTGGTTGTTTCAGCTTCAGTTGTGGTGTAAGTCGGTGTTTCTGTCCCCACTGAAACACTTTTAATCCTAGTTTCGACTGAATAAGTAATCCGTGTTTCGGTTTCAGGCGTTGTTGTTGATGGAGTTTCCGTTGTGCTGTTTATGGCAGTTGGGGGTGCTTCAACATGGACTGGAATAACTTGATTTTCTTGTAAAAGTTGTTCCGATTTTTTGATGTTGTTCGTGACTGTGGGTTGGGTTGATATAGTGTGTGCGTATTTGACTGAACCTCTTTTTGTTATATCAATAGGTGTTTTCTGGGTGTAACTTTCAGAGAAGTTTTCTTTATCTCCTTTGGGCTTGTCTGTTGTTGGGTTGATCGCTTTGACGGTTTCGGTTTCAATTTTGTTGCTCAAAATTGAGATATGGCTCGAATTTCGACTTGACGGGGGTTTGGTTAGAACTAGACTTTTTCGGGTTGTTAAAGTGGTTTTAACAGTCGAACTTTCAGCTTTTTCCAACTCGCCTTTAACGGCAATCACATTGCTCAAAGTCGTGGTTTCAATTTTCTTATCTTCTTTCGGAATCGTGTTATTCCCACTATCATTTTCATCGATCGTTGTGTGATTATAGGAAGATTGGAAATTTAAATTTGTTCCACTCTCAAGCACCACATTCTTCCGCAGAGAGTTCTTACTACCCGTATCATTAGCAACAACAGTTTTAAAATTGACATAATTCAAATCAGCTTTGGTGTCATTCTTCTTCGTTTCTTCGTAAAGTTTCTCCAAGTCGACACTTTCTTTTGATTCGCTTTCAGCTGAAACTTCATGCGAATCATCAATATGTTCCAACTTCTGATCAACACTCTCCACTGCTTCTTTGTATTTGTGATCAAAAATCGAACTTTTCGGCGTTGTTAACTCCGACTCGTAACTAAATTCTTCATGTTCATGGTGCTTCTGAGTCGTAGCGTGGAAATCATAATCCGGATCTATGTATTTCTCAGTATCCGGTGAAGTTGGTAAAGTGTAAACATTATTTTTATTATGAAACTCTTTCGAAACATATTTTTCGATATCAATAGATCGGCCACTTTCTTTCGGTTCTTCCTCAGGTTTCTGTAATTTGTTTCCTACACTATTTTCAGTACTATTTTCAGTCTTTGGTTTCTTGCTTTCGAGATTCGCATCAGTTATCGTTTCGATTTGGGTTTTTTCGGTCGTTTCTTCCTCATTTTTAACTTGGGTACTAATCGAGGCGCAGCATAGAAGAACCAGGAACGTACCTAAAAACACAAAAATTAGACCAGAACCTTAACGGAAATTGTATTTAAGTGTGTGTTAAACACTTTAACTGTATCGACAAGGCGTCTGCACGCTTTTTAAAGCTCATTCTTTTTGATCAGGACAATGACACTGAATAGTCACCGTAAACATAATTATATTACTCTCAAGCTGATTCCATGTCTGACTCTCTTGAACTACATGACCAAACAAGTGAGTTAATAAGGTTTTATAATTATAGTCCATATTTGTACAGAAATTTACACGATTCATTGTTATTCTAACCCTGACCAAACAAAATTCTCAAGAAATATGAATATTACATCAACAATTGTTGTACAGATGAATTAGCGAGATAAACAATGACCAAATTATGGATTGCAACGATAAGATAATATTATTTGTGGCAAAAATCGAACATTTAGTTGACAATACAACAAACAAATTTGAATTGCAAATGAGTTAGTTAACACAACATTTTTAATTTATTATGTTCCTAATTAATTAATGTCAAAAGTCAAATAAAGCGAATGTTAACATACCTAGCATGAACTGAACCGTGAAGCCCATAATGTTGGCATTGTTGTCACCAAAAGTTGATTATCTGGAAGCAAAATTAGCACTGAGCTCCTTTTTTGATAAGATAAGATAAAACTATTATTATTCTAATCATTGATAGTCTTTAATTGACTCCAGATTAGGACCTGAAGGCCCATCTAGCCATTTAAATGCAGATTTTTCATACACTAATAAAATAATTAGTTTGAATTGAATAACTGCGAGGATTTTTCCACTATAGCATTACATAATGCGCGCTTTATTTGCGTTAGAACAGATTTTTCAAAAGGACACAAATCATGTTTGTGTTATCACCAGATCAAAACTTCTTGTTTACACGTTTCAGATATTGGAATGTGCATTTTTCCGCACACGTGAACAAAAGTCAATGTCAGGAATGACAAGTCACGTGTATGCACGTTTTTTTCGTTTCTTACACCCACGAATTATTTGCAACCATGTCCCACTTCTCTTCTCATACCATATCGGTATGTGGGTAACATATAAAGTTTTCGTCGTGCATACAAAGTTCCCCAAGCGAATCCAATCAGAGATTACGCTTTATTTAATAATCTCCTAGAATACAGTTACACCAAAAGAAAGAGTCGTATCCGCAAGACATCAATACCTTTTTAACAGCTCGAAGCGAATCTTGTACCGTTACATTTGACATAAATAAATACATCTACACACGGAATGTTTATTTTTCAATTAGGCTGAAAGTTCGGGATTGTAGAAATTGACTTTTTGCGACCCATCGAAAGTGCCATTAAAACAACATTAGGAAAAGCGTTATATAAACGAAAAACGTTTTTTTGTGTTTTACAAAAGAAAGTTTATAATAAGGATACAGAATCATGAAATTGTTCTTTGAATCTCCGATATTTGCGCTATATATTTTGTGTTGCTTATGTAAGTCTCTAGCGGGATTTTCCAAGAGTCGCCGCTGCATAAAATATTCCATTTAGAAAAAGCTTCTTGTATGCAAAAGAGTCTCACCTTCCTCTTTGTTATTCACGACTCTTCTCGCATAACATCGTGTTTTCTCTTTCTAAGCTGATTCCGGTTAAATTTCGTCATAATTTTAGCGAAACTTAATGATACTTGATGCTATCGGCAAGGTGATGTTGCGGAAATATGCAACTTATCAACTTTTGTGTTAATAGAAAGTTAATTTTCCAATTGCACGGACCATTTGGTTCAATCAAGCAAAATTTTCAGTTTCATTAGAAATTCAATTTCTTTAATTTGTCTAATTGCAGCAATTAGATTGTGATTCGATGTTTTCGCATGAATTCGCTGAATCGAGGTTAACACAGGTCCACATCTGAATATTCATCAATCCGGGGAATTAATAAACAAAATTACATCATTTAATGTTTCTCTCGAGTCGATTCTAAATTTTTTAATAAACATGGAAGAAGGTGATAATTTTCTTCTTGAGTACAGGTAATCGAGTAAATTACCCTGAGATAGCGAATTCTTCACTCATTTGCAAACTAGTTTGTAAAAAATCAAGACAAACTAGTGTTCATATCACTAAATCAGACAAAAACAACATCGCCGCAGAGGTTGTTCAAGGTTTTGCTAGGTCTTGATTCCAGTTTTGGCGATTTATGTATTTATAATTTCTTGACAAAGACTTTGCTCGTCACAATTTGGTCTCAATTGCCTTCATTGTGCGTCCATCTGCAGTACTTCGTCTCAACAAATTGTTGCTAATTCAAGCAGTGCAACTGGTACAAAGCTGAATTTAAATATCATCCATTCTCCTCACGTTGTTGCATACCTTGAGCCAGTCACGATTATAATAAAATCTTTTTCAACCTCTTTAGATTTATTAACATTTTCTTAAAAGGCACTCCTTGGATAATTGTACCGATTGTAATGTGCAGGAAATTCCCTGTTTGTTTGGGTGTAATCCGCGACTCAGTTCACACCCATTTACAATAAGTCACAAGAAATTCTCACGAAAAGAACGAAAGTGTTTTAAATAATCGGACAGATGTAACATTATTTTTATTATTGTTAAGCAAGAGTTATCTAATTGTGGACAATTATTACGTAATTTTGCAGATTTTTCAAATTTCATGCTTCATTATTCTTCATTATGTAAACGATATATTACAATAGGCAAATTGCCAAATAGCCGGTTGAAAACATGTAAAGCTCAATGTGCTCTTCACTAAAATTGTTCAAAATCATACGATACGATACGCCTACTGATGGTAACAAGCACGAGATAAACCTTTGACGTAAAACAATTATTCGAAAAAGGTTTGTTATTGTCGTGTCGGAATTTGAATTACTGGGTGTGTCTGGCCTAAGAACTTAATTAGAATTATATAAGCGAGCTATATTCGTTAGATATATTTAATAGCTGGCAGATTAACATTTCTTAGCTTCCTAGGAGGAGAAATCTCAATTTTCAGAACGAGTACGTTGCCGACTTCTTTACTCTTGAGTTGCTAACCGTAACTGCTTTCAAATCGACTTCCGCGACTTTGCAGGAAGATAAACACTAAAAATGATACTTTGAATCTCCCGGCACTAATTATGGAGCGAATCATTGGAAAAATGTTAATTGAGACTTTTCAAGGTTCTGCACTTGTGAGTTTACTGAACTGGAAGATGCTTTTGCAACGCAAATATTTCAAAATTACGCATCGCTTGTTGAAATTATTGTTTATTACGTGACCAAAATCGGGAATAGATGACCTAGTCTTCCGTCTAATAATATTAACTTGTGACGCGTTTTATAAATGCCTCAAGGGAAAGTGCGGTTTCCGATTTAAAAGGCCAGTCATAAAATAAAGGACATTGAAGTTGAAAAAGTGACCACAAGGAGTTTCACAGCTGCAAGTGTTAATTAGCTAATTATTCCGCCATACGGCAAGCATACGTGAGGCTCTGCTTCACAAGATATGTGGCACGAAATCAGGATGTTCGATTTTTCAAATTTGATTTGAATTCAATAGGAAAGTGTGAAGCATCTCAGGAACGAAAGTGTTGAAAATAATTTGTAGCAATTTTAAAGTGTCACGCTACAGTAGGAAAATGTCCAAGTAATTAATCTCCTGTTGAATGCAGTTTCTAATTACGCAACAGGCCATTTTTATATTATTTTGATTTATTTTATGGACAAAGTGAAACTGTCATAGGGAGAAATTTATGCTCTATTTCCACCCAAAGGTGCAAATCATTGAGCATGAAATGATTTTTTACAACTTTATGTAAGCCAAATATTTTCAGAATATTTTTATTTTTTCAATAACGGAATGATTGCATAAGTTTTGCTCAAATTTATGGTAAAAAATACGCTAGCTTGTTTCAACACTGGTCTTTCCACAAGGCTAAGTAAACTATAATCTAAATATTTGAGCAGGTACTTAATATAGTTGCAATCACGACTTTGTTCAATTGTTGCCAATGACAGTGATTTTATTTGTTGACCCAAATATTAGTGTGTCACCCTATTTGGCAAATTTAAATAGATTGAATGACTTTCTAGCATTTGCCAAAATAGGAAAGTTGTGTCCAAAATTATGCATTAGTTCACGACCATTAGTCACTGAAAACTATTTCAGCAACGCAAAGTTTTGGTCAACATTTAAACTTTTCGACCATGAAATAAACAATTGAAAATACCAACAAATAGCATTTTTTTCGTTACATTATTATTATTTTTTGTCACAATTTAATCACAAGTGATTATTTTCAAGGTGACCAAAAAACGTAGTTTTTCTGGACGCAACGATCACGTCCGCTATTGAGGTTAATTAGCGATGAAAGTCTCATTGATTTTGCAATAAATTGAGTTTGAGGGAAACAAAACCACGGAAAAGGCAAGAAACTCATCACCAAAACCTTCAAACAGCACTACATTTCCTCTTCCTGAAAAATCACGAATCTTGTTCTTACCATAGTAAATATCCGATTTTTGACCAAGGACTACAATCGATTAGAACACAATACACACACTTGAAACACAAATTTCCTTGGTGTTATCACACTGTTCAAACTTTTTCCTGAAGTGTAGATAAATGTTAGCTTGGAACACGCCGAGTGGGGAACAGCATGAAAGTCGAGTCTACCTGGCCGAATCCACCGGACAACTGATTAACAATGAGTCAGGTTTATCATAGAGTTGTTATGAACGTGGTTACTCCTGGTAACAGTGGAGGTAACGTCATGCATTCGCTGGCTTCGTGCTGGTAGAACATTCCGATGTGATTTCTCCATGAAATCTGCTTGCTTCGAACGCACTGATTCCTCAAGTGTTTGCTCTTGCATTCAAATTATCACCCTTGAAGACCCTTTTTTTTCCCCAATTTTGACAAATTATTGCTCACACAAATGCGTCAATCAACCTTAGAAAGATTGCATTTATGTCAATTTCGTCACTACTAAGCCATTAATTATTATCAATAACAATAAACTTGAATCGTCTAATAAATCAATAAATGGAACTTGAATTAGAATTATTTTTGCGTCGCGACTGATAAACCGCCCCCTCGTATCGCGTTTCAAACGTCACCACCGCTGAATGGAAAATAAGTTTGTTGACGCAGGAAAGAATTTCGTGATAATAACAAAGTAATTCGTTTCGAACAGTACTTTTTGTTACTGCAACAATAGAATTAGTCATGGAATCTGGTAAAAAGTTTTTCCAAACGAATGGAAGATGAAAGTGGAGCTATTTTGTGCCAAGTAATTATTAAATTGAAGTTTTCTAAAAGAATCGAGGGAAAAAACTTAGTTCAGTATTTTTTTTTTCGTTTCAATCTTATTTATTTTCCTAGTATAGGCAACCAGCAATGAGGAGTTAAATTTGTATTGCATTTTTTATGGAGCACATTACAAAAATCACTGACAAAACCGGAGAAAAAAGTATACCTGTTGAATCTTTCAATTATTACTGCATTTTTTCTCCAACAATTTTAATTAAACATACTTTTTTTGTTCCTCAAAAACTGTATTACAGCAAACTTACACGCTTCGTTACAGTTCTGCCAGCTGAACATTTTACACAATATATTTATTTTTTCTCAAATAAATGTTTCAAATTTCGTCACTTTGAGTTTTTTTGCCTTTACACATTTTGTTTTTGGAAACCCACTTTAAAAATTCCTTATGTTTTATTTGGGATATGGGTAATTGACATAATCGATACTCACTCACTCCTTAGCTCTCTCTACAAGTAATGATACCATTTTTTTTTTGAAATCTTTCTGTAAAATCAATTTAATAAATAACAATTTCTTTGTTAGTGAGACAGATAGATAATAATCGTAAAAAAATTTGTTTGTTCTTGAGGCTTTAAAATATTTTTAATACAAAATTAACTGAAACTGACTGAAATCACAATTAATTACAATTACTGAAATTAATTACTAAAATAACTGAAACTGAAAGAAAAAACAAACTGAAACTCAAATTAACCCTCCATCTTAAAATTCCAACAAGTTCACAACTTGTATGAAAATGTAATAAATAAATAAGCAAGGTTTAGAGCAAATAATAAAAATCCAAGGCAAGCAACTAGAGATGTGTCGTTCAAATTGACTTGAAGTAGTCGAAGTATTTAACAGATGATTAACAAAATGAATAAAATACATGATAATATTTATTTTCAAAGAATCGAACTGTAGGTAATGCAAGAGAAAATCAATCACTAGTCAGAAAAAAAATATTTGCGGTTGTTTCTAAGTTTTTAGGACCCACGTGTAAAGAGAAAAATAAATAAGGACTGGTAGAAAGCGAAAGACTCATTCATTCGTTCACTCCGGCTAGTCGAGTATTGTGAACGAGAATAAAGTAAGTAAGTAATTAATTCATTTGTAAACGAATCTTTAAGAACGATTGATTACTGCGAACGAGTGGATCAAATGAATTGATTGATATTTAAAGAATCGATTGAAAAGCATCGAGGATAAAACAGAGTTCTCGAATGTGCCAAACTAAGCACCAAAGCGCATTCGTTTTATCAGGAGAACATAAGTCGCAGGATATTGTTATCTCAGAATATTCTCGCTACTTATTGGACTGCAGATTTAAAAACTAAGAGAAAATAATGGGAATATGTTGGATTTCTGTTGATTATTAACTACCAAATTAATTACAACGATCCAAAAGGTTCAAAATTTAGCAATTGCCAATTTATAAAATAAAAATCTTTGAAAACCTCCAAACAAATAAAATGCACCAATGAAATGACAGAATTCTGACGACGCGAGAGACTTTTACCGTCTCAGTTAACAGGAAAACATAAATTTACGAGGGAGTTTAGACATGCAGGCGTAACTGTATAAAATATATTTATATTCATTCAATGAAATAAATACAAAACTTGTAATTTAGTTTTGTTCTGAATTTGAACAGATTATTTGAGTACAATCACTGAATTTATAGAAAATATGAAACCCAATTATACAACATAAAATATAAGAGAATACAAGAAAATTAACTGTATTAAAGAATTAAATTTTGTTTCATTATTAAGACAGTTGGCGCCCAAATTTTTTGGTATATATAGCAGAGGCCTCAGTGACCATCATTCATTATCGATCTTCAATCGAAATGGGAAAGACATACTCAGTGTCCGTGACCGTGGATGCCGCATCTGGCATAACCTTAATTTTAACATTCGAAAAGACAAAAAAAATTTGGCGATTCTTCAAGAAACGCTCACGTATACAGATCAAAATCCCTCTTCCAAAACTACTGGCATACTTTTTACATTTGAGTAAGGGAATCTGACGGACTCAAATTGTAGGTAAAAGTTATTCTAAATTCTAACAATGAAACCTCAGAAAAAACAATTATGACCAACAACTACCTTACCACTGCCGAATTGCTAGAGAATAATGATAAAAAAATTAACCCTTATCGTTTTTAGTTAATTAGAAGACAGTAAAATAATTTTTAAACGAGGAATGAAGCGGAGGAATCTCCACTGCTGATCCAAACCATTAACCCCTCCTAGCTTTGGTCGGTCCCTGCAAGTCAAAACCTGTCAGTGAATAAATGATAGCCGTAGGGAGTGTGCACGAGGTGATAGGGCTACGCCCCAGCATTTCAGCCAACCCCCAGGACCGCCTTTGCTAACTTTGCCGTATTAGGTGGTTATAAAGGATCAAGAGATCTCCGATCGCTTCGTTGTTTCATAGTTCAAGTATTCATCGGTTACGCTTAACATTCCTGCCGTCCTGTTTCAAATTCCTGCAAAAGTTGATATGTAAGCGCGTGCATCGGCACAACACAACCGCTGGCGACGTTGGAGTGGAATGGACAGACAGAAAGAAAATGGGAGAGGGATTTTCATTTTTAATTTTATTTGTCAAATAAATAAAATAGGATGATAAAATAAATAAAATTAAAATAGGATAAAATAATACGACTTTAAGATATTTTTTTTCATTCATACTGTGTTAAAGACGCAAAAATCTGTTCTAATATTTGAAATTAAATGTGGTTACTACAACAAAATAATGTTTTATGCTTTTTATTTCTGTTTCCGCGGTGTGTGTCCCTCGTGACCACATTCATTTTCTTCTGAATCCTTTAACAATTTTATGCAAATGAAGAAGACTTTATATTAGGAGATTATAAGAGGTAGGGAAGGTGGAGTACGGCTAGGCACAAAATTATGAAATACAGCTGAATTATTCATTCTTTTTCATCCAGTCTTTGACACCTGTTTCACTTTTTATTCCGCTTGATTTTTTTACTAATGAGCGTTTTCCACCACAATTGGGAAAACGCTCGATTAGTATTTAATTTTCAATTTCGCTTTATTCTTGCTTTTTATTAGTGTTATTGTTATTGTTATAATAGAATGCTTGATTTGTGTTTATTTAATTGCGATGACTTTGGATAAACCGAATTTGTTTATGGATGTTGGGCTTTTTGAGTATTTTTTCGGCCAAATAGAGAATGTCCATGGGGATAATTCTGCTAGGAACGTCACAAATTCCTATAGTCGAGCGTCGACTTGTACTCTGCTCCTGTGTTCCTGATACGTTATATAAAAATTTTCTGGAAAAAGCCAGAAAACAGAATTTTGCTTTCGAGGAAACAGTGGCCGTAATATTAATAAAATAACTAATAAAATAATATCACTTTTTTTCCTGTGCACCGATCGTTACACAATACAACTCGTATGTGTACGAGCGGGACCGATTTTTACTCATTCAAACTTTCAACTGAAACAGAAAATCCAAACCGAACAAGAGCGAAAAAGAAGGCAACACCGCAATTGAACTCAATAGACCCAGCGCCATCTCGTAAATGCTCTCCAAAGTAAACGCAACCAAAAATTAAAATTTTTGAAACAATTCACCCAAATTTGTCGCAGTCGACAAAAAGCAATAATTTTACCTAATGAGATTCAAAAAATGTTTTTTTTTTACAATTTTTGGACAAAACACAATAGATTTCTGTATTACCGACACAAGTGCGGAAAATCTACTTACCTCCCACGTCCAATGTTCTCCTGGTAAGTATGCTCGCTATTCAGCAACCATGTGTAACCATAAATGTTACGTCATATGTGGGATACGTGAAAGGGTTTTAAGACATGTGCAACACAGGAGAGGTCCCAGTTATTTATTGGCAATGGAAATGAATTTTGGCTCACATTCAGTTTTGGAACGCACCTGAAAGCTCTCAGCTCTAAACGGTGTATCAAAACTTGATTCTTCTGAACGAATTTTGTTGCAAAAATAAATTTGATTGACACTTTATTTTGCTTCATTCAAAAATTAACAAAAGTAATTATGTTTTGGATAATTAAACTAAAATTGCATAATTTTCCGTCTATTACTACAATCAAAATCACACTTTTATCATCAAAATTTAGTCATATCTGCTTATAAAACAAATTATAATAAAATTGAGTCCTGCTCAATTAAAATTATTGTTTTTATAAATTATATCCTTAAATATTTGATTTTCTTTCATTTCAAGTCACTTGAAGTCAAGTGACATTTAACAATTTGTGTTTCCATTTCAATCACCCCTAATCCGGCGCCATTTTCCGTATCAATAAATCATCCCTCCTTTTGGGGTATGCGCTGGGGCTATTTTCAGCGACCTCCCTGGGCATCCTGCTTTCCTGCTACGAAACGGAGAATTGTGACGTCGCAGTGGCATGGATGATAGACGGCTGACAGCTGTCTTCAGTCCCCTCCTGCTGGTCATTCCTGCTCATGTCTTCTTTGACCACTGGTTGGTGTTAGTTAACAACAGACGACAGAAGATATTCTGAGGCTGCGTGAAGAACTTGAGGAAACGAAATGCGCGGCACTTGCGCACCATCTTCGCCATTTCGATGCGGAGAGCAGGAATGCGAAGAGTAGCAGGAATTGCTGTATGCGTGGTTGCCTGAATATTAGGAAAAATTGCTACACAAACAATTTCTTTTTGTTTTACCAGATGAAATTTTGATTAAAACAGTGGACAACTTGGTAATGACCTGAAAAACAGTTTCACAGCGGTTGAATTTCATAAAAATTTGTAAACACTTTTATCTTGTATGAAAAATAACAAACTGTCCACGTTTAATTGTTTTTTTTTTTGTTCTTGGGATCATTTTTTACTCGCTGTATATAAATTATCGTGACATAAGCCGCGAAATGATATTCCGCAGCTATTGTTTTTCGCAGGATTATAAACGAGAAACATCACGAGAACAATGTGTCGAGCTTTAGGGACACAACGGGCTTAAAGCTCTCAACAAAAGATGTAACTCTGCGTATGACGTAACTAATGTGGATTTTATAAGCTCGAGTGTTATTTTAATGAAAATGGAAGATTATCACGTGGAAATGACATTGAATTTAATGAACAATTACGTAAACGCTCGAAATAAAGTCAACTGCAATTTGGGTGTAATTTGATAAATCAATCGGTGCGGTAACATCTGCGAAAAATCTCAATTTTCTTCGAGTAGTTGGAGCTCAATCGGTGATTTCAGCTCCATCAGATTTTTTAATGAAAATTTCCTTGATTTTTTTCACGAATAAAAGCTGGATTTTCTAATACTCTTAAGATAAACCAAAAATGATTTATTCGAATACAAGTGGCCAAATTTTTTGTTTGGTAGCTTCCCGACTTGGATACAACCAATTCATCATCCATTTCCTCCTCTCCACGTTTGTTTTTTCCCAAACAAAAATTAAATAATAATTTGGGCTAACACAAAAATCGTTATGTGATCGTTGCATTAATTTATCAGACACCTGTTTTGATTTTTTTTCGCTCTATTGATCGAACTAAGCTACAAACTTTAATAAAACGTTCGTTTGTGTCGAGGCCATTCACTGAGGACCCGGAGGATTATCCGATCACGTGACCAACCCTCGGGACCAACAAAACGGTCGTTGTTAGAACGCAAATGACTCTCACACTTCCCGGGCGAAAAAGTGAATTTGGGCGGCATTCCTTCAAACCCGGATCAGCTGGTGTTATAAAACAGAGACCGGAGCCAACCGGAAATCCGGAGCGTGTGTACGCGTGCGTGTTGCTCCCGGCTCAATACTTGCGAGACTCTCCCTTCCATTATATTCCCCTCTTGGAATTCCATCAGGACTTTTTTAATTGCATAGAATGTACGTTTCTCATGCAATGACCGTAATATTCATTCATTTGAAATGGAGGAGAATGCTGCAAGAATTGCAGTGTTCAAAAAAATGTTCAAGTCATCGGCTTGCATTGTTACGGATGATGCAGTTTCACCAATCTGGTATTAAGCCGGTTGCAGGAATTGTTTTTAATTGAGAGCGAATTTGAATATTGGAATACTTACGCAAGAGAGCGAAATGAACAGAGAACACACCCGACGTATATTTGGATTAATGGTCAAACGATAATTCACTTTAACTTCGTTATCTCCTGATTTTAAGAGTCATTAACAATGGAACTAAGTGGGTTAATGTAATTAAGTCGAGTAGAAATCATTTGTTTGTCTTAAGGCCTATAAAGTTTGTCTGGAAATTTTTAATTTTGCTGAAATCTAGCTAAAAAATGATTGATGGCTCAGTTTTGTGATTGAAATAACAATTTATTAAAATAAAGGTGGAGCGAGTTCGCTTGACAAAGACTAATTGTGGCATAAACCTCGCCATATTTCTTCATATAGTTACAAACTCAAAAAAATTATCTCTTCAGTTTCACCAACAGAATATTAATGTTTATTCCGTTATATTTTATTACGATTTTATTCATATTTGGTTCGTCATGCTCTCTCCGTGTATAAATTTTTCTTCCTTAATAAACAAAATAAATCATTCTGATCTTTCGTAAAACTACTAGACAGCTTGTCGCGTTCTAACTCGCATAAAAAATATAGAGGAAATTTGGTGAATTGATCAGAGAGACAAATTACAATTGTTTCGATTTACTCAGCTTTTCATCAATTATGTCGCAGCAATTAAGCCATCTAAAGCTCTAATGAAATTGGAAAGTTTCAATCAATGTTCTTTGAAATGATTGTTACGACTATTCAATTGGAAAAAAATAGTTCAACGCGTCGGAACAGTTAACCGGAAGTTATTATTTTTTTAAATGAGTTAAACTAATTTGTGTTTTTAAAATGTATTTTAAGATTGTCTCGTTGTTTCAACTGGTTTATTTTGGAAGAGTAAATAGACAAGCTAATAGGAAAGTGATCAAAGAACGAATTTAGAACAAAGACATTTGTATTCAGGTTGGTAAATATTTTCCAAGTGTGATTTATAATTGAAGATCAAGAGATTATTTTTGTAATTTCAATTTATTTCCCAATAAAGAACAAGTACTTGAAAATTTCTTATTTCTTGAGTAAATGTGATGTTCAGCTTGAATAGTTCTCCTTGGCACTTTACGTTGCCAATCTATATTTTATACTTCTTAGAAAAATTTATTTTATTGCTGCAGAATATTGCAGGAACTGTTATTTAATTTTCTCCATACATGTTTTAGTAACTTTCTGTGACATGTTGGGAGAGCCGCTCTCGAGAATCCCCTTTTAAAAATTTAATAGACTCGCTAGAATATGCCCCAAAAGCGAATTGAAAAATAAAAGGCCACAGCAAACTAATAATGTTGGCAAATAAAATAAAACGTTTTTTATTATCCGACGTTATTTTCTTTTCAAAGCAAACTTCCAATCGGCTGTTATTGAAAATATTTTTTTTTCTCATCAAACTGCCACTTTTTAATTAAAATCGTTTATAAATTTAGTTTAGAGTCTGGAACAATTTAAATTAATCTAATAATAGTTAACACGAGAAACTCATCACCATACTCGTAACTGTACAATTTGGTTTCATTTTAATAGAATATATAGTTTAAATTATTTCATGCACGAGTAATAAGTCAACCACTGTTGCAAATTACTTAAATTACTTTTATAGCTTCACTAATTAATGGAGTAATTTAAGTCAAGTTGTTAGTAAAAACAATTTTTTTATGGCTCAAAGGGAAGTTTACTTTTTATAAACTCTAAAGCGTCTTTGATGTTCAAATCATTAACGCAGAGCAACCATGCAAATTTTTGATTTAGCTTTAAATTGCTTTTAACAAATGAATTCCTGCTGGGTTTTGTCTAAAATAAATCCCATGTCAATTTTTCTGCCAAAGTAGAGCTTTTAATTCCTGTCTTACTGAGATTGTTGAAGCTAGAACTAGACATATGCGTAATGTCTCAATTATGTTCTCTGGAAAAGTCGACAATTTCCTGCTGAGCTTTAGGTGCTCTTTGCGAGAGGTCGTTAATACGGTGCGCTTTTCGGGTCCTACGTGCCTAAATTAGGGCAGTTGAGCTTTGGGTCCCCTCCTGCGAGAGCTTCGTCTGTCCCACATCGCACCCCGAGTCAGCTGAGTGGGGGTGTTGTCTGGCAGGGGGGGTGGGAGGCTTTCCTGCTACTGCATAGCGCACAGCCGGCCGGCATTCGCGAGTCGTCTATCCTCCGGTGCGTTCCGGAGCAGTGTGACCTGACCCTAAGAGGTCGATTTAATATTACACAAACTATTGGGGCTGTGAGGAGTACAGGGTTAGACGGATGGAGGCTGTGAATGAGGTGTCCGAGGGGGACAAGGGGGGGCCGCCGCCCCCGAGCCCCCTCACCGGGTGCTACCTCCTCATCGTCATCGGGGAACCGCACTGCAACGAACACAAGGACATTATTCTTCAGAGGGTGGCCAAAGGTGAGCGAATTTGCAGGAACTGAGTCATCCTTTGGATTGCAAGGACAAAGTCCCCTATGCAATTTTTAGACAGGAATTAACAACTCAATTATTTAAAACAGTTTTTGAATTTTCAATACATTACTCACTTATTTTGCAATAAAAAAGTAAATGTCTGGGTTAGACAAGCAAATAAACTGTAAAATTTTTCAAGTATAATTAATCAAGAAGGTTTTTTTTTACCTCCCTTGGTGGCTAAAATTCCTGTCATTGGTAACAATCCTTAATTAGAATTTTTTCAATAGTAGCGTTCGATTTTTACTCTAGGACATGCGCAAGTGATCCTTGCTGTCAAAAGGATTTTGTAATGTCATGTTGCGCAAGGCATTCACACAAAATTAATTTTTGAAAAAATGAATCAAGATGAGGTAATTTTAAAATGCACGTGCATGTGCACATGTCACATTTTTATTTAACTCTCATAAAAAAAAATAAAAAAATTTGGCGTGTACACATCAATGCAGTTTGCATAGAAATGATCATAAATTGTGTCTTATCTTGAGCAAGCAAATTGTATCAAGGTAAAAATGCTGCGAGAAAAATTTCAATCGATTTTTATAAGTGAGGGTTTTAATTTACGACCACAATGATGATTCAACTGGGCACGCAAGTAGGCGAGACAGTTTTAAAACTGTGATTTTATGAGAAAATCGATACAATAAAAAATATTTAAACATATTCAATATTCGCCTTTGTGTTGCATTGAGCTTTTCAGGGTGAAATTGAATATGAATGTATTATGGCTATTTCAGCGAATTTCTTTGACTGAAATTTTCAACTCGCGTCTTTGCCATTATGCAAAAGTTTTATCTCCCGTCTCACTTGTATTTTTTCCAACTTTTGTAAACAAACAACGTTGGAAGTGTGCCAAAATATTAAACAAACCTTGAATAAAAATTTTTCACGGTTTAGTCACACTAAAATAATTTTCTATTAGTGTAGCTGTTTTTATGAGGATGTTAGAACATGAGTTCTCCACCTGGAGACAAATTTAAACTCCAGTGAGATTAAATTTAAACGCCAGATTATGTCTAGTGTCTGAGACACGTAATTCTATTATGTTTATAAATCTGGCTAGAATATAGATTATCTTGGAAGAACACGAGATGAGATTTAGTACGCACTGTGACTAGGTTTAATAACGAAATTTTTTGTACTTTATCCAAACAAATTCTGAAGGAATGCCGTATATCATAAGACGATGAAGCGCGCTCTTGAGGAATTAAAAAATATATAAGCATAAAAATTTATTAAAATTTAATGCAAATCAGTATTTACTTTTTCAAAATTTAAACGTTGAATATTTACATTTTTGGCTTAAATTAATTTAAGTAAAATTTAAGACGTCTCAAATGTTCAGAATTTGCTTCTATAACGCTGCGAAGATAAGAACCTATTACCTAGTGATTGAAGTAGTACTACGTGCTTTTCGTAATCCTTAGAGAATTCACAGAAATGCTCCTGGAATATTAATTTCAATCTCATATTCAAGAAGTTTTCACTTACTTTTAGTCGGGGTGGTAACAAGCAATTTCTATCACCATTGACGCGACTATAAATAGAAAATCGGATTGTGAAATTTCTAGGTTTCATTTAATTTTTAAATATTGATCAGAATTCAATTTAATTGAAAATAAATATAAATATTGTCAAGGCTCAAATTTGTCGCCACTCGTTTATCATCCAACCGGATCAGGCCTCAAACCCTTGTTCAAGGGTGTTGAAACATTTCCTTCTCATTGGTCTCATTTCTCTAAGTATGTAATCTCACCGTTCTTTGTGAATTGGCAACGAGCTCGTTCCGAATGTCATTACATTCCACGCTTGCAATTTGTTATCCCGAATGGCCATTAAAGGGGAAATTATTAAGACGTGTTCAAACCCTTCTTTTCACCCTTTACAAGCCCATCCAGATTTGGTCACACAACTTTAATTAAAATGGACAATTTCTGTGCATATGTCGGGATTTCCCCGAGCGGAAAACGCAATTTAACATAATTGAACGTTAAACTTTTTCAGAGGTTTCGTATTTAAGTTTTTCCTGCCTCCAGCCTTTTCCATTTTGTTTACGGCGGAAAGTTTGCCTTATGCATAATTGTGTATTCGACGACGGTAATACTGTTCAAATATCAGCGATAAAACGGATGTGTAAACAAGTGCACAAGGGGTGATAGCTACCCCAACACTTGAAATGTCTCTATTGTGCTATTTTTGCCCGTAATCAACGCATTTTTGGGGGTCACTAACCGAAGCAATTCTGCTAATGGGGTTCATTTCTTACCAATTTATTGCTATTGGTGTTTGTCAACGATCGATATGGGCTTCATTTACCTGAGTTGCTGCCTTTTGTGTGCTTTAACAATAATACACGAAATATTTATGTTTGCTAACTATTGATTATTATTATTATTGTATTATTATGACAGTCTATTATTTAGAGTTGGTTATTTTCGGGACTACCCCAGACATTTGGGTGCTTGTTAATTTCCTACCAGCAACACGGAATCATAAATTTTGTTCTAGGATTAGTAGTGTAAAATATGGGTTGGGTGGGCATTAGCCACTCTATTTAACAGTTGATAATTTTAATGCAGATGGTGTTCCAATATTGACTAAATTGTCGATGATAAATGACCAAATTGTTAGTTTAATTCTGTTATTATCATGTTTGCAAATTTTGAATCGGATTATTTTGAATGGAAGCTGATTAATATTTGTTAACAATTTTTCTATTTGATGTTTTTTATCACTCTTAAACCAGACGATATTTTTTGCCGCAAAAGCCTTTAACGATTATTTATTGCTTGCAAAATGGATATTAATAAGTCGTGTGGAAAATTTAAATGGCAAATGTTTATACATGAATTATTATTGGCTGAAAGCATTGCTTAAATGTTACAATCAATAACCAAGTGTGTAATGACGGTTTTATGACACACATTGTGAATGATTACAAATGGTATAATTATTTTTTTGTCATAAAAATTGCCGTGGAAGGGACCGATCGATGTCCACGCGTCATTAAGACAAGTCCTAATCTGTAAATCCCCTCCTGCTATAATTTAATTTGAGCCTCACGTTTGTGATTTCCTCACATTTCCAGCAATTCCCATAAATCCCCTCTATTATACACCTTGGAAAAACTTTGGGCCTGTTCCGGACGGATAAGGCCTTCTCGGCCAAATCCCCCATAAACCACCTGCTTTTTTCAGAAAAAAATTTCTAAATCGTATTCGAAAAGTTGTGCGCATCATTCTATGACCTGGTGCGCGTCGACGAGGGTCACATCGACGGCGCAAGACTTTCTCGATCAATAGAACGCAATTCAGCCCGAATTTGCAATTTTCCTCGACGGTTGCTGGGCTGAAATTACACGACTTTTTCGAAGCCGACTTAACTAATTGGCTGAAAACGCGACTAATGGCACTCGGTGCTCACAAAATGAGCCGTCAAGGAAAATCGGGAAATTTCCAAAGTGAATTTGGGATCGGGTAGGAGAGGCGTGAAATGGAAAACGGATAACTTGACGGGAAAATTGGAGGTGGTCCGAATTTCACAGCCGATGGATGTGCCATTTATGTTGGGAAAATCCACAATGACACAACCTTGAGAAAAAATACAAAATTAAAGCATTTCCAATAACTTTGTTTTGCATTTTATTTCATTTCCCAATTTCTTCTTGCGGCATAATCCGTACTTGTCCACTTTTCTCTATAAAATCCATTATGCAGTCTAATAAACTGGAGTAATTCCAACTTATTATGAAACTATGCTAATAGACTTTACTGTATTACAAAGTTTTCAACCAAAATTGACCATTTGCAAATGAGATCATCTCGAATCTAACACTTAACCAATGAGTAATAAGTAACAATTTATAACACCAATAATCTTTCAAATTACAAATTATAATTTTGAAGCACTCCTTGATAATTTTAATGCGTCGGATGCTACTCCTCCCATCCTTTGTTGAGTTCACTCACTGTAAAAACAGCTCTTAGTATAAATCCGCGACTCCATTAATTAGCGCTTCTTATTTCACCTTTTTCTAATGGCTCCATACCTTTCAACTTCCCACAAGAAGCCATTAAAGCTGGTTGAGTGGTCCATTTCGGATCAATAAAACGAAAAAATAAACTCGTCTTTAAATTAAGTTTGTACACGTATGCGGGAAACGTATAAATCAAGAGTGAAATAAATTCGTAATAATCGCAACACTTCTATTTCTCGAGTTAACCCGGCGAAAGCAAGTAAATTATTCACCGAAAGGATAAATATTTCACAATTTCACTTGCAGATGAAATAACTCGGATTGTAGAGTGTGTTGTGAATTAGCCAATGAGATAATGAATCTTTTATTACCCTTTTTGTTTAATTTGCATGTGAAATTCACAAAGCCGGCCCTCGTCCTCTGTCAAAATCACTGTGTTTTCATGACTGAATCTCCTAATTTACTGCAACGCAGAATTTGATTTGATTGTTTTACAATGCTGTTAAAATATAACTGGTATAAATTGCTAAAACAACGTTATCAAGGTCAGGCGAAGCCTTAAACTAAGGACCAGACTTAGATCCGGTGTCAAATTTACCTCATCGTAATCTCTGAAACCTCTGAAAAGAGGGTTGTGTAATGTGAGGTCATAAAAGTAATGAATTTGCCAGGACGTAGAGTATCTGATTTGGCACGATATCTTCGAGGACTGTCATCTGCAGGACATAATTCGAGGATTTATTGCCGATCTGCAGTTGTAATGTTGGAACGTCATCATTACAAGGGAATGTTACTGTCGAGTTTTAAATGCCAATTACATTAAAACAACAATTGTCTCGTGAATTTTTTTTAACCAAATTGGCACCAAATTTGAGCAAGTCAAACAGTAATTTGATTATTGAGCAAATATTGCCGTTTAGTCGCAACGCTCTGCTAACTTAATTATCCTAACTAGACATATTTTACAATTAGGAATCCTCTAGTTAAACATTCAAAACATTGCGTCTGTTATTTGTAACGCACGACTTCCTTCTTATTGTGTTTACGTGAAGAAGGGTTGAAAATATTCTGTTTTCAAGCTTTCAACACTTAGTACACGTGTCTGGTCGATCGCGATAGCACATGGAGTAAATTGAATTAAGAGAGTTTGGTTTTAATTTTCTGAAAAGTTGGTCCATTTCGGGGAGAACTCTTGCCCTAATCAAGGCTTGTTATTGACCACTAATTACGTGGTTTGAATGCGACTCAATTAAGAGAATGTTTTATAATTAATAAAATTATAACTCGGTTTTCACCCTTCAGAGAGTTAGTAAACATTCCTCCATGTCTAAACACGACTTGTCTTCCAGGAGATATAAATAAGAAGTTATTTCCAGCAGCCACGGGTGTCAACCTAGCCTAACATTTCCAACGTTGGGTTCAAGTTAAATTTATACTTCAAGGTTTCGGTTTCGAAAAATCATTTTTGCCGTTAGAAACATCCATTAGTGTTTGCTCGGCTGCTTCCGCTAATTACCAATCAAGCTAATGAAAACTATCAGGTAAAAATTGTTCAGGTGCTATCGACCAGCTCGGTTTCTTGAAAAATTTCACGCACTTGTGTTTGCCCTAAATCACGCACCTTTATCGATAAAATTAAGACACCTGGGGGTACGAAATTTGTTTGCTTTAAGGCAGACAGTAAATATGACCCAATTTAATCAGCCATGAAGCTGAAACATGCGACAGCTTTGCTTGCTTGTGGGTAATTTTTGGAAAATTATCTTGGAGCCTGTAGGCTGGTGATTTATTAATCTTTCTTTTCCGTTGAGTTGCAGTCCGATCCTGGACTCGACCATTATTTCTTTGACATTTCATAAAGATCAATACGTATTGTAGCTTGCGGTAAAGGCAAACTTTTATTAAAATCATGAATATTGCATGAATCAAATTCCGATAAGAAAGATTTTGAATTAAATATCCACTTTAAGTAATCAAAAGACAATCTGGACAGTTATTACTTTAAAGTGTACATGTCAAAACTCTATAGTGGTTCTATGGGAACATATTAAATTATTAAATCAAAACATCAAAGTTTCTATTTTTGATTATCATTTTTCCAATTCTAATAAGGAAAAAGTCTCGTAAAACATTCAAATCGAATTTGACGACACTAACTTTGCTTGTAATTATTTCTTCGATAATTAGTATTTGAAAAGTTTTTGCTTTTCGGTCGACTGATCTGGCAGGAATTTATGGATATACCGTGTCATGTTCATTCCTGTGGAGCGATAATTAATGTTGAAGCAGCAGATATTGCGGCCTGATATGTGGTCGAAGTTAGTTTTCCGGGTATAACTCCCGGAATCGCGATTATTAGATGTATGTTAACTCGCTTCAAAGCACCGGAAATTGTACGGTCCCAGGAAATGTTTAAGAAGTGTTTCTATTTTTGTATGCTGTGACTAGATAGATTTTTTATGAGCTGTCTAGACCACTGAAATTGAATCCATTGTTCCAATTATAACGCTGAAAAAACGAAAAAATATCTTATTTTCTCAAGACTCGGGGAGTATTAAATTAATCTGGAAATTGGTGCTGGAATAAAAGCTTTTTTTATTACACAACCCTAATTTTAAAAGTGTTACTTTTTGTGTCTACATTTTTAATAAGTTTGGGAAGATCTGAGTGTTATAAATTTTACAATTTGTTGCGAAAAAGTGGAATTCTTTGATTGCCATTAAAAGGTCAAATATGACGGTCACGACATTGCACCACATTCAAACTTCACTTTACTTTTTTCCGTCAAAGCCTCGTTTTTCACATTTTTTTTGATGGGTAATTCATCTGAAAGAGCATTCTGTTTAATCAAAATATGATGCTTAATGGCCCACTTCGCTGGCGAAAATTCCTCGCATCGGCCCTAGTAATAATATTCAATTAAAATCTTGTAAACTTTAACTAATTTGGTTGCGCTGGTAATCATGTACTTAATTAGTACTTGCCCCAAGGGTAATGAAATTTGGGGTACAATTTATCAGTGCTAAAAATTCACAAAGCAGTCTCCTCCCGATCAATACTGTATAATTTTATATTGACTGAAATAATCCTGCAACACCTCACACAATTTGTGAACTTTTCCTCTTAGACGCGCCATATATTTTCCAATAAAGCGGAAAGTTTGAAATATTTTCTTTTGAAAGTGTGCGTCGATTTTTCTTCATCTATTGTAATGTTGGCGATAAAATCTCAATTATTCTTGGAGGAAAATCTCCGGATTTTCATCAACATCTGAGAAAATATTTAATTCGCACAAGAGAAAATATTTTTTACTTGCTGTCGGAATCGATCTCTATTAATAGAGCCTTGTAAATAAGGCCGAGAATATCAATTTCTTGTATTGACGACATCAGTAATGTGAAAAATAAGACTTGAATTGAAATTTATTGAAAGTGTGCGTATTTTGTGATGATTTTTGTGTGATCGAGTTAATGAATTGCTGAGTTTTAAATGTTTCATAACTTATTTTAATTGGAGACTTAAGCTCAGGAGAAAATGTTGCAGGTGGAAAGAACTTTTGTTAGAATTCATTTAAATTGCTTGATTTGGGTTTACTTATCAAATTGCCTACTAAAGAGATTTCCTAATTTTAGTGTTAACAGAAATGCCCATTTGCATATTAGTTGCATATTAATGTAGCTCCCTTGAAAGCACAAACTATGATATGAATGGTAACGTTTGACTCTCACCAACCCAATTTTGGTCGTAAAACATGACATTTTTTTACCCGATCATAATAAATGGGAATATTTTATTGGTCGGATTGGATCTCTGAGCCTCCATCAATCTTAGTGTTTTGATCTAACTCTTTCTTTCATATGAGCACATTTTCTTTGAAATGTTAAAGTTCAAGGAATAAGGCCATCAAACAAAAAGCTTCCTTTTAAACATAAAGGATCTTTACAAAATTGTGTTTGTCTGTCACATGCACTTATTTCTTTTCAAGATTCCTGATATTTAAATTTTCCATTTAATTAGACCCAAAACCGCATTTACACAATGAAACGATTTAGTTGTCTTGGAAATTTATTTATGTAATTAGATGTTGGGTTTAGGGAGACTTTATGGACATTCCACTAGATTCCACCCTTGACGTTAATTTAACCGAATTATTTTTCTTGTTTCAGGATTACTGTCTTGGGACGTAAACGACTGCCTCGTCGATCTAGAAAAGGAGTTAGCTATAATAACCGAACAAGCCCTCGAAGGGGAGGAAGCCAGATATGGTAAGCAACAAGCACTTTTCTAGATTACGGCATAAACACTCGTAAAAGTGCTTTCAATGTTTCAATCATACATTTTTGACACTTATGTGAACCTTTCCTTTAAGTTATTTTGGGTCGTAAAGAGCGGATTCGGAATTTATCACGCGGAGAGAAAGATAACGTGAATTTTTGCTCGTTTTGAAAATTCTGCTCTGGTGCAATGTTTTGGAAGAGTAAAATAAGAGTTACATTTACACAATTTTAGATTAAAAACTAAACATTTTAATACGTGGCTATTCTAAATGAAATGAATAACTGAGAGGGTTAATTAGGTGTGAAAAGGGACAAATTTTATCCATGAAGGGTTTTTATCCCTGCCTGAGCACTTTCGATTTATGATGAAGTAATAACTCGAAAGCTCAAACTTTCCAAATATTTCTCCTTTCTTTATTAATATTTGACTGGCGTTGTTCGCTTAGAATCCGAAACTTGTGTTTTTCTTCCTTTTGTTGAAACTTTAAAGGATCAAATATTACCGAGGGAAAGTCAACAGAGGACACACAAAGCGACTCAATTGCCTAAAATATCTTTTTTTTCGTGTTTGTGTCTAATGGACTGTGTATTTTTGTTCAATATTAAAAAAAAAATTCGTCGATTTACTCCACCTAAGCCATAATTGCCTTAAAATTGTCACGATGTGAAACGTCAGCAGCAATTTGTATTGTACTCGTTTCTTCGAGAGGCTCTTTCTTATCTTTTACGGCTTTTCTTGTTTCAGAGCGACGAAACCTGCTATTGTAGCATTTCAGAGTAATCTAGCAGGAAGGTGATAAGAACTCGGTATTGTTAGCCCTTTCAGGCCTATATCAAATGCAATTTCTTCATTGTCATATGTGAGTGAGAAAAATCGAGAGAGTATCGATCGAAATATAATATCTGCTCTGTGATATTCCGACATAAAGCTATTTGCAGTTATATGTTTATCGCAACATAAAACAAAACTGCAAATGGGCTTGTATTAATTGTGCTAAGCTCTGCCAACACACAAATATCGGTGATTTATTGGTGTAGTTTGGGGATTTTCGAGCATTGTAAGGGGCTTTTATTCCCTAAGTTGTTATCGCACGAAAATGGCTTTCGTAAAAGGAGAAATACGAAAAAAGTTTACTAGGATAGTTAAGACATCTATTTCAAGTATAATTTTTAAAATCAACCAGAAACTGTATAAATTTTTGCTTGGAAAGGTCAACAGGATAAAAATAGGTTTCCCTAATTCCGTGATAGAAAAATGTCTTTTGCTTGAAATATATTTGGGTTGTTCTCCTGAGGGATATTGATTCTTAAACTTGTTTTCAGGCGAGCGCCTCATCCAGTTTGCATCCGAAAATTTGGTGACGGAAATTCTGATTCACCCTGTGGTGAGCACATTGGCGCAATGCGTGAGGAACTTGCTAAGTAGTTTCACACGACATCGTCACATTATTCACGCCGGATATACATTTGCAAATAACGGTTCTTGGGTATTGCAGGTATTGCTTGTACAGCTGTGGAAAAAATGGTCGAATAACTTGGCGTTTTTAGGACGGTACGTTTTCCTTGGCCGATTTTTCCGAGGCGTTTCAGGAGATCGAAGTGCTGCGAGTGATACGAGCCTATGAGAACGGCATTTCTCTCGATATCCACTGTGCCCCAGAAGGTGATTGGACTCGATTGCCTAAAGATCCGTTTACGAAAGGGTGCAAAGTTCGAGTGAACCCCAATGACGTCCTTACAACGGGATCGCCATCCATCAGCAGCTTTACTAATTATTTAGAGCCGTTCCTTATTCCTGCTGAGTTGGAAAATGTTTTGGAAAGTTCGGATGTCGTTGGTAATATTCGGTTTTCGCGACCGACGCTTTATGTTTTTCCTGGAGGACAGGGCGATGCTGCTTTGTTCGGAATCAACGGTTTCAACATGCTCCTAGATGGAGGTTTTTCGAGGAAAGCCTGTTTCTGGGATTTTGTCAGACATCTTGATCGACTAGATGCTGTGTTACTCACGAGACTGAACAATAGTAACGTAAATGGTATTAGTGCTGTTTTAAAAAGGAAAAAACAAAATGCTGTGTATCCACAAATCGGACATTTCTTTTGCAACATACAGGAGAGAAAAGCCATCCTTAGTCCAGATGGGGATAAAGATAAAGATCCTCTTTTAATAAATTTATTGGATGAAGGTCAAGATATTGTATCTAACCTGAGGCACTTAAGCCTCATTCCTCAGGTTTGCTATCGTGATTCCGAGCCCATCAATTTATACCATAAAGTAGGTCACGGTACTTTAGATATGTACGTTTTAAGTCCTGCCAAAGACTCCAAAGAAGTCAGAGAGTTCCTACAAAAATGGAACAATAATGACCAAAAACTATTTGCCAATCCAAAAATTAACAAAGATTTTGTCTTTCCTCTTCAAAATCTCGTCTCGATTTGTGCCCTTCTTGTCTGGCAACCAGCAAATCCAGAAGACACCATCACCAGAATCCTATTCCCCGGAAGTAGCCCACAAAATAAAATTTTCGAAGGTTTAGACCGACTCAAGAGCTTAGAATTTATTAAACATCCAGTGTGTTCAGAAAAATCTCTCGCCCCAACATCCATCATCAAGACCAAACAGTCGATGATTGAAAGAATCATCCAATCAGAAAAACCCGAAAAGAAAATACCAGTCGATAATAAAAAACCACCAAAACCACCAACAGACAACATAGACTCCGAAATGAAAAACGGGGAAATAAATGGAGTAGCACCCGAAAAAGGGCAACCAGTCAAAAAATCAGACTCGACAGAAAGCGAGAAAAGTGTTACCAAAACAAAGAAAATCATCGAAAATGGAGACAAACCTAAACCCAAACCTAAAACCGAACTAAAACCCAAACCTCGAAGCGAATCCCAACAAAGAAAAATTAAAAACGTCGAAAAGAAACCTTCACCGACAACTCCCAAAAAACAAGTCAATGGAGAAGTTAAACCTAAACCCAAATCTTCCCCCACTGCCACTCCCGCAAAAAGCGCCAAAGACGAAAATAACCGGAAAGTGGTAGAATCCAAAATTAAATCAGCACCAAAACGGGAACCGCCAAAATCAACCGCAGAGAAAAAAGAGCCGAAAACAGAACGCAAACCAATTTCTAGACGACCCAAAGACATCTCCAAACTAGCGGCAAGTCCGTCTAAAAAAGTCAACGGTGTCCAAAAACCAGATAGTATATCTAGAAGAGGCAAACTGGATAAGGAAGGAACCACAGATTCAAGTACTGTTAGTACTCCATCCGCCGATCAGGACAGTATTCTTAAAAAAGACATATCAAAATTGACCACAGACGAACTCCAGAATCTCAAAGCACAAGAATTAGCAGACTTGCAAGAAGAACAAGAAGCGGTGAAAGAAATTGAGGCAGTGTTTCGTAAAAGCGAGCTCCAGGAAGAAAAATCATCAGATTTTCGTAAAGTCAAAGATCTATCTCTTGATGATAAGTTAGAAAATGAAGAGTATTTGATTATTGAAAAGACTGAAATTGAACGTGAAATAGCTGAATCGAATAAAGAGGAAGAAACTCAAAAAATTGCCCGGGACAGTGAAGAATCAGAGAAACAGAGAAGTGGTGAAAAGGACGTTGAGATTGAAGGGAAGCAAACTCAAATTCAGGAAGAAGTTCAAAAAATCATCACTTCTGCTACTGATATTGTAAAACCAAAAGAAGAAACGGTTGAAGCTTCAAAAGAGGGGTCCGTTACTAGTCCTGAAGAAAAAAATGACGTTTCTACAGATAAGAAAGATATTGATAACGAAAACAAGGAAGTTGCTCCAGAATCGCAACCTGACGAGAAAGGTTCAGCTAATATCGAATCTGGGGCTACTACAACCGCACCTACTTTACCCGAAGATGAAAGAATGCCACTTGATGAAATTAAGGAAGATAACGGCGATCAAATAATTGAAGAAAAGCATGTGAAAGAAGATACTAAGGAGAAGGATATTCCTGAGATAAAATTGCCGCCGAAAACATTCGATTCTGTACCAAAATTGCCACCTGTTGTTGGAATTCGTTTGGACAAACAGTCTCATATTAGAGATATTGTTAAAACACCAGACGAAGTAGCTGATTTACCTGTTCATGAAGAAGTTGAGTTTGATCATTATGCTGAATACGGAGCAGATAGTAAACAAGAAAGTGAAGAAGCGAAAAAAGAAGAAACTAAGGAAGAAAAGGAAGTAAAGCCTGATTTCGGAAAAAAAATTGAAGATGACAAAAAGACAAAAGAACCTGTAGATAAAGAAAAGACTGATATAGATAATAAAAAGGAAGCAGAAACTAAAGATGATAAAGCAAATGTGATATCTGAAGACTTAAATAAAAAAGAATTGTCGAAATCTCCAGATGAAGAAAAAGATACAGATGAACATGAATTGGAGCAGAAGAAAGAGGAAGAAAAAGATAAAGTACCACCTGTTCACATGGAAGTAAAGAAAGATGAGAAAAGTGATGATAAACAACTTAAAGAGGCACAGCTTGACAAACGAAAAGAAAGTTTACCAAAAGAGGAACAAAAAGTCGAAAATAAAGACGAAACTAAAGGTGAATTACAGAAACTTCCTGATGTTCCCAAAGACGAAATTATTGTTGATAAACCTGAGCAAGAAAAGTTAAAAGAAGACGTATTAGTGATTCATAAAATTGATGAAAAACTTCAAAAACTTAAGAGTGACGAGGTCGAACCTGTTGAAAGTCAAGTTCAGAAAACAGAGAAAAAAATCATCCAACCTGCGAAAGAAGAAGTCCAAATTGTGAAAGAAGACGTAAAGATGATTGAAAAAGTCGACGAAAAACTCCAAAAACTCAAAGACGAAGTTGAAGAACAACACATCGAAGCTGTTAGTAAAGTTATTACTCATAAAGTCGAGGAGCCTCAACATGCAGAGCCGGTTATTATAACAACTGACTCCTTACCGGAATCGCCAATGACTGATGATCATAAAATACTTGAAGATAAATTGGCTTTAGGTCAAAAATCACCCAAAGAAAGAGAAGAAGATGTTGCAAAAATAGTTGCTAGCGTTGCTGAAGTTTTAAAATCAGATGCACCTTTGGAGGAGTTTGAGGGGAAAATTCCCTTTACTATACCTTACAAGAGTTACACTACAGAATTACGAGAAACTCACATAACGACTGTGGAATCTCCCGTAACCGATGAAGCTAAAATAATAAATTCCGAACCGATCTGTCCGAAAACTAGCAGTACTTATTTTATTGAAGAGGAAAGAAAAATTGCTCCAATTCATGAAGAACCAGAAATTCAAGAAACCAAAGTTAACAAAATGATTAAAGAATCAAATGAATTAATGCAAGCCACCTCGAAAATCATTTCCGATATTAAACAAGCTCAACCAGAAAGTGAAGATATTAAAGAAGAACAAGACACTGACGCTGGGACTGTTCATAGAATGTTGGTAACGGCTTCTAGTGAAGATGGAGGTGAAGAAATTGAAATTTGTCCACCTGGCACTATTACGTTTTCACGAAGTTCGGAAAGTTCAGGTCGTTCTTCTCCCGACGTTCAGTCGCAAAAACAATCTCAAAAGTCGTCAACTGCTGATACTTTTTCGGATGGAACAGTTATTATAAAATCAGTACAAGAAGCAAGTAAACTAATCAAAGATGAGATTAAAGATATTAAAGATTCCCAGTCTGTGATCGATAAGCCTGTTTGTGATACTGATAAAAGTAGTGATAATAAAGAGGTAGTAGTAGATAAAACCAAAGATGAAGCAATAACTGAAAAAGAAGAAATAAAAAAAATAGAAGAAAAGGTTGAACCGACTGTAACAAAAACTGAAACTGATGTTTTAGAAAGCACAAACCAAGCACATGAAATTATTAAAACTAAATCACAAGAAATACCTGAGGAGAAAGGAACAACTGAAACGAAGATTGAAATACTCAACATTCAAAAAAAAGAAAAAGAAAATGCTACTGAAGGAATTAAACAAACAATTAAAGAATCAGAAAAAGAAGATATTAAAGATGATATTACTAAGATAGAAGACTCAAAAATAAAGCCGAATGATGAAGACAAATTCCAAGAAAGTGCAAAGATCTTAAAAGAAGAAATAAAAGAAGTGGCTGAAGTGGTTAAGGAAGAGACAGATAAAGCATACGATATTGCTGCAGAAAAAATTAAAACTGTTAAGGAAGACGTTGAATCTAAAGTAGAAAATGTAGTAAAGGAAGTAGAAGAAACAAAATCATTTCTTGGAGGAATTATTAGTGACATTGGTAAAAGTCTTGTAAATGATACAACTAAACTTATTGATAACATTCATAAAGAAATCGACGATGTTAAAGACAGTACTAAAGCAAAGGTCGAAGAAACGAAAGAAGAGTTAACATCGAAAAAAGAAACTGTTGAACACGTAGTTAAAGACATTAAGGAAACTGTGACAAAAGAAACTACTAATGTCTTAGAAAGTGCAAAAGATAAAGCCGAAGAAGCTAAAGTTGTCGAAGAAAAAATTATTGAAAAGAAGAAAGAGTTAGTCAAAGCTGCAAAAGATTTTGAAGATACAGTAGTGAAAAATGCTGAAGAAGTGGTAGAAAAGACTAAAACAGAACTTAAAGAAACTAAAGATTTAGTTGAAACGAAAATTCAAGATGTAAAGGAGACTTTAATAGAACAAAAAGCAACCGCTGTTGGTGTAATTAACGATGTTGAAGCGAAAATCTTAAGGGATGCAGAAACTAAAGTCGCTGAAGCAATGAAAGAACTTGCAGACGTGAAGGATAGAATGAGTACTGAGATTAAGGAAGTTAGTAAAAAAGCCGAAGAAAAAACTGAAATTGTGAAACAAGAAATTGAAGGAGCTAAAACAGAATCAAAAGAATTGATTGATGAAAGTAAAGAAGTTTTAGAGGAAACTAGTGTTAAAATTGCTGAAGAAGCCGAGTCACAGATTAAGAATCTTGAAACCAAAGTTGAATCAGTCTTGAATGATCTTGAAACAAAACATGATGAAATTAAAGAGAAAGTTGCTGAAACAAAGAAACAAGTTGAGGAAATATTTGTAGAAAAAAAAGACACAGTAATAGGAAAATTGGAACAACTTAATAAAGACTTGACTGAAGCAGGAACAGATTTGAAACATACTGTTAGTGCGGTGAGTGAAGCTCCTTTCGTTACTAAATCAGATAAAAAAGAAGAAATCAAATATGACCTATACAACGGTCTTGAAAGTGTTGAAAAAATGGTCGTTGATGTTTTGACAGCTGATCGAAAAGAGCCATCAACAGAAGATAAAAAAGGTGAAAGTATAGCACACAAAATAGAGAGTGAAGTTGAATCAATTGTCGAAAAAGGAGTTTCAGAAGTAAAAGAGTTTGTTGAAGAAACAAAAGAAGCTGTAACATCAATTTTCAAGCACGATTCAGAAGAGAAAGAGGAAGTTTTAGAGAAAGCAGCTGATGACATCGAAAGGAAATACGAAGTGGTTGCAGATATGGCAAAATCGGTGATGTTTGAAAAATGTGATAAAACACCCGAAGAGGAACATCAAAAGCAAGAAGAATTTTTGGAAAATACAGCCAAAAATATTGAAGAAGATTTCAAAACTTTAAGTGATATGTCTCAATCGATCGTGTTTGACAAATACAAGCCTTTAAATGAGGAAGAAAAGGAAGAAAAAGTTTTGGAAAAGGTAGCAAAAGGGATTGAAGAAGATTACAACGCTGTAACGGACATGGCACAATCTATTGTTTTTGAAAAGTACCAACCACTGACTGAAAAAGAAAGAGAAGAGAAGGTCTTGGAGAATATAATTTCGGAGATGTCGGAATCGGTCTTTGAGAAATGCGAACCTACCTCGAAAAATAACAAAGAGTTGAAGTTGGATAAACACGATGATAAGAAAGAAAGTGAACAACTCTTGAGTCAAGATAAATCACTTTTCGGAAAAACTTCCCCAGCATTATCGTCAGATATAGCCAAAGAGAGCTCAGGAAAGTCAACACCAGATATTAAAGACAAAGAGCTTATGAAAGTTGAACAAGAGTTGAAGTCGGATATACTTTTAAATCAAGATAAACAAATTTCCGGAAACGCTTCACCTACAATACCGTCAGATTTAGCCAAAGAGAGTTCAGAAAAATCAACTCCAGATATTCAAAATACTGGACTCATAAAACTTGAACAAGAGTTAAAGTCGGATAAACAAGATAATAAGAAAGAAAGTGAACAACTCTTGAATGAAGATAAACCACTTTCCGGAAAAGCTTCCCCCACATTATCGTCAGATATAGCCAAAGAAAGCTCAGGAAAATCGACTCCAGATATTAAAGATAGCGAACTTATGAAAGTTGCTCAAGAGTCAAAGTCAGATAAACAAGATGATAAGAAAAATAGTGAACAACTTTTGAATCAAGATAAATTACTTTCCGGAAAAACTTCCCCTGCATTATCGTCAGATATAACCAAAGAGAGCTCAGGAAAGTCAACTCCAGATATTAAAGACAAAGAGTTTATGAAACTAGAACAAGAGTTGAAGTCGGATGTACAAGATAATCAGAAAGAAAGTGAACAATTCTTGAATCAAGATAAACCACTTTCCGGAAAAGCTTCCCCTGCATTATCGTCAGATTTAGCCAAAGAGAGCTCAGGAAAGTCAACTCCTGATATTAAAGACAGCGAATTTATGAAAGTCGATCAAGACTCATTATTATCAGAAAAATCATCTCCAGGTTTGTCCGGAAAGTCATCACCGATATTATCGGGAAGACTTTCTCCAGGAAAAGCCGAAAGTAAAGACTCTTTATTATCTGGAAAATCAACACCGGAACAGATGAAACCGGTGGGGAAAGAATTATCAGGAAAATCGTCACTCGACGGAAAAGAAATTCAAGAGAAAGATTTACTCCCTGCAAAAACGTCACCAGCAGGATCCGGAAAATCGTCTCCTACACCACCTGTAACTGAAACAAAAACTGAAAAAAGCGGAAAAGAAACAGAAAAGTTATCTGAGTTGACACAACCGGAATTGAAAGATACCGAAAAGAAAATTGAAACAGATTTGAATACTGTTGAGGAAGCGAAAGGCTCAAACATTCCAGAGAAAAAGACTGAAACTGAAAAAGATCAAAAACCCGAATCCGAACTTAAGACAACTTTGGGCGTACAAGAACCTGAAAAGAAAGCATCTGTGTCAGATATTCAGATAACTTTGAAAGCTTCTGAAGAAAGTTCATCCGAGAAAATTTTAGACGTGTCAAAAACAGACAGTCCAGAGGATTCAAAACAAATAGATGACAAAACAGAGAACAAAGATGTAGACAGTATTGACTCAGGAATTGGAACTGAAGTTGATGCTAAACTGAAGAAAACAGAAGAAGTCTCTAAACCCGTTGAAACAAAAGTGACAGAAAGTCACTCAACAACAACAAAAGAAGAAAGTATAGCAGGACCTTCATCAACAACAGACACTCCTTTTAGTCTAGCTAAAACTTCAACTGAAGAATTGCATCTTAGTGGCAAATCAACTCCCGATATCGCCGAAGTAGAACGTATGAAAGAAATGCAAGAAACACTGAAACACGAAAAACATATCCCTGGTAGCTCTACTCCACCCACAGTGCCTGTTAGTCCCAATGTTAAAGAAATATCACCCCAACCGGAAGAAAACAAAACTCCAATTAAATCTTCAATAACTCAAATTAAAAGCAGCGAACTTAGAAGTTGTACACCTGGAAGTGACGATTTTGACATTTCTTCAGATCAAGTCTCGCGAGCTCCGCATTTGCTAGAAAGTGAGAGAGTTGAAAGTGACGAAGACGAGGAGGTCCCAGGCTCACCCATGAGTGTCACTTCTCAAGTGGCCCATTCAAGGTCTTCATCTCGTTATGATTTTGAAGACGAGAGAATAGGGACTAAACTAGACCCCATGAACACTTCCTTCTACGGCGCTCTCCCCGATGAGAACGAACCAGAATTAGAATTTGAAAAAGCAATGGTGGAGCATCGCCAAACTCGTGGCGAGGATTTAGTCGGCGAGGATTCTTCGAGTTATTTATATGAAATAACCAAAGCGAAATTTTCGAGCACTCCTGAACCACAAACCCAATCCCAATTAGACCAGATCAACAAAAACGGAGCTCCTGATGTCATGACTGCGAGTTTCATGGGAGATTTACCGTCAAATGAAGCCAAAAAAGACGCGTTTGATTCATGGGGAAAACCCCTTGGTTTGCCAAGTCCCGCGCCTCCGAACGATAACAGGGGAACTCCTAAGAAAGAACGCAAGTTGCCATCGAACGTGACAGCTAAAAATAAACTCAATGATGATAAAAAGAGGTCGGAGTCACCCTCTAAATACAGAAATAAGAAGTTTAACCCTGTTTATGTTGATTTGACTTATGTGCCGCATCATGGAAATGCTTATTATTCTTACGTTGACTTTTTCAAGCGTGTTAGAGCGAGGTATTATGTGTTTTCTGGGATTGAGCCGAGTAGAGAGGTTTATAATGCACTTTTAGAAGCTAAGCAAACTTGGGAGGATAAGGAATTAGGTGAGTGGTTAGTTGTGATTATTTTTTTGGTTTATTTTTAATTTTCAGAAGTAACAATCATTCCGACCTATGATACGGATATTTTGGGGTACTGGGTGGCCGAAAACGAGGAACTCTTGACTAAATACAAGATAGATCTTTCACCTTCGGCTAGTCGCTGCACGATAAACTTACAAGACCACGAAACATCCTGCTCTGCTTATCGTTTGGAGTTTTAAACCACCAAAATTCGATCATTCAAATCCAAATTCAATTCCAGCAATAAGTAGAATGATTTCACAACGAATGAGATTTTGAAGAGAAGGAAAAAGCCAAAATTTTATCCTCAAAAGTAAACGTCCATATATTGTAATTCGCCAAGATATTATACCTTACATCTTCCTTGTTATTACCTCTGATTAAAAAAGGAAAATTATCTAATTGTTAATATAAACACAGTCTTCAACACTTCATCTAGAAGTAGACTAGCTTTTTGAACAATTTCCAAATTTTAGACTGGAACAAAACAAATTTAGGATTTTAAATAATTGACCGAAAATTTCAATGTTGTTCAAGATGCACCAATGCATCAATTTTTTGACGTTGTTTTTCAAAAAGGAAACGTCAATTTGTGTGTATAACAAATTTAAATTATAGAGTAGATAATTTTAAAATATTTTGTCAGCTATCAACATCAATAGCTCTAGAATGCGAGAAATAATTAAATAGTTTGCATTAACTTGGCAATAGACAATCCCACATCGGCGGCGTTCATATTTTAATAAAAAAACTCAAACAAACTTCAGTTACGGTTAATGCCTCGACTATGTAATTATTTCTTTGGCTTTATATGTATTAAACTATATATCTGATGTGATACCCATAGACTTTTTGTTAGGTTTTTGATTATGGAGATTTAACGACGGTGGAGAGAATTGAGGCCGTTTGTGCATTTTTATACACATGCTTTTTTTGATTGTTTGCCAAAGATAGGATAGTTTCACGCAGTGGATTTTGATTTGTATCATTGCGCAACCAGTTTTTCCTTTGTGGCCTACTGGAGCTTAACGAGTAAGGTGTGAGTGGAATGACTAGTGCTTACACCATTTTTTGGGTTCAGTTTAGCGTCTCACCATTTTTTATTCTCATACATAGTTGCAATTCTTCGTTTTTTGATTGGATTAGATAGCGATATTATGGTAGATGGGGCCATTTTATCTCGATACCTGAGCTGAACTCAAAAAACTGTTCAACGTGTTCTTACAATTTCGGTATTTTGAGCTTGTACTTAGTACACAATAAAGATTTATTGTTAACTATATATGTAAGATGGTGCTAAATGAAGTATGCCTTTGGAGGATTTTGATAATTTTGAGCGACATCTGGTGTGTGATAAAAAGCATGAGAGATGATTGAGTTTATATTTCTGTATTGAACCAAACTTAAATTTATTTAAATACAACTTATTTTATTTATTTTTGTTTGTGAACGCACATTACTGTCGTTTGGTTGGTACCGAAATATACGCTTTAAAAAGGACGTCACTTTATACTTACGTTAATTGAAAAATATTGTAATTTTATGTGCAAGTTTCACTTTAAATTGTCTATATATTTAAAACATAATATAGCTTCTAGTCAAGAAAATCTGATCCTTTAGCTTAAAATGTTATAAAGTTAATAATATATTCAAAACGCATTAATGTATGGGATATGTATGAGATTAAAAAAATAAAAGTCCACAAGTCTCTTAATGAAACACCCCCGATTATATAAATATTTATTCATAAAATAAGTGTTTTCCTCGTAAGTACTAAATAATACTGAATCTCGTATCATTGAGTATTTTTTCAAAACAAATTACTGATGTTTTAGAAACTGCAAAAAATAAAGCCAAAAAAATCTAAAGATGTACAGTATACAGTAGTTAAAAATGCAGAAGAAATTGTATACTAAAACAGAACTTAAAGAAACAAAAAATTCAGTTGAAACAAGAATCCAAAATGTAAAATAGACACTAATAAGAAAAAAGTAACCGCAGTTAGTGTAACTAACGATGTTGAAGCAAAAATCTTAAAGGATATAGTTGCTGAAGCAAAGATAAAATGGGCACTGAGATTAAGGAAGTTAGTAAAAAAGCTGAAAAAAAACTGAAGCTGTCAAACAAGAAGTTGAAGGAGATAAAACAGAAACAAAAGAATTAGTTGATGAAAGTAAAAAAGTTTTACGAGAAACTAAAGATAAAATTGCTGAAAAGGCCGAGTCACAGATTACAGATCTTGAAACCAGAGTTGAATCAGTCTTGAATTATCTTGAAACAAAATATGCTGAAACAAAAAGAAACAAGTTGAGGAAATATTTGTAGAGAAAAAAGACACAGTAATAGGGCAATTGGAACAACTTGATAAAGATTTGACTAAAGCAGGAACAGATCTAAATGATACTGTTTGTGCGGTGAGTGAAGCTCCTTTCGTTGCTAAATCAGATAAAAAAGAAGAAATCAAATATGATCTATACAACGGTCTTGAAAGTGTTGAAAAAATAATGATATTGATGTTTTGACAACTGATAGAGAAGAACCATCAACAAAAAATAAAAAAGGTAAAACTATACCATTCAAAATCTAGAGTAAAGTTAAATCGATTGTTAAAAAAGGAGTTGTTGAAGAAACAAAAGAAGCTGTAACATCGATTTTCAAGCACAATTTAAAAGAGAAAGAAGAAGTTTTAGAAAAAGCAGCTGATGACATCGAAAGGACATCGACATCGAAAGTGGTTGCAGATTTGGCAAAGTCAGTGATTTTTGAAAAGTGTGATAAAACACCCACAGAGGAACATCAAAAGCAAGAGAAATTTTTGGAAAAATTACCTAAAAATATTGAAGAAGATTTCAAAACTCTAAGTGATATGTCTCAATCGATCGTGTTTGAAAAATACAAGCATTTAAATGAGAAAGATAAGGAAGAAAAAATTTGGAAAGGGCCGATAAGATAAAGATCACAACGCTGTAACAGACATGACACAATCTATTGTTTTTGAAAAGTATCAACCACTGACTCAAAAAAAAAATGAGAAGAGAAAGTCTTAGAAAATGTAGAAGACAATTCTAATAAACCCAATTTCAGAAATGCCCCAATCGGTTAGGTATCTTCGAGAAATGAGAATCTTCTCTAAAAGAATCAAAGTCGAATAAACACGATGATAAGAAAGAGAGTAAACAACTCTTGAATCAAGAGAAATCACTTTCCGGAAAAACTTCTCCTGTTTTATTTTCAGAATTAACCAAAAATAGTTCAGAAAAGTCAACTACAGATATTAAAGATCATGAACTTATGGCAGGCGATCAAGAGTTATCAAATGTTATTAAGTTAATAATATGTATATTCAAAACGCATTAATGTATAGGATATATGTATGAGATTAAAAAAAAATGTGTCGAATTGAAACACCCCCGATTATATAAATATTTATTCGTAAAATAAGCGTTTTCCTTAACACTAAATAATACTGAATTAGAATCTTGTATCATCGGGCATTTTTTCAAAATACGCAATTTCATTTTGTTCTACTTTATAATCATGAATCCATCGACTTCCTTTCCTTAGACTATTATCAATGCCGTCTTTCCAAACCCCTGCCGGCAGATAAATCTCCCTTTCCCTTGCCCCAGAATACAAAACAGGAGCCACAATCAAGTCTTCCCCAATCGAGAACTCATCAGCAACAACATGACATGCTGTATCATTATATTCCAACATCCACAAAGGCCTTATCAACGGTAATCCCGTATCGAGTGAAGTTTTCGCGTACTTTTTCAACAAAGGGGTGACCTTAGTTTGCCTCAGAGAAGTCAAAATCTTCGCCATATCCATAACATCGTCCCCAAAAGTACTCGGTAAGTGAGTGAATCGAATAACCGGTAAAAAAGTCGCTAGTTGTAACCACCGAACGTACAATTCTTTATCCGGGAGGAGTTCTGAACTATAATTAGCGTAAAAAATTGTATCTGGAGACTCAACATCACCCCCGACAGCGCCGGGAATCAGAAAAGGGTACCCCAAGAGACCGTAAGTGAGTATAGTAGGGATGACTCTCCTTAAACCGTCCCATGACGACTCAAATTGAGGCAAAGAGACAAAAGTTGGGGCTTTGGGCCGTTCAACAGCGCTATTCACCCCAAATAAACTCACACTACTTTGCAGATTATTAATGAAGTAGGTCTTATACTGATCTGGGTTAATTAAAGGCTTCTCGCACTGGTAATAGTGGGGCATGTTGTACGCAATGCCTAAATCGAGGTAATAGGCATCGAATTTGTACTTCGCAACCACTGATTTCAGTTTGGCCAGAAGCCAAGGGATTGTTTTGTTGTTAGTCGGATCTAGAACACCGGCACTTTGGGATGATTTGTACCGAGTCAAAGCTGGAATTCTCCGGTCGCTGAAACGTTCCGAAACCAGCAGACGTTTTTTTACAGCTTCGCCAAAGTTGTAACTTTCGGTGGAAATAAATGGTTGGATGGAGAAGACGATTCGGAATCCTCGACGGTGCATCACAGTTATCACCTCTTCAAGGCCTGGAAAACGCTCGGAATCGACCTCAAAATCGCCCACATTTTTTTGCCAAAATTCGTTAATAAGGACATGGCCCTGTTTGAGGAATCCTAACGCGATGACGTTGTCGGTGTAATTCGAAATTGTTTCCTCGGTCAACTCGCTTTTACTTGACGAAGTGATTTCCCATAAAGGTTCCGTCAAAAGTGAGTTTACAACGTTCATGTCTTCAAGTTTTAACCCATCCCAGAGGGCGTTTTCGACTAAGTTTGAATGTAGTTTTGTCATATCCGTACTAGTGCAAATACTGTAATTCAAATTCGCCGTCTTCGTCAAGCGATTGACATAAGCAAAATCGTCATATTTTGCTCTTAGACACAATTCCTTGTTGTCAGTGCTTGAAATCGAGACTTGCAGTGGCGTTTTATCGTCAACTAAAACAGCCACCCCTTTGGCACTGATAAAATACCGCTTCAAAACGTTGCCATATTCGTGTTTATCAACCCTCCCTGTGATAAATGGGGCGAAATCATGGTTACCCTTCTCTAGAGGCCATGCTGACTCCGCTGTTTGCCCCCCACCGTACCAATGGTCATCCCCTAAACTGAAACAATCAGTGGGTGACATACCATCATTCAGTGCAATCCATTGCAAGTTGTAACATTTGACTTCGGGGTTGAGTTGGTAGTACTGGAGATACAACCGCGCATTGCCCATCCATTCGAAGCAAATACTACCATCGTGTTTCTCATCGATTGGGAGGCATGGTAAAGCCTTGTCGTACTTGATGGTAGTCCCAAGACGGGCTCGGATTATTTCAACCCCTTCCGTGTTGTAAATTTTCATCAACCGTTTGATTTTATTGAATTTAATTTTTTGGAAGTAGGCTTTCTGGAGGACTTTCTGGTGGTAGAGAAAATAGGCGCAGAAGATGAGCACAACGATGGTTATAAAAAGCAGCGCCACGAAAATGCGAGTCTTGTAGTCGGGGGTTTTCTTTTTGCGGAGAGTGGCTGGAAGCATCTGAAAAGTGTAATTGAGGCGAAGGTCGACTAATATTTGCGCTGACTGTTGCTCCAAAAAATTAGCGATGAATTCAAATGACTTACCTGCATTTTTTCCCGAAGCAAACTTGCCAAAGAGTTGATTGATGTGATTGAGTTTGCGGGGGAATTACTTCCGGATTCATCATCGACTGGCGGTTTGAGCATTCTAGGACTTGTGACAGACTTCCGTCTAGCATTACGTAGAGGAGTCCTTTAAAAGAACGACCAGAACAAACACTAAACCAATTTGTTACAGTTTCATTAGATTAAGTGCTAGAATACGACTGCCGTGCTAATAAACGATCTTATAATAGGAGACAATGTCTTTTATCATACGCATATTGACCCGAACTGGCAGTCGGGGGAAGTTTCAATTAAGAAATTTCAGACGAAACCGCAACAAAATTTAACACAATTAAACTTGAAAAAAAAAACAAAAAAAAAAATCCTCTATAATTAACGTTTTATTGTTCAGTTGACAAAATTTGGTGCTACATATTCTTTGTTTAAAATTAAGATTGACAACGGTTATTATCCTATCTGACTCGGCACTGATCTAGACCCTCCTCTGGGTTACTTATTACAATATCCGCACCTTTAACTGCACTTCCCCTTAACTTTTAAACTATTTTGCGTACGTGTTTCCGGATTACTTACTTTGATTCTCTTTTGCCATCATCGTCGATATATTGAATATCATCCAAGTTAAAACTAGAAAAACTCATGATGCAAAGTGTCAAGACTCGAGAGGTACTAATTATTGAATAAAATAAGACAGCGATTACACGAAAACACTTATAAACTAACCAGCATTAATTCCTTATCTAATATTTATCTTTTTTTAAGTATGCGGGTCGCGGATAATGTGTTATTGTAGGGAAGCCACTTTAACAATGACACCAGTGCAAGGAAAAATTATTAAAAAAAATGTAAATATTCTAGAGTGGAAAAATTAATTCAAAACAACCCGGAGGCAAACACTTAATCATCACAAGTAATCAGAGCACTGAATCAGTGTTTATCAAAAAACGAGACTTAAGTATTTAGATCAATCTTAATTAGATTTCGTCGATTGTGACAAAATACTTAAAAATTCGTTTTATAAATAGTTTTTTTTTTATTTTAAGTTCAGTATAATAATTTGTTTATGACTTAATTTTGCAATAATTTTGCAGTTTCGTTTTTTTTTTTCAAATATAAGACCATTACGAGTTATGCAACCAATAATACTGTAAGACGCACACGCTCATTTTTTATTTAATGTGTCATTGCAAAAAATAATAAAATTATTACCTACTGGTTGGCGGGAGCTCATAATCGCTGTCCGTGTCCTCGTCTCCATCATTAGCAATCTACAAAAAAACATAAGACACTTCAAAGTCACAAAAAATTTACACCTTGTTGGCTTCAAAATGTTCGATTTCGAGACTTGAGCACGTTTCAGAGTTGTATTCATCTTCATTTTTATAATTGTAAAGCCATTTTATTGGATCTGTCGGTTGTGTTTGATATTTCATTCTTTTAGTTCACGTGTAGAAGAGTAATTGTGATAAACAACAAACACATCACTTTAGGAATGAATTAACATTTATTTTGAACGGGCATTTAGATCGAGTTCCTCAAGGTCATGATGAATTTAATACCGCAAGAGTTTAAGTTTAATAAAAGCACGAGATTTTATAAGAATGACAACAGATTAAAATTGACCAACTCGTGACTAAAATTTGTACATTTGTTGTCACTCCTTGACCTGGTTCACGTTTCTATTATTGTACCTGAACGTGTTGCTTGAGTACTTGAAGATCATCCAGATTCGGTAGCGAAATGCTATTCCTCCTCAAGGATAATCTTCGTTCTGTTTCTCCCGTTTTTTCCTCATCTTTTTCCTCAATGTTGAGGGACGTTTCTTGTGTGGTATTCTGGGGTTCCATTGGTGGTGGGTCCACTACAATAATCGGAATCTCTTCATAGGTTTTAAACATATTTCTAACTATTTCTACTACAGAAGCAACACTAAAAACATATCACAGTAATGCGTTTTCTTACGCTTATTTCTCTGATGTATCGATGACAAAACAATTAAAATTCATTTCATGTTCTCAGTAATTACACGTAATGACGGAGTTGGAGTAATGCGAAAATCGGAAACATTTTCCACAACTGAAAAAATTTAATACTTAATTCACGTGATGTTTTGCGGTTTCGGTAAAAAGTGTTAATTTGTATGTTTTACTCTCGCGATAACGGCTTTGATGGTACAGTGGCTCGACGTAAGAAAAGCCAAACAAAATCAAGACGTAAATATTTGGTAATTAATTTTACTGTGCTAATTGGGCAAACATAAACCGAATTAGGTCAGACTTCACAAAAAGTCCTGCTGGAAACAATCACAAATCATTTATTTTAATTACTTACCTCAACATTTATGGCGCTCGTTATATCTAAAAAAAAAATAGGTACGTAACTGTTGTAACTCATTAACATTAATCCCTTGTCCAAGATAAATATTTAAAAGCAAATAATAAAAACTTGCATTTATTGTTTCCTTGACGCCTAATTTATTAGTTTGTTTGATAAGAAATTTAAATAGGAGTGGCCAATGTAATTATAGAAAATTGCAATTACTTACGAAGGGAACTTAAAAACACATTGTTTCGCGATCTAAGAAAAACTGTCAAGCCTTGTTACTTGAATTAAGTAAAGACAGCAATTTTCATATGAATTAAATTCAACCAACTTCCTACACGCGACTACTAGTCAAGTAAACGAAACAACACAGTCTTGATTTTTTTATTTCATACAAAATAGGAATAACAAATAATCCAAATTTTATTCGACTATCTTTGTACAATTAATACGTTTTTTATACAAATCAATAAAACATATATTTGTATAAAAAGTGACACACTATCACAATTAAAGATTTTTATTAAAAACAATTTTATAAACCTCGTCGTAGGTACTAACAAAATGTACTTCTAACCCATCAGTGATAAATTTCGGAAGATCATTAAAATCTTTTTTATTCTCCTCTGGTAGAATAATACACTTAACTCCAGATCTTTTCGCCTGAAAACAAACAATTACGCTTTGTTGGGATTTTAAACCAATCAAATTACCGCAATTGTCTTCTCTTTGATCCCTCCGACCGGTAAAACTTTCCCCGTCAATGAAATCTCCCCCGTCATTGCTACATCCTGCCTGATTGGTTCATTCTTAGCCAATGATAATAAAGCCGTGACAATTGTACAACCTGCACTAGGGCCATCTTTCGGGGTCGCCCCCTCTGGCACATGCAAATGTAAATGACTAGTTTGTAAAAATTTATTAGTGCTGTCTATTTTGTAGAGATAATTCCGGGCCACGGTCAAGGCGATTTTAGCCGATTCTTTCATAACGTCCCCCAAGTGACCCGTCAATTCCAATGACCCATCCGTCTCCTTCTCAGCTGTAATTTTCCGAGTCGTTGTCTCAATATAAAGAGTGGAACCCCCCATAGCCGTCCACGCTAGTCCCATGACGACCCCCGGAGGCGTCGTAGGATACATCCTCTCTTGCGAAAACACCGGTTTTCCCACAAACTCGGCCAAATTCGCGTTGGTAACTTCGACGAAATTCGTTTCTTCTTTCACGACTTTGTATGCGACTTTTCGGACGACTTTCTCGATGTGTTTTTGCAAATTTCGCACCCCTGACTCGCGACAGTAACTCTTGATAAGTGTGTGAAGTGCCTCGTCGTCGATTTTGATATGTTGCTCGTTCAAACCGCTGTCTTTCATAGCCTGTGGTAGGAGATATTTGGTCGCAATTGCCAGCTTTTCCTCAGCTACGTAACCTGACATATCTATCATTTCCATACGGTCGCGCAGGGGCTCAGGAATGGTCTCGACTACGTTCGCAGTGCAAATGAACAACACTTTGGATAAGTCCACCGGAACGTCAAGATAATGATCCAGGAAATTCGCGTTTTGTTCCGGGTCTAGCAGCTCGAGCAGGGCCGAACTCGGGTCGCCGGTGTACCCCCTGATCAAAAAATTTCAATTGGTTGTTTTTTTTTCTTCAATCGACTTACTTCCCGATTTTGTCAACCTCATCGATGAGAATTAGAGGATTTTCGGTGCGCGTCTTCTTCAAACATTGGATGACTTTTCCGGGCATGGCCCCCACGTAGGTCCTCCGGTGGCCCTTAATTTCGGCCACGTCAGTCATGCCACCCACAGAAAATCGAAAATACTCCCGATTCAAGGCACGCGCGATCGACCTGGCTGCAAATCACTAGACTAGAGGAGAAATCAAACAAAACAGGAAATATACCGATGCTAGTTTTGCCCACTCCGGGAGGTCCATGAAAACATAAAATTTTCCCTTGAGTAGAACCTTTTAATTGACTAACAGCAATAAATTCCAAAATGCGTCTTTTGATATCCTCCATGCCGTAATGATCTTGATCTAGAATTTCCGACGCTCTTTGTAAATTTAAGTTTTCTTCGCTGTAAACCCCCCATGGAAGCGATGTCAACCAGTCTAGGTAATTCCGAGTGACACTAAACCAAACTTGAGTTTTTTTTCCTCCCCCCAATAAATTTAATTCAAACTTACTTAAATTCGGAACTGTGACTTTCGAGAAAATTAAGTTTGTTTAATTCTTCCTCAATAACGGAATTGACAGCTTCTGGTAAAACTTTATCTTTGATTCTTTCCCGGAATTTGTCACCTACCGCATCTTTATCTTCTTTTTCCAAACCCAACTCCTTTTTAATCACTTTGAGTTGTTCCTGAAGGATGTACTTCCTGTGGTGCTGCTTCACTTTCTCCTCGACTTCTTTCCCAATTTTTTGTTGCAATTTCGACAGTTCGTATTCTTTTTTGAGAAGAGATAGTGACAACATTAAGCGTTTTGGAATCTAAAAACACGGATTAATGGTGATTTTAACCCTGGTTCAGACTCTCACATCCATCTCCTCTAACACTTCCTGTAATTCTTTCGCTTCCGCTGCCGTCAATGCAGCCCCTAAGTCGCTCAAATAAACGGGGTTATCAACCACTCTCTGCCCCTGATGCATCATTTGTTGCAAACTGTCTCTATACAAGGGATTTAAACTAATAATATCGCGGATCGTTTTAATAACTTCCTGAGTTAAGGCTTTGACTTCTTCGGTTTGCTTGAATTTGTTGTGCATGACGTTCTCGACTTCGGCCATCAAGAACTGTTCTTTGGCGGGCTCTTTCTTGTCATCGGTTTTGGCATCTGTAGTTTTCTTAACGCGGTTATTTCTCGTCGGCTTTCTACGGCGCTTTTCCGCGTCAGCTTCCTCTACAAATACGTTCATTGTGGTTTTAAAAAGTGGAAAGCTGAGTTTCATTTCTGCAGCAAACGAGCATTTCGCGAAATGAATGAACATCGTGTGTAAAAAACGAGAAAAATTCAGACACAATACCTTTAATGCCGTCTTGGTCGTTGTCGATAATTTGCCCCGTGATTTTAATCCTGCGATGGGCCATAACCACGAGTCTCAGCCTATCCCCCAAGTCTTGCATTTCGTGAATTTGGGCAAAAACCCCAACGTTGTAAACATCATTGATGTTGTTAACAACTTCCGCGTCGTTTTCTTCGTTTTTCTTCAAAAAAATTCCACAGTAAGGTTGGTTCAATTTAACTTTGCGTCTTATCAATTCGATTAATTGCGGATTAGTGAGCTGAAACACGTCTTATGCAACTCTACTCCAACTTGGAAATACGGTGGAAAACCTCGATTAGTTTAATAAAACGTGGAAAAACTATATTACGACTAATGGCAATGACAGGCACGTGGGGCCAGACCTCGGGGACGGCCACAGTGGCTGGCAATTGGGTGTTGTAGGGCTCATCCTCGGGGGGCCGGTTTTCTCCATCTGAGTCGTCTTTTGAACTGAAAAACCGCACGCTTCCGGTCGTCGCACCAATAGATGTTCTTTGAGGCAGTTTGGAAAAGTTTCCCTTGTGTAATTCCAAAGGAAAGACTTTGGACACGGGGTTCAAAGCGGTGTGAGAAAGCGTGGTTATGTTTGCAGTAACACACGCGTGGAAACCTCGTCGCACACGGAATTGTCCTAAAAAACGAGGCAAATCACGCGAGTGGAGAAAAACACGCGATAAATGCAACATTTTTAAAAAAAGTCACAAAAACATTTCAAAATTTTTTCACTTGATAGAAAGATCGAGATGTCAGTACCAACCGTGCACGACAAAAAACTAAAATCACTATCCAATTTTCTACAAAAAAATCCTAAAACAAGAATATCCACTTCCTCGATTTCAAACTTTTTAAATAAAACTCTTCTGTTTATTTATATTGATATACTTTTTATTTAAGAATTGTATTTGAGATAAACTACACTTTACAATGTATATTAAATAAAAAATTAAGCTCTTAACGAGACAAACTGTTGGAATACTTCAAGAATGTGTGGGTCCAAATCTTGCGTAAAAAGTAGCGTTTCTAATGTAGAACTGTATTTCTGGACTTGTGTATGATGCTGTAACAACGCACAAATAAACGAAAAGTAAAATAGTTTATTAAAATACGAGTTACAGAAGGCAACCATGCCAAAAGAGGCCTTCTGTAACAAGTGTTTTATATTATTTTTTTCTATTTTGCGCTTTTTATTTAAGGAAATTTGCGTCAGTTGGTGACACGTAGTAGTGTTATTCATAAAGGCGTTGGAAAATTCAACTCAAACTGGCATTTTTTTTGTTATTGTGGGTAATCTGGAAATGAATCCCCAAAGTTTTTCCATGTTCACCACCCAAAATACGCCAAATTTGTAGGTTTATTGATAGCTGTTTACTTCCAACAGCATTGTCACCAACATTAAAAAGAAAAAATACACTAGGCTGTTAACGCATCCTAACGAGTAGAAAGAAATATTTATATTTTTTACCGCTAAAAACACTTGTTGGAGGCGCCCAATCGTCCACTTGTACCAATGGGTGTTGTAATCCCGGCCATCTGTGTCACACCTGACCAAATGTTCGGACAGTATCATAATAAACCTTTGGAAAATAATTAAGAACAAATTTTTCTGATCGGCTTGTGCCGCTTCCAACTTCTCTTCCATTCTTTCTACATATTCTTCAGTGGGTTTCTCATTTTCGGATTGTTTCTTCTTGGAGTCTTCATCTTCAGACTCACTTTCGCTGCTCTCTGCTCGTGCCAATTTCTCTCTAGCTTCAGCCAGTTCACCTCCTAGTTTAATCACATGTCTGTTCATTTTTTTAATTGTCAGATGTAAAATTTCCCACAAGTACATTCTAGTGAATTCTGCAGTCATTTCTTTAGAAAAAATCCAATTCGCGACAGCTGAACATTCGACGATTTGAATTTTTAACATTTTATCGACTAAAACGACCATCATTTGCTGATGATTGTGCCACAATTCAAACATGTTTCGTAAAACGCAGATTTGAGCTTCTTCCGACTCTGCTAAAATCTAACCACACAATTATTTCACTCGCAAACTAACAAATCACGTACCTTAAAAACGTAAAGAAACTTGGAAATCGCTGCAAAGCTATGCGAAAAGCTTTTTGACCCTAAATTGAGTAATGTTTGAACAAAAACATCGATTTTGAGAGGATTAAATCTGCTATCAGTCTCTTCTTCTGAACGAGGATTTGGAAGGTCTTTAAGCACCCCTAGGACTTCCTCGGGAGTACATTTCTGACGTATTGACACCACCAATTGATGAGCAGCCGGAGTACCCGGAAGTGACGCTAAAACACAAATTTGTTATGCATGGCAAAAAATTTCATAATTTTGATTTCGCCACGACGGAAGTTGTTCTTGCTCAGGATTTTTTTCACAACTCATAATCCTCCGTTCTACTTTGAATAAATAAATTATTTTAAAAGCAAACCGTTTAATCGAACAAAACTGTTTCCGCAAACCGAAACGGAAAAGAAAAATTAATAACAGCGGAAGACCACCGACCAGAAAATCCAATATTGTTTCAGTAATCATAACGGAAGTGTTTTTTTTTTCGCAAACACACATAATTGTATCCCTTTCTTGTGCAAGTTACCATTTCTTGAAATTTTCCCGATGTGTTAATTGGCCAAATTCACGCACGTTTTACTTTCCGACTTTTTCCTTTAAATTACAAGAATCACTTCATACCGTGACCATTATGTCAAATTCATTGTTATGATTGTTTCAAACAATTGTAATCTTCATCGTGTAACATGCACTTTCGTTATTGTTTTTCGTTTCGAAATCTTCAAGCGTAAAGATGCGATTTTGCGATATACTTTAAAATCGGTTCTTTTCAGAGCAATTAAGTTCAAGGTGAAACTAAAGATTCGTGAGCAAATTACGAATTAAAAGAAAAAATAAGAACGACTGTAAACATCTCTAGTTTCTCAACACAGAGATTAAATCAAAGGTAATGAATTTGTGCAATAAAAATGAAAATATTCTACTTCAAGTACTGAATTTTACGCAAATAGGGACTTAGGTAACCATGCAAGGTTTCCACCTCAGTTAACCACGCGTTTTGGTGAAAATAATTTTTTTTAATAAAAATAACCAACAATTTTTTTCCTATTAAAACTAAAAAAATAAGTTAGAATTAGTACTTGAAACCTTTTTAAGTGCGAGCGCATTAATTATCACAATGAAAACGCAATTATCAAGATGTTGGGACAAGACAAATTTATCATAGAATTGCCAATAAAACCTTGTCTAAAAATTTTTAATTAAAAAATCTCACTTTGGACAATACATTTTCTGAAGGTTTAATTTAACAAACCCATCAGTTTTAATAAAAATTTCAAAACATAATTGTTAATGAGAATCATTTTAGTTAATTACTGTCGTGTCAAATTAACTTGTCCACAAACTCGATTTTTTTTCTTAAAAACCCAAGATGATTATCTTGGCATGTGTCTAAATTAGGTAATATAATATGCACATTGCACACACAAGAAAAAAATAATTAATGTTCATCAGTGCGCAGAAAAGTAGACAATGTATTAGCAATTATGTCGAAAGCTTCTAGGATCATTGGTGGGGTACTCTTCAATCTCTCTCTAGTAAAAAGATTTAGTTGTAAGAAATCGAGCGTACTAGTGACATGTGCAAGTTTCAAACATTTGCAAACACCCAGTGGGTCTAAAATGGGACACTTCGAAACAATCCTCATTTTACTCTTGGTAATTTTCATTCAAGTCCAAGGCCATTAAAAATAAAAACTCTCATTTTCAGTCTCTTCAACCATGGGAAACTGTATCAATCACACGACGCGTGCGAAACTTTCATCCTCCCACCGATTGGGAACTAGGACTACGTGAGTCCGTCCATCAGGCCCTCCTTCGGGAACACTACACCGATCCGGGACTCCGCGATCGTCTCCTGGCAGCCCCCTTCATCAACCGACAAGACAACGCAAGTCCTTTCGGAGATATCGCCGTTTTGGCCCGAGGACAACTCTACATAACCCCGGAAGGTTTTAAATTCGTCCAAGATGTGGACTGCGACTGTCAAAGATGTCTCACTTCGCCCCAATGCCAATGGAAGACTTTTGGTCACCATAAATTACTCGCATTGTGGACGGTGAAACGGATAAGACATCGGGACCCCCACTATGGGCACATGTACGAAATCGAGTACACAATATCGCCCATCACACATACCATCAGCGAGGATTTGGTCAAACGTCATGGGTTTTTTAATTATAACGTTCCGGGACACATTTTTGTGATTAAAATCGATCCGGGTGTGAATACAGTTGAACGAAATGAATGGTATAAGAAAGAGGGGGATCATGGACATTTCAAACCCGGAATTTTGATCCAGATGACTCCAGATGGGTACAAACACGTGTTGCACAGTTTTCCCGGATTTTTCACTTCATATCACGACCAAACAACAATCGATCCCAAAGAATACGAATTATACAAGAAATTGATTGAGTCATTGGCGGCGAAAACGTCAAATGGACCTCACAGATTCTCAGTTACGACTCCTGCGACTACGACATTTATCGTAAGTGAGGGGCAGTTTGTTCCAATTACGACTTTACCAACCCAGAGTTATACAAAATCGCCTGAACCGCCGAAACCAATCACAACCATACATTATTACACTCCGGTTGAAACCACTAAACCAACAACAGAAAAACAAGACGAAGACTTTGATATTTTTTCAGAGCCTATACGCACAACCACAAAAAAAATTACAAGTGAAGAACATGGTAATTTATTTTCGGTTGTAAGTCCAACCGAACCGATGAAACCGTTTACGGAAGTTCCAAAACACACACGACCGGATTCGATCAGTGAACAACTTCCGGCACCTGATAGAAACATTGAAACTACAATTCCGTATGTTACTACCACTCAACCTTCGACTAGAAAAGAAGAGAGTACTACCATCGAAAAAGTACCGTATACAGAACAAAAAACTGCAATCATTGGTCCTTTTACAACCGAGAAGGTTAAAAGTACCACGTTTTATACTACTATACCAAAAACTAGTACTTATGGTACTACTGTAATTGAAGCAGTACCTGTAAGAACTTTACACACTTCAACCAGTCCAAAAACCACCTTACTAGCAGTAGCCTCGACTAAACCTACTAGTTATGGAACCACTGTAATAAAAGCAGTACCCGTTCGAACTTTACACACTTCTACTATAACAAAATCCAGTCATGGTACCACTTCTCTATCGGCGTCTAGCCCTAAAACCACTACAATAGAAGCAGTACCCGTCAGGACTTTACACACTTCAACCAGTACCACATTTCTACCATCTAGCCCCAAAAGTTATGGTACCACTGTAGTAGAAAAAGTACCAGTCAGGACGCTACATACTTCAACTAGCCCTAGAACTAGTAGTTATAGAACCACTGTCATAGAAGAAGTACCAGTCAGAACTAGTACCACAATCAAAGCAAAACCTGTTACGCTTCCTGAACGTGATACGACTGTAATAGAAGCGGTGCCAGTTACAACTCTGCACAGTTCTACAAGCCCTAGAACTAGTTATAGTACCACTGTAATAGAAGCGGCGCCAATCACAACTCCATTTCTTTCAACTAGCCCTGGTACCACTACAATAGAAACGGTACCCATCACAACTCTACATGCTTCAACAAGTCCGAAAAGTACGTATGATACTACTCTAATCGAAGCAACGGTACCAAAAACATCCAGTTACGAAACTACTATAGCCGAACTAGTACCAACAACCCCGCGGGGTCAAACTACGCGTTATGGTACCACTTTAGGAGACACCGAATCTCTCACAACCCATCCGAAACCTACCACAATCACTGAATTTTATTTCAAATCAACACCAAAAACATCTCAACAATTCACAATTCCTACTACTACTTATTATACAGAAACTCCGACTCAATATCTAAATGAAACGACTTACACGACGAAGAAAGTACCCCGAGTGACAATAACTACTCCAAGTGATGGTTTTTTGCTCGACTCTGGTAGCAGTAAAAAACCGAAACTACCCGAGAAAAAGGATTTCGACGTGGATGATATTTTCGGAACAGTACTACCAAAATCAAGCACTGAACCAATGGAAACAACCACGAAACAATTGGTACAATCGGATATTTCCCGGGCGTTGTTCGGACGATCGAAACAAGTGAAAATTAGTTCGAAAGTAAGAAAATCATCAACAAATCGACCAAAAATTATTTATGGGAATTTCTACGCCCCCTCGACTCCCAATCCCAATAATACCCTTTTGGGTACTACTGTAGCTACGACAGAAATTCGGCCTTCGACTGATCAGAGTATCAGTACTTCGATTACTTTCGAAGTAAATAAGAGGAACAAAGTGAAATTAAGTAAAACAGAAAACGAGAAAAAAACTGAAACCACAACAGCAATAAATAAAAGCGAAACGAAGAAAGTTTTCGACGATTTAGCCCTCCAATTAGTGAATCACGCCAGAACGATCGATTATTTGCAGAAAAAACCGTCAAGACAGCCGAAATATAGGAGACGAAGCTTTACGACGAGAAAACGAAGTCAGAGAAAAAACACAAAGAGTGCGAATTGACTGAAGTGAATTAAAAATTGCACAATTGAGTTTTTTGTGTCGTGTGAAACTCTTGTAGGTTGCTAAAAAATAATGAGTCGACATTGACCTCGAAATGTATTAAATTCGTTAAAATATGTCGAAATTTATATTTTTGTTATGATAATAAATAATAAATGATAATAGCTTGTTTTTCAATCTTTTACGCTCCGAATCCGATATTAAAATTTAATTAAAATACAAGTTTTTTTAAGGTTTACTCGTGTTAACTAATTGACTCTTTGTTTTAATTTAACAAAAATTCAGTCTTACCAGCCCCTTCTTTAGCGTATTTGTAATCCGGCTCTGGCTTTGCTGGTATGAAACAACTGAACGAGTCTGGAAGAATTTCCCTTATTCTTTGATGATACGACAACCTGAAAAATCGGATTATTTTGAGTTAGAAAAAAAACTGTATGTACCTCATGCACTTTAACATCGTTTCTCTGATAAACTTAGGCTTGGGATGTTCCATATCAAGTGTCAAACAACTATCCCAATCCTCCCATGACCACCTAAATTGGAAATTACTCAAATGGTAAGAAAACCAGCAGACAAATCGGTCAAAACACGACACATTCATTGAATCAATCCTCATGAACAACATTTCGGTCGCTTGGGCCAGAACCTGTGGCATTGTTGACGGTTGTAATTTACACAATTCGATCAAAATAGCCCCATATGCGATTTCCAAATACCGGGGAGTAGGCATATGGAACAGTTCGGCAAAAATACACTCAACAATGCAATACTCGAGTGGAATTTTGAGTTTGTAAGGGAAATTTAAAAGATGAGCTGCGCAATCCTTCCTCTCCAAATGATACATTTCAATGATTGAATGAATGTGTTCCTCGATCAGAAAACGCTCAATTGAGTGTGCCCCCGGGAGAATCGGCCCTTCAGGACAATCGGTGTAATCAAACAAGCGAAATGTGACCCAAGGCATGGGATACTGGTATGTATCGTGGTGGGGAGGAGGAAGAATTGAAGGGAGACTATGTTGCAATGCCTCGCATAAAATCGAGTCAAAAGCTAAGTAAGGGCGAGGAATGTGTTTCTCCGCCCAGTTGTCTTGTCTCAATTTCCGGATTTGGGACCATAAACAATCAAGATATTCTTCTTGAGGGTGAGGAGTGTCAATAGCCCAGACTCTTAACGCATTGTGGTGTTTCTTTGCCCTCTTGTTCAAAAAAACTTCAATTTGTACTAAGAGATGTTCCAAGGCTTGTTCCTTCTTTTCGTATAACTCCCGGCCCACCCATGGGAGTGTGCTCAAAATAGCGAAAACGTACCAATCGCGACGGACCTACAATACACCCATGTTCAGTAGGTGCAAGTGATTGAAATTAAGGTGGCAACATTGAATTCACTGACATTATTCAATGTTGTCAACATAATTTCAGTCATAGTCCACTTGATGCATGTTAAAAAAAATTACTTGAGGAACGTTATCTTCGTTTGCCGCGTCAATCATATTGTCCAACAATTGGAGTAGAGAGGGGGCCGAAACGACGTGACAATTGACCAAATCCGCCAGAAACCTTAAAGCGTATCTTGCTGCGTCCCACTTACAGGTCTTCAAAGACTCTTTGAAATTTTTCACCATGTACTCGACAAAGTCGCCCCCAAAATTGTAATTCTTCACATTAAGTAGGCCAACTAGAGTCGTGTAAATCGTGCATTTTTCCGGCATTTTGATAGCACAGTCCGTTAAAATTCTCAGTATTTTAACCCGGAAAGTGGATAAATCGGCTTCTAGGACACTCGCAAGCCCCTCCAAGTTTGACTCTAAGGAAGAGGTGCTTTTTTCACCGACTCGAAGGATCAGGGACTCCAAGCGATCCTCGATCTCTTGGTTTTCGGAGACTCGACGCCGTTTGCGGTAGGCACGGTCTGAAAATTAGGTTTCCAATGGGGTGAAAAAGTACTAGGGGGCTTACCATAACCGTCCTCTTCTTCGTGGGGGCGTCGGCGACTCATTTTTGGAAAATTTAAGTTTTTTTACTTAAGAAAATTGCATCCCACTTAACCAACAAATTCAGCGTCGCCAGCTTTGTCAGTTGGCAATGGGCAAAATGTAGGGGAAAATGTGAAAGTCACTAAAAGTTTACTGTAAATAAAAAATAAAAAATAATAATTGTTATTCTTGGTTTTTGTGATATTTTTTGTGTATTGTATTAGTTTTTGGTTATTATTAGGTAATTACAATAACCAGTTACTTGTTTTTTGTCATTTTTCATGGTTTTAGACCAAAAAACTGAAGATGTTAAAATGAATCTTGTTTTCACTACCTACCACTGCCAAACTTTTTCAATCAAGTGATTAATAAGTGGAAAAATGTCTTGTAATTATGCCGACGGGTTGTCTCCTTATGAGCATAAGGGGGTGTTGGGAGCCCCTGAGGTAACACCAACTAAAATCTTTTTTTTCTTACTTTTTTTCAATGTTTAGCGCTTTGACCCCCCCGAAAAAGTACAAGAAAAATGCGAGATCTTAGCAGACTGGATTAAAAACGCAAGACATGTTGTAGTACACACCGGTGCTGGTATTAGCACTTCTGCCGGGATCCCCGATTTTAGGGGCCCCAACGGCGTCTGGACTTTGGAAAAGCAAGGCAAGAAGCCAACCATTGATATTTCTTTCAAAGACGCGATTCCAACAAAAACTCACATGGCTATAAAAAAACTTGTTGAAGAAAATTACGTTCATTATATAATTAGCCAAAATATTGATGGTTTGCATTTGAGGAGTGGAATCAGCAGGAAATTTATTGCAGAATTGCATGGAAATATGTTCGTTGAACAATGTAATTTTTGTGACAGTCAGTTTGTGAGGAATTTACCAACTGCAACTGTTGGAAAAAAATGTCTTGAGACTAATTGTAAGAGAATACTCAGGGGGAGACCTTGTAGAGGAAAATTGTGTGATACAATACTTGATTGGGAACACAATTTGCCCAATAAAGATTTAGAAATGTCAGACTACCATTCCAGGTAATTGTGAAATAATTTTGGTTATTTGTAAATTTTTTGTGATTTTTTAGTGTGGCAGATTTAAATATTTGTTTAGGCACAACCTTGCAAATTGTTCCTAGCGGCAATTTACCACTCAGGTGCAAAAAATTTGGAGGAAAAGTTGTTATAATTAACTTGCAACCAACAAAACATGTAACAAAAATCACTGTTTTTAGTGGATTATTACGACTCAAGTTTTAGGACAAAAAGGCTGATTTAATTATTAACACTTACGTTGATGATGTGTTGGAAAAGGTCATGAAAAGACTGGGATTGGAAATTGTCGAATATTGTGAAAAATATGATCCTACAAGAATGAATCCATATGAAACTCTTAATTGGAACATCACAAAATGCAACATTAAAGAAATTAAAGCCATGTATGATTTGTATTGTAAGAAAACGAAGAAGAGGAAATTGGAAATCAAAAAACAGTTTGACCTCAAAATTAAAAAAGAGGAGAAACCCGAAATTATCGATTTAACATAAGTTTTATATTAAAATAAAGACACCAAACTATTTTGCTTGTTTGAATTTCCCTCCTAAATAATCTTGCCGGTTTTAGTGCAAAAAATAAAATCCCGGTCTTTTCACGTCAAAGTTAATGGCGGCAGTAGGTATTTGTTATTGAAAGCAAATATCTTTAAAAATAAGCTTCATCTTTTCATTTAATTACACAAAAGTGGTTTAATTTTATTATAATTCGACATGGCTGATAAGGTAAGTGCTAATTTTTATCAACTTCTGTGTCAAATTCACAAAATAAGTAGCATGTTTATTGCGGATCTTTGACAATTAATGCTAATATTTCTCAATTATTACTTTAGGCTGACGAACAAGTTAAGAAGAAGAGGACCTTCAAAAAATTCACCTACCGGGGCGTGGACTTGGATCAGCTTCTCGATTTGCCAAAGTAAAAATTCTAACCTCTCATTTTTAACAAATCAAATTTCCGTTTTCTTTTAGTGAGCAACTTATGGAATTGATGCATTGCCGTGCTCGGAGGCGTTTCAGCCGCGGTCTTAAACGCAAACCAATGGCTTTGGTGAAAAAACTCCGCAAGGCTAAAAAAGAAGCCCCTCCACTAGAAAAACCAGAAATCGTAAAGACACATTTGCGTAACATGATCATCGTCCCGGAAATGGTAGGCTCAATTGTTGGCGTTTACAACGGAAAAGCTTTCACTCAGGTTGAAATTAAACCTGAAATGATTGGACACTACCTTGGCGAATTCTCCCTCACTTACAAACCCGTGAAGCATGGGAGGCCCGGTATTGGTGCTACTCACAGCTCTAGGTTCATTCCTCTCAAGTAAAAACATTTTGTTACATAAGTTAAATTCAATAAACTGATTTGAGGAACACTTTTTATTTTATACAAATAAATATAAATTATTAATAATTTAATCAATAGCACCATTGAAGACTAAATCAATAGCCGCTTCAACGTTCCCAGAGGTAGCCTGGAGTGCCCTAATATTAACAGCATCGTTTCTTAAACCAATTTCGTGCATTTGTTGCAATTGTGGTTGCAACCTTCTTGTGATACTCTCCAAACTCTCTTCTTCCCCTCTATTTGGCGTGTTGGTAGTCCCTAGACCTCCCAAAGACCCTACCGCCTGTTGAATAGCATTACTAAACATCTCATTTGTGATAACATTTGACGAGCTTGGTGTTGAAGGCATTCCAGCACTGTTTGTGTTAAAAGCAGTGTTGGTAGCATTGGCTATAGCTGCAGCTAATTGTGCTGCTGTTATAGCATTATAACTAGTATTTCTAGTTAAAGGATGTGGTTCTCTGATAGAAGTATCCATTTCTTCATCATCTGACAATGCTTCAAGGGAGTAAGAGTAACCAGTGCTTGTCCCAGCTTGAGAAGAGTCAACATTTGCTTGTTCTTCATGAATATGAGCAGCAATATAATTTGCTGCTTCAATCAAAGAAGGATGTTTATCAGCTACTCTCCTAACAGTATCAGGGTCTGCCATATGGACTATTAGTTCGGGGTCTTGGATAATTGCAATGGCAGCAGGGTCTTCAGCAAGGCCTGGAGTTGCAGCTATTATCGTCTCCAACACCTCAGGACGCGACAATCTCTAAAAATGTCTCAATTAGGACAAAAATACAATAAAACATTCGCTTTTAATACTTGTAACGCAGCGCGGTATCCGGACGATAAAGTAAAAGCCCTAAATGCGACTACAAGTTGCTGGACTTCAGTTTCAGTCAAAGCACGTCCCCTGGGGACACTAGGGGGTACATTCTTTTTTACTACGTGTATGGTCACCCCCGGCTTCACGCCATAAGAAGACAAGGTGTGCTCTTCTTCCAAAACAAGGCCGCAATAGACCAAATCTAACAAAAAATTACAATTTTATCATTTAAAATCTCAAATTTGATGCGTCATGACATGACTCACCAAATGGCACTTTGGTTGGGTTTAATTTTTTTGCTTCATTCTTGAGGAGCACGACTTTGTTATCCAAATCGACGTTTTCTATTTTATAACTTTTATAATGAGAAGAATCCCAGATTCCCAAAACAACACTCGCCGCCATACTTTTGATTTTTGACTAAATAGCTTTAGGGGATTTGTGTGTTATGTTGGTGGAATTGACACGAGGGAATTTTGAATATTTTAGATGCAAATTGAAATTAAACTAGGATAAAAACGATTTTTTAGATAACTTTCTAAAAAGTAGAAAACTTAATGCATTTATGAAACTTGTGACAAAATTTAGTTGATCTCGTTTTTTTGTAGGTAATCACTGTTGTGTTTTTGTTGCTGATTATAGAATTTCGAAAATTTTAATGTATTTTGTTATTAAAGGTTTTAGTTGAAAATTGTGTAAGAATACTGTTTCTACATTTTGGAATGTGTTTTGCATGATGTATGCATGTTTTATTGCAAATTAGTCAAAAATATGTCGTACAAAATATTCTTTTAAAAATCTTCGTAAAGTGATCAAAATAGTGTGTGAAGTAGCTTAAAATAGTTTTAGAAAACTACTTTTACGGACTGATAAGTCATTATTCAAGCCCACAACCAACAATACTTTTACTTAATTTTTCTTAGGTCGCACCGTCTCCTTTATTAGTTTTATCCACATCAGAAGATCTTTCTCTTATTTAATTATTTTGTAAACTATAAATTTGCTTTTTTAAAAATATAGTAAAAAAAATTACATTAAATTTTGTTTTGATTTCTACTGCAAATCTCTCCAGATTTTTACAACTTAAAATAAAGAGAATAAACAAGTTATTATACCTAATGAAAATCACGTCAGTTATTTTAAATTTTCTAAAATCATAAAAGTGTCAGCACAATAACTGTTAGAATATAAAGATCAAAAATTTATATAATTTTTCGGTTTAAATCTAACCGCCTTGGAAACATATTTCACTGGTTGCTAAGAAAACCGAATGGGCGGAGTAGATAAAAAGTTATCATCGGTCCAGCAGTCTAATATGTTCAACGTAGAATTACTTTTACAGTTTTGCATAATTTAATTTATGTATTTAATTTTCTCTCTCAAATACGTGTAAAAATAGCGAAGTAATAAATTGAATGTAAAATTATTTTGTTAAGATGTAATTTTATATAATATTTAGTAATTAGGTTTAAAATTTTTAACTATTTTATTTATTTAATAGCTATTTATGTATCAAGTACGCAAAATAGGGTTCTAGGGGACGAATCGTAATTAATGACGAGGCGACGTAGGAGCCGAGTCTTTAATGAGAGGAGTCACCTAAAACCTTTTGCGTACGTGGTGCATACAAGATCTATCTAATCAAAATGCTAATGTAAAATTATGTAGTTTTACATAATTTTACAGTTTTTAAAGTTTTTTTACATTTTCATTTGTACACAACACCTCCCTCCTTATTTCTCTACTAAATTTAAAGTAAATTTACTTATTACATATTCATTACATTATTCGTAACTTATAAGTTATAAGACTTGCAATAATGTTTTTCTTTTAGAGAGTTGTTTTTGATTGAATTTGTCGGAAAAGCCTTCTTTTTAGCACCTTTCTCTCGTTTCATGTTATTATTATCTTATCATGTTATATAAACTGACACAGGTTTGGTTTCCCCAAAATATACATTAGCTTATTTAGGGTAAGTTTGGGTGTTGTTGGATTTTCGTAGTCCGACCGACTCCGACTCTGCTTATTTAGTCAAGAAGCTTGTCTTCTTGTTTCTTGTTAAAGTAAAAACTTGTCCACTATTTTCATTTAAACTCACTTTTCTCGAGTATTTTAGAGACGTTCATCAATTTTTTAATAAAACTTGTCGAATACTCAAAACCGTTAATCTCCTGTTGATCCGCAGTAGTAAATGAGTGTAATTAGTGATGTTTTAATGACTTTTTAATTACCCCCTTAATCACCAGCGCTTTCACTTTTAATGACATATTAATGACCTCTTAATTACCCGCTGTACTTTCCAGCGATTTTAATGATTTTTTAATCATTTTTCTAATCACGACCACTGCACTTTCTAAAGTTTGATTATAAAGATGTGTATAAAACTTTTACAATTAAATGCTAGGATTTGTTGATATCAATTTAATGAAAACAATAAAATGTTGTCAAAATAAAAAACATATATTTACTTTTATAATTTTATTATTAATGCATATGTAAACTAATTTCGGTCATCCTCAATTCCGCTAGCGTTCTCTGTTTCATCCTCGTCATCTAATTCGGGGGGAACCACGCTCTTCTTAAAAATGAGTTAATACGGCACCTTTTGCTTACTCAAGTGGTATCGCCTTGGGCACCCTGTACGTCGTCTGTGCAAGATTAAGGTGTTGGGAAAATATGATATGTAAAATAGATTAATATTAACTTACCAGTCATTTTTGATTCACAAATTATTATTTCACTGTGACTAGTTGTCTTGCCAAAAATCTGTTTGGAAATGAAATGGTAATGGTGGTGGGAGAGAAAACCAGGTAAAAATTTTGTTCCTTCTACATCCTTTATATGCTTACTGATAAATCGAAGTACCTGAGGGAGGTGAAAATTACACTTCGGGGCAAAAATATTTTTACGATAAAGTCCAAATATTTGTAAAGACGAGACATGAGTAATAGAACATCTTTCTTGAATACAATAAGAGTATTAACATTTGTTTGAATGTATGTATCTGGATATTTTTTTACTTCATTACGGAAAACAAATACCCATTTAACCCTTGAAGCGTCGGTATGTCGTCACCTACTTAATTCCAAATCGCGATCCGAATTCCAAGTTTTATAATTCTGCTTTTAATTGTATCTATCATAGCGGTAGCAATATTCTTTATATTAGAAATTATAAAAATAAATGTATAGAACAAGAAATCATTGTAACCTGCACAAAATTTGTTCTCTGAATTAATACAAATAGACAGGTAATTTGTCTAAACGTAATGTCGACTCTGGAGAAAGTTTGTTTCAATTTGTCCTCTAAAATGAATCACCTGAATGTGGCCCTAAACATTTTATGTGTTGCATTCCTGATTTCAAACGTCGCAAATGAAATAGCTCATTACCCTAATGATTACTACAACTTTCATTTTAAATGACCGCTTTTGGCCACTGCACTTTGAATATAAGAAAAGAAAAAATTCAGAAATTATTCAGGGTTGTTCTTGTGTTTGCTCTTGGAGAAGACGTCTTGGTGCATTGTGAAATCGTTCTTCGGTTAAATTAAGGTAAGCTTTTAAACAATATATTAAATAAATATTTATTTAGTGTTGTAAACTTGTGTTAGATGTTAGATG
>NW_025401006.1:4280224-4301654 GCF_015345945.1 Tribolium madens
AGCTAACTTCATCATAATGATCCCAACTTGTTTCTTCTTCTTTTCTTCTTCTTTTTTTCTCGTCTAACAGTTGCTGCTCTTTTTCTTCTCSATGACATTTCCAAATATGTTTTTCAAGACGATGCCATACTAGTAGATGATTTTTGTTAAAAGGGCATACTACAATGTCATCTAAATGATAAATAGAGTTAAAATAAATCAAACATATTGGTAAAACTTACCGAGGTTGTTATAAATTGACGGTTTTCTAATTTGGCTTGCCATCATACGACAAAAAAGGGCTTCAAGCAATCTGATTAGTGATTACTTATTCGATTGTGGCGTCTTCTAAACATTTAGAGAATAATAATTAATTTCGACCATTTTTCAAAGGTACAGATTCATCTAACATCTAACACAAGTTTACAACACTAAATAAATATTTATTTAATATATTGTTTAAAAGCTTACCTTAATTTAACCGAAGAACGATTTCACAATGCACCAAGACGTCTTCTCCAAGAGCAAACACAAGAACAACCCTGAATAATTTCTGAATTTTTTCTTTTCTTATATTCAAAGTGCAGTGGCCAAAAGCGGTCATTTAAAATGAAAGTTGTAGTAATCATTAGGGTAATGAGCTATTTCATTTGCGACGTTTGAAATCAGGAATGCAACACATAAAATGTTTAGGGCCACATTCAGGTGATTCATTTTAGAGGACAAATTGAAACAAACTTTCTCCAGAGTCGACATTACGTTTAGACAAATTACCTGTCTATTTGTATTAATTCAGAGAACAAATTTTGTGCAGGTTACAATGATTTCTTGTTCTATACATTTATTTTTATAATTTCTAATATAAAGAATATTGCTACCGCTATGATAGATACAATTAAAAGCAGAATTATAAAACTTGGAATTCGGATCGCGATTTGGAATTAAGTAGGTGACGACATACCGACGCTTCAAGGGTTAAATGGGTATTTGTTTTCCGTAATGAAGTAAAAAAATATCCAGATACATACATTCAAACAAATGTTAATACTCTTATTGTATTCAAGAAAGATGTTCTATTACTCATGTCTCGTCTTTACAAATATTTGGACTTTATCGTAAAAATATTTTTGCCCCGAAGTGTAATTTTCACCTCCCTCAGGTACTTCGATTTATCAGTAAGCATATAAAGGATGTAGAAGGAACAAAATTTTTACCTGGTTTTCTCTCCCACCACCATTACCATTTCATTTCCAAACAGATTTTTGGCAAGACAACTAGTCACAGTGAAATAATAATTTGTGAATCAAAAATGACTGGTAAGTTAATATTAATCTATTTTACATATCATATTTTCCCAACACCTTAATCTTGCACAGACGACGTACAGGGTGCCCAAGGCGATACCACTTGAGTAAGCAAAAGGTGCCGTATTAACTCATTTTTAAGAAGAGCGTGGTTCCCCCCGAATTAGATGACGAGGATGAAACAGAGAACGCTAGCGGAATTGAGGATGACCGAAATTAGTTTACATATGCATTAATAATAAAATTATAAAAGTAAATATATGTTTTTTATTTTGACAACATTTTATTGTTTTCATTAAATTGATATCAACAAATCCTAGCATTTAATTGTAAAAGTTTTATACACATCTTTATAATCAAACTTTAGAAAGTGCAGTGGTCGTGATTAGAAAAATGATTAAAAAATCATTAAAATCGCTGGAAAGTACAGCGGGTAATTAAGAGGTCATTAATATGTCATTAAAAGTGAAAGCGCTGGTGATTAAGGGGGTAATTAAAAAGTCATTAAAACATCACTAATTACACTCATTTACTACTATCCGCGATAACAATTGTGATGGAAGGGTTGTTGGGTTGTTGCTCTAATTTAGATAAAGGGCTGAATAGTTACATGCCGACCTTTTAAGTGGCACCCTTCAAGAGGACATTTAATATTTCGGCGAACACTCTATTAATTCAAATTTTGTCGGATCAGCGTAATTATAATTAATACGTTAGGGTGTCGAGATACACAACTTGGAGTTAATCATGGTCGGATTAAAAGATAATAAAATTATTGCTCGTCTCGACAGAAACCAAGTTATCCGTTTATTGAAATCTTTGAACCGATGTTTTCGAGCGAAAGATCAAATTTACTGAATAAATCAACTGTAGTAGCTACCCTATAAATTTTTTCAAAGTAAAGGACCTTCCTAGACTTCATATGTTTCAGTTTAATATCTTCCAGAAAAAGTGAATTGGCATTATTTATTCTTCCTTATGTACGGACTATATTTACGTTTTTTTTTTCTTTGAGAGGGTTCCGCTTATAAATCTTTTTTAGTGAGAGACTACGATTCAGCTGATGCAACAGTAGGTATTTACAAAAGGCACACGTATCACGAGTTAAAATATGCACATCATCTTAAAACCAAGGTTTTTCTTGTAGTTTCTTTTATTCAGTTTAAGGAGAGTCGTGGAATGGATGCAAAGCAGGAGCGCGAACATTATTTCGCCTCTTTGATTCTTTAATGACTAGCCATTAGCGAGAACTCTAGGTGCATATTTACACAAATTATTGTTGGCTCAATTATGCATAAAAAGATAAAAATATTGAGAATCCTAAAGTTGAGTTGTGCAATTTGAAGTTTGAACTAATTGTTTAAAATTGGGTTTTTGTTAAAAAATTCTGTTTGTGGAAAAATTAATTTTGTGACAGGTTTTTGCAAATCAATATTTCGCCTTTAGTACCCATAAAAAGTGAGGATCGTTTCTTTTATTGCTCCCATTCGATGACAATATCTGAAAGGGCCGTAAATAAAATTGTACTTTGTTGCAGTTAACGACTAATAATTGCGTTTAAAATTATAATATTTTAGGAGTGAATTGAGAGCTTTTTTATGTTTTCAATTACAATTTTATATTTTTTTAATATGTATCGCAATACAGTTTGCAATTTATTAGTTTTTTTATTTACTTTGTGTTAATTGAATACTAAATTTATGCTATGAATTATTTATGCGATAAGTCAAGCACGGAATATCTAAAAATTTATTTTTGGGTTACCTAACTAATGTTTATTAAAAAAATAATGTGGCCGTTAGCTCGAGTTGGGAGAAATACTCTTGTGGCATGTATTTTTTTATTGTTACGTTTAATTATCTGGATTGAGATGAATAGGGGAGATAAAATAAATTACAGGAAACTTTTATGAAAATAAATTAAATTCTGCACAATATCAAAAGTGTTCGGATGAGCATCTAGGTCATTACATTGAAACGCAACCGCATCTATTACCAGTTCACATGAAAGATGGCCATAGTGGCTCTAAAATTTTCATTGCTTTGATGTTACTTGTATATAACATTAGAGAGTATGTGAATAATGTTGCGTTATACAAAGCGGTAGAGTTATTCGTATTTCCCTAATGTATCATAAAGTATACACAAGTAGGTACTCTGAAATTAATGGCGCAAAGTAGGAGTAAAATTCGAGTTGGGTCGATTCATCTTCAATTTTTGCAAATGCAACTCAAATAAGAGGATTAGCGTGGAGCACATTTGTTTGGTGTGTGTCTAGTACAGTAAGTTATTCACGAAGTAGAAAATGAAAAGCGAAAAAACCCACTCGACCTGAAAGTCTAATAAAACGTTCACTTAATTTGAAATATGAAAGTCATGGAGTAAGTTGGATGTTCAACAATATGTCATCAACTCCTTATTCGTCGACTGGCGACGGTATGACATATGAATATGGGCGTTACACATGACGTTTAGGGGTGCCAGGTCATTTTTATGAGCAAGTTGGGCCTGATAATGTCGCCGAGAATAAGAACACTTTGTCATTTTCTCCCACTCGAAGAAATTTTTGTATTGTATTAAATCCGATTAATTGAGGCAAAGCCGGGCTGTTTTCGCGTTGTTTATCAAACTTATAACCATAACATCGTCCTTATCCCTTGATGCATAAAAATTCATCGTGGCTATTATTGTGATTTACAACACAGAGATAATATAGTTTTTCAGTGGAAAGCGTACCTTTTACCATATTCGCATAACTTTTCTCTAACTTAATTCGTTTATCTTTGGCCTGTCATCGTAAGAGCGGAAATTCTAAAATGTAGTCTTATTAAGAAAGAGGCAAAAAACGAGATTAACTTCAATGGCGGAAGATTTTCCTCCCATCGAAAATTCTCTTTAAAATTATCTCCGCGTGATGATTAAATTAAAAATATCCACATTGACTATTTTTAATCGTAATCTGACATTTTGGGACAAACAAATTTTGTCGAATTCATTGAATTATTGAACAAACTCCGGAACAGCCGCACGTCAATCAAACCTGTTTGAAAGAAGTAATTTAATAACTCGCATTATCGGTAACATTTTTAATAAAAATTGTGTAGGCATGAGAGATTTATTCACACTAAAGAAAAAATGAATCGAAGTATAAAATATAAATGATACAGTGCATGCTAGGGTGAAGTTTTAGCAAGTTTGTCCCACAACTTGCTATATGTGAGGAAGTTTTATGAAGTCTAAAAATCTCTTTTAAACTTCTACCCGGTCGTAACTTACTGGGTAAAAAGTGTCTAATAATTTCCTGTCTTTTAACACGTTACAACTTTTAATAGTATACCATGTAAATAAAAAACTTACGGCTTCTTGCAACGTCAACAAAGAATTTAAACCTCATCTGTTCAAACTTGAATCAACTATCTGATTTCATTATTCTTTCGCAGTTAATAGCACGTAGATTCTAAATTATTCAGACAACATTTTAAAATTTGTGGTCTTATCAACTCGAGAAATTGAACTAATTTTTCCACATGAAGAAAATTTAGCCCCTCTCTTGCAATAAATATATAAGGAAATTGCATCTCAGATGCTTAAATCTTTTCTCAGCTTCAGAACACCACTTTCTATACAAAGCAGAGGCGCAGCGAGGAAGGGTTTTTAAAAGTTAAAACTTCCTCCAGAACAAAATCAGGAAAAAATATTTTGTAGTAGTAATAAAACTAAAATTATATGTATTTTAGAACCAAATTAAACATTCCAATTTTGTATACCTACAATTATTTTCGATGTTGTCATAACTTCGAAGATTCACTAATTATTACTTTTTTATTTTGTAAATTGCGACAAAACTGTACCTCAAACGTTATATGTAATGTTTTTACGCATTCATATGTAAACTGTTCCGAGAAATCGATTGGCATGCAAAATTTTTGATCGTTTAGAAGTTATACCTAGTTGAATTAATATTTTGGATATTTTTATTTTATCAGCAATTTTTTCGATAACTATTTAACGTAGGACAATTATCTTTTTTATATATAATAAAAAATTAAGTTTGCTTTTCAATGGTACCAAACAAAAAGGACTAGCGTCAATAATTCCGAAGTTAATAGCAATAAACCGCTTCGGTAACAAAAATCGCCCAAAATTTCGACAAAAATCGAAAAAATTGAAAAATTCAAAATTATCCCATTTGCATTCTTGGGGGTTCAAAAAACTTAAAAAAGCACAAACACGTAAAAATGCAAGAAATAAAATTTTGAAAATTTTTATGTAAGTCTGTATGACATTCAGTTGGTCAATTCGACAACCATAAAAAGCTGAGGATTAAGAGAACGAGTCAATTCGATCACCAATACCTGCAGGAGGTTTGAAATTGATAAGTTTTGGTATTTATAATTTAGATAAACAATAAGAGAGAGGTAGTTTAAGGTAGTGGTCAAATTTAACTTGGAAAATTCAATTACGGTCACATTTTAGACTTTTAGAGAAGAAGCGCAAAGAAGAAAAAAAAAGGTTGAAAGTAAAGTAAATTATGCTAATAAAAAAATTCATGAATATAATGTGAAAACAATATCTAGATTCACATTTGTTAAATCAGTAGGTATGTAGCAATAATTTGCCAAATTCATTTAAATTAAATACAATAAAAATGTTTTAGTTTACATTCACTTGATATTTTCTTTATTTTATTCTCCCCAAAGTCCAAATCCAATAAACTTTCTGTTTATTAACGAATTTTAATCTTTGCTAAATTTTATCTATCTCCTTTATTAAGTTAATCCTTTGGATTTAGTATCCTGGTCGAACTGACCGGTAGAATTTACATAAAGGATTTTCTTGTTATTAATTATTGTTATTAGGAATAATTCAAATAAATGTAAGAGATAGAGGTCTAAAACATGTACATAAGTGTACTAGTGAAATAAATATAAGTGAAGAAAAGTAAAAAATATAAGTAAAATGAAATATAAAGTAAAAGTAACATGAAATATACAATAAAAATTACAGAAATAAATAAAAAAATATTATTTTGTAATTTCGGTTAAACTGTGTTAACAATAGTTAATGCTTTAATGTATGTATGTGTTTTTTCACAATGATATGAATGTGTCTGAAAGGTGTTAAATGTCAAATTAATAACTTTCAATACGATGGTTCGTTCACAATCAAACTTTCATGGATAGTTTTAACGCTAAATTTAAAAAACACCCCTTATTTAAAAAATCAATTTAATAAAAAAAAAGTTTAATAAAGTAATTTTTAACTATTAAGTTGTTTCACTGATTAATATTGATATATGAATACAATTTTGTTTTTCCATGGCGGTCGTTCTTACAAATAAAATTCTTTAATTATTTGGGAAATAAGCATAAAAGAAAATGTGAAAGATCAAAGTTGACCCAGATTTTTGAAATTACTAGAACCTAAGATTTTGACTACTATCAACTTTTTTAAATAACTTTTTAATGTCTCTGTTACTAAAAAGCTATCTTGAATAAAAATGAAAAATCTTAGTTGCCCGATGATTTGAAATTTGATATAGGGGCCTAGATGTTGTCTAAACTACAAAAAAAGTTGTTTTTTTTTCTGAAAATTTCTAAGGCAGACTTGATTTTTCAAAACTAAAAAATAATTTGTGTTTAGCTATAGCTGATGTGGACTCAATCTTAATAGGTATCATCATTGTTTGAACATGTTATCAGTCTACTTATTTCATACTTAGCACATGCATGCATATGTTTGTCAGGCCCGAATCTCACTTGAATATTCATGCTAGTGCACTCACACGTAGTGTGTAAAGTTTAACAAGGGCCTGGGAAATTCAAGGGACAGCATTTTCAGATTTGCATTATAAAGAGGGTTGGAAATTTCTAACTAAAGCCATTTTTTTCAGTCACAAATCCGAAACTTATACATGCACATTCGTAAAAAAAATAAATTCGAAGCTCAATTAAGGGGGCGTTAAATTAATTTGGTCATGGTAATTAAAAAAATAATTATTGGGGCAACCCCCGTGGGGTATTTTTAATTCATTTAGAGGCGATTAAGTTTTTTCGGGATTGAAAAACTTTTATTTGGGATTGAATACTAGAAAAAGTAATGTATTTTTGGTCGCAAAAATATCTTATGGGATTAGGATTATCGGTAATATCCGTTCGACAGTACAAATGTTATGAAACGGCATAAAAAGTTGAGTTGAGGATTTAATATTCAGGTCGTTCCTTTAGTTATATTTTCAAGTTAGATGATCACGTGCCTCAGGTCATCTCGACATCGCATTTCCGGAGCTGACCGGAATTGTGACTCCGGCATCGAGTCCGGTGCGTGAGGTATGACGTCATTAGTGCCTCTGGCTATTATGCGGGACTTGGTAATTCACAAATTTTGCTTCGAACTTGTTATTTTAGGCCATTTATATTTTTAACACTTGGCTGTTTTTTAATTGTTCATTAAAGTGTTTTAGGGCGAAAATTTCGGTGATCTTTCTTTCGGAAAGTTGGCTTATACAGTAGTAAAATTAAATACTATATCATTTGATGGTAACTTTTTAATATATTGTAAAAGTACCGGAATTTATGGAAGGAAGTAAAGTTCATCGAGCGTCTTTGTCTGGTGAAACCTTCTCGAATAATGTCATCTCTCTTTTGTAAAAAGGAAAGGTAATCAGTGAAATGGCTTACTTCTCATCTATCCCCTTCCAGCTTGGATATTGAAGCGGTTATCTTTATCTATCTCACGGTAAATTGCCTGTCATCGTTCTAACATTGCAGAACACTTCATTTCGACGTCAAACTTTAGATTGAGCGACTCAAAAACTTTGTCTCTCTGTGCTTTTTCAACTTCAACATTTACCAACTTACTTTATCTCTTGAAACAATGATGTTCGCATTACCAAAACGAGTTATAACTTTTATACGCTATGCCTATAATAAGAAAGAAAATACAATTAAAAACTTGAAAAGATTCCTCACAATACAAATAATTAAATCGGATAGTGTGGCGTTGCATGAACAAACGTGAAACACTTTTCGCAATAATGGAATGTCAATAGTCAAACAAAAAAAATGAAATAAACGACCTCCGAGACCGACATTGGTATTCAATCCTAGCCGTTACACCACTAAAGTCACCTCGAGGGAGAAACAAGTCGAAACAAGGCCACGTTTGACCCATGCATCCCTTATTTCAACACCCCCAAATGTTTTCTTTGTCGTCCTTCATTTGCTAGATAAACACGAGAATCCGCAGAGCGAAAAATCAACTCCAAAAGACATCGTTATAAAACGGAAGACAATCGGATGGCCATCGATTGTTTACTCATTTGTTTCGCACATCAAAAGCTTCCTTCACAAAATTTGCATTAATTAAAACCACTACAGACTGAATCAGACATGAATTTGTTAATTAATTTTATGTACACACAAAAAATTAAAAATGTTTTAATTAATTATATTGTAATGGTATTGTAAATAACGGTTATTATATTAGTTCTATTTAAATTTCAATTACGTTACGAGATAATTAATTTCAACTCGTATTGTTGGCTAATTGACTATAATCGACATGCATTATTAATAAAGTACTTCAGTTCTCATCTAACTACATAATACAGAGCTGTCCCAGCGAGTTGGTAAAATCCATTATTTATAAGAATAAAAAAAATTTGTATAGACAATTGCATCGTTTGAAATTGTTTTCAACTATACAGCGTGTCTCAAAAATAAGTTACAATACAAACTTGTCTTTATTTAAATGAAACACCATATGTTTTTTTGGCATTTTTGGATGTAGTAATTTCAATGTTTTTTTAAGGTAAACTTCTATTGGTCAATTTTGTTTAGTTCTGAAATAAGTTGGTTTTCTTGACGAAAACTTTAAAAATTTATTACACAAAAAGTTAATACACCTAGATTTTTTTTTATCACTGTAAACAGGAAAATACGAATTTTGAGACTATAACATTTTTTTAATAGGTATACTGCAGTCGAAAAGTTAAAAAATGTAGAAATAGTTTGTTAGAAGTTAAATAAAACACTCTATTTTCTATTTTTGCATCTAATAGATTGATAAATTGTCTGTTTAGAAAAACAAACCTTTAATGTCTTGAATTGATAAATTAAAAGATATTTAACTTTAAATGTTAATTGTAGCAACAATGCTTATTATTAAAATGAGGAATGTTGATACCAAAGCAACTATAGATAGTAATTTTAATGTTTATAGATAAATATCTTTTTAGTTATTAATTGTAGGCACTTAAAAGTAATAGTTATTTACATAAGACGTGCGGTAGTTATAATTTTACTACGTGAAGTTTTAATATTGAAGCTCTAAGCGAATTATTACAAATAATATACAAAACTTTTTGGCTGAAGACCGTTCTTAGATTAATTTAAATTTCGATTTGTCAACACATGACGGGTTTGTTTGTTTACTATTTTCACCATGACATGGCGTTAAATAGAATGTTGCTAAAAAAAGTGTTTTTAAATACTAAATAGATAAATTTAATAAAGTACTCTGAAAGCCTAAAATGTTCTTGTAATTTTACAGCACTGCGTACTTTGTAAAAATCAGATATCGTAGCTGTCAAAAATGTGTAAAAATGTCAATTACAGTTGTTAAAATCAAAAATGTTTTTTGAAAGATAATTTCTCTTAGATGTAGAAACAAAAAATAGGATGATCCATTTAACTTTTAACAAACTTCTTTATTTTTTTATCTGTGCAAGTGCAAAACCTTAAAAAATTCTTAGTCTCAAAATTTACTTTTTTACAATTGTAAAAAAATGTTTCTAGCTGTCTTAGTTTTTGTGTAATAATTATTTTAAAAGGGAAGGGTAACTTTTTGTCAAAAATCACTTATTTCAAAACAAAGCAAAAAATTTGGCTTAAAAATATATGGTGCTTTATTTAAAAAAACATAAGACACGCTATATAGTTTAAAATAATTTTCTATATAGGTTTTTTTAAATTTAAACAGATAAAGGTCAAAAATAGACTTTACCAATTCGCTGGGACACCTTGTATAAAGTTTTTTTAATATACCATTTTCTAATAACAAAAAATGTGTTAGGTGACACTTTACAGACAAGCAAATCGATTTTTTCGGTGCACTTTGTATGCATAATGTAGTCAATTTTCAAAAGATACAGACTTAGGTGTAAGAGTGTTTATTTTCTTGAAGCGTTATAAAATCCTCGTTTTCTGTATAATATTCAATTCGGGGTGAATTTATCGAAAGATGCTGTTTAACATAAAGTGATGTGACATAAATTCCCTGTTCCGTGAGTATCGTTATTAAATAAAAGAGAGGTTCTGTTGTTGCTTGGATGAGCAATAAATCGATTCGGTCGGCGTGAACAGGTGTCGGAAATGCGGTAAGAGTTTGCAACTGCATGGAGTCTAGAACTTACCTAACGATTATTATTATTACTCTTTCGTGATGCTGAGATTTTAAACAAACATGCTTCCAACCCTGCTAATGGTCGGAGGTTACAACAATTAAATCGATTATAAATTGCTAATGGAGCCGTGAAAAGTTGGTAGAAAAGGGATTTACTGACTGCACTCTAAACTAAAATTGTCATTTAGTTCGGTTTCGTGAAATAGTTTACTTTAGAAGACAAAGTAATCATAAAGTTTTAAAGTTTGTTAAGGTATAAAGTCGTTTAAATGTTAAGCTGACGTTGTAAAATTTGAGCTAGTTAAGTTACGGCTAATGAATAGAGCGTAAAATCATTCTAGTGGTAAAAATGAAATTATAGAATTTTTTGTCGGCGGAGATAGGAATTCTGATCTCATTATGTCGAAATGATGGCAATTTAAAGTACTATTAATTCATGAAGCCAAGCTTCCGATGTAATGAAAGGAATAGCCGAATCACGCACCAGCTGAATCGCGAGTAATTAGACGAGGGTACGTTTTAATGAAACAAAAGAAGCTTTCATAAAACTAATATCCACTTAGTGACACTAAAATTTATGACCGGAATTTCTCACACTTGATATTAGCGTGAAAATTGGAAATAGCGATTCTTTCGCTGATACTATTGAAGTAAATACAAGTTATGTATATTGCAACATAAATTCCAACTCAAGAGCTCGAGCAGAAGACATCAGTTCGCACAGAAGGCAGCTTATTCCTCAAAGAGATTCGGGTCGCCGACAACAATACACTATTCCTGTGACCTAACTGAAGAAGCTTCGTTTTGATTTTCTTGCCGTGTCGGATACTTTCTTTGAATTTAGAATGATGTCTTTTATACTCGGCCGCAATTCTGTTGTTGCAAAGACGACTTTTAATTACGTTTACTATTGACTAAGAAGCTGCTAAGGCGCGAAACTTGCGACATTAAACTCATAGCAGGAGTTGGAGGTTGTTGATGGCTCTCCTGCTTTCGGCGACAGCTTAAGGAATTTACGATAGTGCGCTGCTTACATGATTCCTTTAATTACACCTTGTTTACAAGAGCTTTGTGTTTGAGCCGGTAAAATAAATATTTAAAACAGTGATATTACCAAAACATAAAATCTCTTCCTTATTTATTATGCTTTAATCGAACATAAACATAATGAATTCTTTTTTGAAGATTAATGCTGCTAGATGAAAATCCACTTACTACCGAGCTTATGTTACAACATAAAAATATTTAACGATCGAATTTGTGTTTATGGTGCAATGAAACGAAGTACTTGTGGTTTCCACCTTATGATTAAACCAAACGTAATTGGTTTTGCACATGAAAGAAAATTTTCTGTTAATTATCGCAATTTTAATTAAAGAAATCCGTTTGGATTAAAACAAATAAAAGAATTTATTCGCGAATAAAGTCACGTAAAAAAATAAAACCGGACTTGAAAAACAAACTTAGAAAGAGTGGGGTGATCGCATAACACCAACCCCAATAAAATTTCTTTTCCACTCCGAATTTACAGTTCGACCTCGTGTTCTGCTTCTTATCCTCTTTCATTTCTCGTTTTGTTTCCAAACCTCGAACTTCTGTCTTATAAAATTCCCTCTCAGACCATGTCGTCAACTTTTATGACACCAAAGTGAGATATTTATTGCCACATATAAAGAAATTCCAATATTAAGATTACATTCTTATTCCGAGCCAAAATTTGAATTGGGATAAGTGGAGACGTTCGCCAACTAATCATAACGTGTGAAAGTTTGCTCCAATTCTTTCACTAATAAAAGAAAGAACAAAATCATAATTTACTCGATTAGGAAGCGAAGCGACCAGAATGGACAAAATTGCCGAAAAAATAACTTTTCCCCCCCGTTTGGTCATCGCAGATGTTTCCTCCCAATAAATTATTGGAAATAATCTGGAAATTACTTTCTCTAAAGAAATTTCCTCTCATCAAACAAATTAAGAGTATAAATTTTCTAAGTACAGATAATTCTCTTGTGATCTTAATTTAATTAGGAGCGTTCTTTTACGGACAGGTACTAAAAAATTTAAAATTCCAATAAAACGTTCATTATTTTTTCAGTTGGCTTTTCAGGGTTTTTATCTTATCACAAGGAAGACTAATTAGATATAATTGGTGGTGTATTTTTGTAGACTTTGCCTTGTATAATTGGGTAGCAGTACAAGTAAAGAGACCTTAGTTAATTATTACGCAAGAGTTGCTTTAAACTTAGCCAATTTTAGCTCAACAGTGTTCTAGATGCGTCTCACGTCTTTGAGATTTTACTCCGAGTCTGGCACATTTCGAAAACGAGGTTTGTCGGAAATTGTCCCATCGCCAAAGATATAATAAAAGCTTTAACTCAGCTCCGGGTAAGTGCCTAATTAAGATCATCGATTGGCCAATTAACGGCCAATGACAAAATAAAGCTATACAAATTGGCTCCGGAAGGGATAAAAAATTCATTTTCATGATTTCTTCCGGTACAAAACATGACATGACGAGGAAAGTTGGGACTAGAAATGTCTACACCGAATTAAGCGAGTTTCCACAGTTAGAAAAGTTGACCTAGCTTTAAGCTCGAAACTTTATGAAATAAGCATAAAAGCACTGTAGCACGAACGATACACGCATAAGGCGGTCTTGAATCCTGCTAGGGTAATCCCAATGTTGCTCTCCGGATTCTGAAGAGGAATATAAACAGAACCAGATTCATTGATAAGCTGAGCTGAATACACAGTTTTCCGAGTGCATTTGAATAATATTTGAAACGCAAATTAAATTAAAACTGCATACGGAATGAAAAATTGCAATGCAGCGACACTTTAAATCACGTGCTGAAGGAAACTTCTACATTATACGAAAACACAACGAAAATAAAGCCAACGTATGCCGCCAGAAAACAGCGAGTTCTGGCGCTGAGAACAAAATAATATAAAATTATGGATTCTAAAGAAGAGAAATCAGCTCAAGTATGATGTTCTGCACTTCTGAATTTTCAATTTTCTCGGAATTTATTGGATACAATTTTACTTTTACGGCTTCCGTACTAAAATGAACCTACGCCGTCTTCAGTGATTGAAGTAGAAGCTTTGGAAGTAGAAGAATGTGTGTCGGTTATAGACGATAATCTATGATTTCTGTATTGTTTAGGTGCACTTGCTGTATGATTTACTACTCCCGGTTTGAGTGAAGGAAATGCTCAATGTGTATGAAACGGTAATCACAACGTAAACATTTTTCAAAAATGCGAAAAATTTTATTCATTCCGGACAGTAACGTCAGAAATGTGACTTCCTCATATCGCATGATGGAAAGAAACTGTGATTTAAAACAGACCGCATATAGAGAGTTCAGGCATAAAACTTGGCCCTTATATGAGGGTCTGGAACTTCCTTAATAACGCAAAACCAACTTAATGATATTTTTATGTAGTTTGTTAAACGTTTCGAGGCGGAATTTTATTTTTGTAATTTTTGTTTTAGTGCCCCATCCACGAGGTAAACTTTTCAACATTTACATAATTATTTTCGAAATTTATTTTGTTGGCTATAATTCACCCACAACTTTCATTAACTTTGTTCAAAAGCCGCTTTTAAGTACGACACACGTGATTTTAAAGTTATCGGTAAAAGTCAAGTTGTTTGCGCTCAAACTGGAATATCCCTGCAAACTGCAATGGTCCGAACGTCCTGCGATATCGTTGTTTTATTGAAGCAAACTTTTATTTATTGTTTCGAATGGCATATAAAACCCTATGGGGCATCGAACAAGGACACCGCTAAAAAAGTGAAAATGACCCATAAACACCGAATCGCCGACATCTCTTCCAACATGTTTTAAAATGAAAAACCATAAACCCAAATCGTTTCGCCCAAGGAAAGTGTTTATTTCGCTCCTGAATAAATTAAAAGAGCCGCGTCCGACATTATTATTTATTTCTTGATAAAATAAAGCTTAGTAAACATGTTTTTCCACATTATTTTACTCTGGCTCGGTTTTTATTTATCTCATGTCTGTGGTTTGGATCAAAGGAATGCGGTGAGTAAACGTAACACGATTGCTTTACATTCAATCGCAGAGATTGCTTTCTATTGGAATGTAAATAATTACATAATCTAAATCGGAGAAAGAGAGCGGTAAATCTTCGAATCTGTAGGCAAAATGCGTACATCAAACCCAAACTTGCAAAATATAATTGACGTTTTGTTGACTTTTTCTTATCGATTTATTGCTTCGATGGGAAAGCTCTGACTCGTCCTGTGATCAAAAACATTTCTTAAGATAGAAAATTAAAAGTAAAGTCTGATTTTTTTTAAATGGAAATTACCAAGTCAAAATTTTGGTGAAAAAATTGGTAGCAGCTTGTCTCCATAGTCACAAATTTTGTTTGCCCTTTGTTTTTGTCCCCAGAAATTTTGTTAAAAAATTATGGTTATGTTTTCAAATTGAGATGTTGTCAAAATTTTGACTTTTAAGAATCTTGTGTGCCTGTTTGCTCTTTGAAAGCGCTATAATTGGATACCTGAAGACAGGCATCATTACCTAAGGTCTAAAGATCGAATTTAGTGCTAACAATTTTGATAGAAACACACCGCAAGTAAGTACAGTGTTGTGCACAAAAAAGAGGTTCTTGCTACAAAAACTTTAATAAAAAAGGATGTGTATACAGAAAAAAGTTATTACAAGTAGGTATTATGATGATTGGCAATAAATTTTGTGTAATTTATTGAAATGAGCTCAAAGTTGATGCAATTTATAAATTCTTCTTCAGCTTTAGTTTCAAAATTGCTACTTTTTCAACTCGTTTCTCAAAAACGATGCACAAGACATTAATTTAATTGCGTTCTTTCCGAGGTTCTTTCTCATTCATGTTTATTTTGTTTTCTTGTCAATTTCTTGCTAAAAATTGAGAATGTTTAGCAAACCTGCATTACAAATTACGTCTATATTTTAACAGGCCCTTTTTCTAACTTTCTGCTTGTAAACTATTCGTTTCCAAATTTCTAAAAACTGCTAGCAGTACCGAATTTGTTCCTTTTTTGGTGTTTCTTCTCTAAATTTTCTTACATGATTTTTTGTGTTGACGTTTTATGACATTGTTTTCAAATTAATTCAAAAAACCGAAACTGCCAACTTCTTTTATTAAAATTACCATGAACGAATTTACGTGGTGCCAACGTTAAGACTGTTTGGCATTTCCATTAAAAAAAAAAACAGACTTTACCAAGAATGGAAAAAATTTGAAACTCCAAATGCACTCATAGAAGTGCAACAGAGAAAAAAAAACCTTGTGCCCTCATTTTCTAAATTTCCCACGAAAAAACACTTGCTTTAGAAACGACACCCGGTATAAAATTATAGTACGAAGATTGTGTCTTTGTTGTGTAATCACCCACCATAGACTTATCTTGGTAAAAGTTTAAACAATCTTGATCAGATTACAGCAACTTTCCACATTTAAACAAGAATTTCCAAGTCGATTGTTGCTCATGTAAGCAAATAAGTGTCATAGTTGTAGATAAGCAGGAATTTAGTTTTCTAACAACAAAGAAGTTATTATAAATAAAATTTTCTCTGCCGGAGAATAAAACAACTGAGGGAATTTTTCAATAACGGAGGTAGCCAGCAGTGAAATCATATTACTGTTCATCGATTCGTTCACCGAATGACACATTTCAGTCTATTTTCTGACTCGACAATGAAAACCTATTCGCTATTACAAAAATCGAGAGACTTTTTGACGTGTGACGTATTAGTTTTGAATCGAACGAAAATATTGGATTTAGATTTTTTTCCGCACAAACAATCAAGTAATTATTTGCTTTCTAGGGTGCAGGTGCAAGAAAATTCTGTCAAAAACAATCAGAAGTCTGTTACTCTATTTAAAAAAATCAATTTAATTTTCCTATTTTAGAAAATGGGTTTAAAAGTATTTTTAGATTTGGTGATCTATCATTTATAAAATGCCACTACTTTGGCGACCTGTAACTGAATTTATGTGTGCATCATCTGTTTCGAATGCCCACTCCAAAGCGTATAATAAATACCCAGGGATCGCATAAAAAGTGAAAGATTACCGTTTTCTATTTCGTTTTGTCATCATTTCTCAAAACTTTCTCGAGTAATAATTTTTACAACTTGAAGGAGATTGAAGGAAAAAAATAAAACAAAAAAATTAATAACTAACTATCTACAGGAATTTACAATAATATTGGGAGAACACTCTGTACAAACACTTCCTCTTATAAAAAACTTATTAAATATTGTTTCAATTTGTAATTTTTTACGAATTTGGCATTGGTAATTGATGGTGTAATTGTTTAAATAATGTAAAATGTATTGTTTAATTTAAGCTTCACAGGATTACTAGTTTAATTAAAACTTACATTTTCATAGGAATCAATTAAGGTAAGTTAATAAATACACATAAAATTAAAAGAAAACAGTCGGAAATACTGTCTCATAAGGTTTTAAGCACTATTAAAATTTTAATTCAACAATCAAATCGCATCGATCCCAGATAAAATGAAGATTTGTAAGAATTCTTTTATAAAAAAGTAATCGTAAGCACGAGAACAAAAAGCCAAAATTAAAGAAAAGTTCCTTACGCTAAATTAGCGTTTCAGTACTATTGGGAAGAATATTTAAAATTGCATTTTAAACGTTACAATTTTTATATGGACGATTGGCGTTAAGAAACTCTTGAAATTCTTGATAGTTTAGAAATTATATAGTTATACTTATGCAGTATGATCAAATTAGTGATTATTATTATTGCCGGGTAACCCTTTTCTTCCTAGTACAACATTATCTTCTTTAGGGAACAAAAGAAGGGCAGTTCGGATAGAATACAGATTAGCTTAGATAAAAATAATTGTTTTATTATTTTTACAATAAAACAACTTAACGTCTGGGACATCCTGTTGAATTGGTACAGGCTGTTGTAGCATTGTAACAGTTGGTTGAGCTTGTACATGTTGTGGCTTTAAAACAGTCTTGTGACGTTGTACACGTCATGGCTGTATTACAGTTTTTAGACGAAGTACAGGTTTGTGCCCTGATGCAATTTGAAGAATCGGTACATGTTTTTGCATTGATACAGTTTTGAGAATTAGTACAGGTGTGTGCATTTGGACAGTTTCCACAACCAGTACATGCTTCTGTACAACTAGTGCAATCAGCACCCCCAGTGCATTGGCAGTAATACACGGAACACAAACACATAACTACAAATGCTATTACTAGCAAGTTTTTTGTTGTAAAAACCATAGTATTTTGTTTTTTTCGTTATTTATTTCACTCTTTACTTCGGTCGACTGCTCAATTTGGCTCTACGTTCTATTTATATACCATTTTTCAACCGACGAAAACGTCATAATGACCCCGGTGAATAATTCATTATCTTGTTTACGAATCATTGCAATAACTTTTTCCACCGACCGAATCTATTTTGGTACGTGTTTCATTACTTTATTCTCAAAATAGGTAGTTTTCATAASATGTTGTTATATTAAAAGATAATTAGGTAATCCAGATACTTTTGATGTTTGCTAGATATGTAGTACCGTGCAATCAAAAAAATAAATAAATTAGAGTAGGCGGTGATTAAAGTCCTTCAGATGGCAATCCTGATTTTTGACATCAAACGTCAGAGGAAACTTTGACAAGTTTGCGTTTTATTCCTTTTGAGTGAAATAATGTTCACTTTAGAGCATWAAATTTTTATTGCTGTGCAAGACGAAAACGGTGAATGGTCATTTTCACTTTCGGTTTGTGTGGAAAATTTCCAACCCAGACTCCCAGCCAATGTGTTGCCAACTAAAGAATTTAATCGACGCCTACTCTAATTTTTTTTGATCGCACGTTATTATGATGTAAATATCATTTTCCGATCGTAAATTTATAACGTGTTTTACAGCAGCTTTCGTTCCTCGTATTATAAAAACTGSGCTATTTCTGCTGTGCCTAGGAAACATTTTACTCGATTGCTACACAATACAGGTCTTACCTATCAATATTTTTCCCAAAAACTATACAGGGTGCGCCAGAACTCGCGCCCCAGAGAAAAATGCCATATAAGGTACAAGATAAGGTATAAGATACAAGGAACATGGAAAAAATGTTAAAAAATTTTATGTATAAAAATTTCGAATTTTAAAGTTTTTATTTTGACTCTCTTTATTTCTGTTGGAAAAATAATTTTCCAAGCTTTTTGCTATAGGCTATTAAAAGAGGAAAAAGCTGTATCCTAAATTCTAACCCTGTTCAATGTTATTTGTGGCTTTTATTGGCAAAATTTTTGTCGCTTTACTAAATAATTGTAAAAAAGCAGATACAAGATCATCAGTATCATTAAATAGATATAAAAAAAATGTCCAATGTCAAAAAATAAATCTCAGAATTTTTTTAACATTTTTTTCATGTTCCTGGTATCTTACCTTACCTACTTAAAAATATTCTCTGGGGTGCGAGTTCTGGCGCATCCTGTATACAAGTGTCCCACGTCAAACTTTCGGGTCTATTATCAAATAATAATATTGGGAGAGCACTCTTTTCTAACAGTTCCTCTTATAAAAAACTTGGCTACTTCGTAGCGTCGTCRTTAATCACGATTTATTCCCTAAAACWCCATTTTGCTATTAAATATTGTTTCAATTTGTAACTTTTTACGAGTTTGGCTTTGGTAATTGATGGTGTAATGTTTAAAGAATGTAAAAATACTATTACACTGTAAACTTTAACTTTGATGGTATTACCTTTTGTATTATGTTTTACTTTAAGCTTCACAGGTTCACAAGTTCAATTAAAACTTTTATTTTCAGAGGAACCAATTAAGGTGAGTTAATAAATACAAACAAAATTAAAAYAAAACAATCGGAAATACTGTCTCATAAGGTTTTAAACACTATTAAAATTTTAAATCAATACTCAAATTGCATCGATCGRAGATAAAATGAAGTAAATCGTAAGCACGASGACAAAAAGTKAAAATTAAAGAAAATCTTCSGACTCTCTTTCGTGTAAYTAAGTATCTCCGAGTTTKTTATGCTAAATTAGTGCTTTAAGTTAATAAGTTTAGAATTATTTCTTCAATAWTATTGGTAAGAATTTTTAAAATTGCATRTTAAACSTTACAWTTTTTAGYTGGACGATTAGCGTTGAAAAACTCGTGAAATTCTTAATAGTTTAGAAATTATAGTTATAGTACGTTATGATCAAATCAATGATGTCCTGTAATATTTTTACTCTTAGTACAAGATTTTCTTCTTTCGGGGACAAAAGGGCATTTGGATAGAATACAAAATAGCTTAGATAAAAATAATTGTGTTTTATTAATTTTTACAATAAGAAACTTAACTTCCTGGACATCCCGTTGAATTAGTACAGGCTGTTGTAGCATTGTAACAGTTGGTTGAGTTTGTACATGTTGTGGCTCTGTAACAGTTGGTTGAACCAGTACATGTTGTGGCTCCAAAACAGTCTTGTGACGATGTACACGTCACGGCTCTATTACAGTTACTAGACAAAGTACATGTTACTGCCCTGAGGCAATTTGTAGAATTGGTACATGTTACTGCATTCTGACAGTTTTTAGAATTAGTGCAGGCGGATTTTGCATTTGGACAGTTTTCACAATTAGTGCATGCTTGTGTACAACTAGTACAATCAGCACCCCCAGTGCATTGGCAGTAATACTCGGAACACAAACACATAACTATAACTGCTATTAGTAGCAAGTTTTTTGTTGTAAAAGCCATAGTATTTTATTTTTTCGTTATTTATATCACCTTTAACTTCGGTCAACTGATGAATTTAGCTATACGCTCTACTATATAACATTTTACTACCCACGGCGACGTCATAMTGACCTCGGTGCATAATTCATTATCTTGTTTACAAATCATTGTAATACCTTTTTTCCACCGACATAGWCTATTTTGGTATTTATTTCATCATCTTATTTTCAAAATAGGTAGTTTCCARTACATCTTGTTCTATTAAAAGATAATAAGGTAAGTTCGGGTAATAAGGCCCGACCGCCATCTACTCTTTTGCTGTTTTATTATATTGTTTGCAAAATACAGAGTATCTTACCTAAGTCTTTTGGATCTAATATCTCTATTATTTGCCAATGGATTCTAACAAAATTTAAAATGTAGAGTATTTACTAGGTAGAGATTAAATTAAAATGTAGAGTATTTACTAGGTAGAGATTAAATTAAAATGTAGATTATTCAGTAGGTAAAGATTAATATCGCATTACTAACACAACTCTAGTCCTTAAAATGTGAGAACTGGTACAGGTTTGTGCATTTGGAGAGTTTCCATAACCAGTGCATGCTGTACAATCAGAATCCCCAGTGCATTGACAGTAATACTCGCAACACAAACATATAACTACAAAAGCTATTACTAGCAAGTTTTTTGTTGTAAAAGCCATTGTAATTTTGTTTTTTCGTTATTTATTTTACTCTTTAGTTAGGACGACTGCTCAATTTGGCTCTTCGCTCTACTAAATACCATTTTTCAATGATGGCGTCATCATAATGACCTCGGTGAATCATTATCTTGTTTATGAATTATTGCAATTTTTTTTTCCACCGACTGAATCACTTTGGTACTAATTTTATTATCTTATTTTCAAAATATGTAGTTTTCATAGCATGTTGTTATAAATATCATTTTTCAATCGTAAATTTAAAACGTGTTTTTGCAGCAGCTTTCAT
>NW_025401006.1:4302599-4303937 GCF_015345945.1 Tribolium madens
ATAATTTATTATCTTGTTTACGAATTATTGCAATACCTTAAGTTTTAATCGCTTTGGTATTTATTTCATCATCTTATTTTCAAAATATGTAGTTTCCATAGCATGTTGTTGTCTTAAAAGCTAATAAGGTAAGTTCGGGTAATAAGGCCCGACCGCCATCTACTCTTTTGATGTTTATTAGATATGTAGCATATAGTATATGATGTGATAAATATTTTCCGATCGTAAATTTATAACGTATTTCAGCAGCAACTTACGTTTTTCATATTATAAAAGCTGCGCTGTTTCTCTAAAGCTGTGCCTAGGAAACATTTTACTCGATTATAGATAAAATAAAGATTTACAAAAATTATTTAAAAAAAAAGTTCTAACGTAAGTACAAGGACAAAAAGCCAAAAATAAAGAAAATCTTCGCAATTTTAAACGTTACAATTTTTATATGGACGATTGGCGATGAGAAACTCATGAAATTCTTGTTAGTTTAGAAATTACACTTCCCACCATTTTTTTTAATGTGATTAATCTATTGACATGTGTATCAGGGTACATTAACATCCCTTATTACGAGTTACAGGAAAATAATTTTCTCAAATTTTATCGTAAAAATTGTTCATTTCAAATAGAAATTAATTAAATAGACGACGAAAGAAATTAATTTATTCACTAAACAAGAACAATGTTGAAAGATGTATAAGATTCTAACATAAATCTGTTGTAGATGAGTTTTTTGCAAAAGCTGACTTTGTTTTGTAGAGTGTTTTAACTTCCCTTATCAGGAACCAGCAGTAATCCCTCATCATAGCTGGATCCCATCTCCCTTGGTACTTCTTTTCCATCGTCAATATATCCTGGTAGAACCTTTCCCTTTGCTCGTCACTAACGGCATCCAAATTTGGGGGAAAAAAATTAAATGAGAATGGAGAAAATGAATTTTAATAGTTTCGTTTTTCGGCGATTTTGTCGAACATACTTACATATGATATCTTAAAATGCCTAACTTTAGAATTTGACGTGCTATGGAATTTTCTTTATCATTTTTGAGTTTAGTTAAAGTATGATCAAATCAGAGATGTTTATTATTATTGTCTGGTAACCTTGTTACTACTAGTACAAGTTATCGGCTTTAGGGGGCAAAAGGGCAATTCGTATAGTAAACAGATTAGTTTCGATAAATATTATTGTTTTATTATTTTTACAATAAAAACACTTAACGTCTGGGACATCCTGTTGAATTGGTACAGGATGTAGCATTGTAACAGTTGGTTGAGTCTGTACATGTTCTAGCTCTATAACAGTTGGTTGAACTAGTACATGTGTTGGCTCTAAAACAGTCTTGTG
>NW_025401006.1:4304405-4305725 GCF_015345945.1 Tribolium madens
CTTATTTTCAAAATATGTAGTTTCCATAACATGTTGTCATATTACAAGATAGTAAGGTAAGTTCGGGTAATAAGGCTCGACCGTCATCTACTCTTCATTTTACGATTCAACAACGCTGGGAAATATTGAAAAAATATTTCCAAAGTGAGAGCTGTGTTGCAAAAACTGTGCGAAAAAAAAAAAGATTTTTTCGTCGAAATGCGATTTGACGCTGTTTGACTATTTTCTTATAGGGAAATGTTATAGACCGTTGTTACTCCAACGAGCCACAAACAATTGACGCACTTAAAGAAAACATCCATCGAGCTATTCGTGAAATAGTCACAAATAATCGACAATGTATTGAAAAATTGGGTTAAGGGAATGTGTTACTGCCAAGCCAGCCGCGGTAGCCATTTAACTCAATTAGTTTTTCATAAATAATCGGATGTACTCTCTTGAACAAAGCGACGATCATTCAAAAATATTCAACAGTTTAGTTTTAATAATAACCTTAAAAAGAAACCAGCAGATGGCCCACCCTATAGTATATGATATGGTATATTATGTAAGAATAGTACATTACAAACTACGTGGTAAATATGGCGCATTACCCCGGTTGTCTATGTATACAAAACACTTGTGTATGCATATAAAGGACAAGGCCTAATGCCATTACCACCGAGGTTTGTATGCAATTTTTATTCACAATCACATTATTTTTAGTCAAAAATTTGAATAAAATAAAATTCTAACAAAGTTAAGGTCCAAACGTGGTAATCCATCCAAATTGCGTTTGATTTTTGAAATTTCAGAAAAAAATTATTTTATAAAAAGTAATCGTAAGTACGAGGACAAAAAGCCAAAATCAAAAAAAATCTTTTGTGTAAATGTCTCGGCGTTCCCTCTACTAAATTAACGCTTTGTTCTAAACTTATTTCTTCAGCATTATTAGTTAAAATTTGTAAAATTGCATTTTAAACGTTACAGACGATTGGCGTTGAGAAACTCGTGAAATTCTTGATTATAGAAATTATAGTTATAGTTATAAAGTTTCATCAAATTAGTGATGTTTATAATTATGGTCTGGTAACCTTTTCTCTCCAAGTACAAGATTATCTTTTTTAGGGAACTAAAAGACAGTTTGAATAGAATACAGATTAGCTTTGATAAAAAATATTGTTTTATTATTTTTACAAAAAAAAAAAACTTAACGTCTGGGACATCCTGTTGAATTGGTACAGGCTGTAGCATTGTAACAGTTGGTTGAGTCTGTACATGTTCTAGCTCTATAACAGTTGGTTGAACTAGTACATGTGTTGGCTCTAAAACAGTCTTGTG
>NW_025401006.1:4306190-4356752 GCF_015345945.1 Tribolium madens
CTTATTTTCAAAATATGTAGTTTCCATAACATGTTGTCATATTACAAGATAGTAAGGTAAGTTCGGGTAATAAGGCTCGACCGTCATCTACTCTTTTGACGTTTGTTAGATATGTAATGTGTGGACCATTTGTTAGTTTCTTTTTGAAATGCGTCTTATTTTCACATTAGTAACAGTGACGCCCCTGACATATTGGTATATAGGTGTGTCAACCCTCCGTTGTAAGAAATAAATCATTTTACGATTGAACAACGCTGGGAAATATTGAAATATTATTTCCAAAGTGAGAGCTGTGTTGCAAAAACTGTGCGAAAGATGAGAAAAAAATTTCGTCGAAATGCGATTTGACGCTGTTTGACTATTTTCTTATAGGGAAATGTTATAGACCGTTGTTACTCCAACGATCCACAAACAATTGACGCACTTAAAGAAAACATCCATCGAGCTATTCGTGAAATAGTCACAAATAATCGACAATATATTGCAAAATTGGGTTAAGGGAATGTGCCACTGCCAAGCCAGCCGCGGCAGCCATTTAACTAAAATAATTTTTCATAAATAATCGGAAGGTGAACTCTCTTGAACAAAGCAACGATCATTCAAAAATATTCAACAGTGTAGTTTTAATAACAACCTTAAAAAGAAACTAGCAGATGACCTACCCTATAGTATATGGTATATGATGTGGGAATAGTACATTACAAACTAGGTGGTAAATATGGCGTATTACCCCAAGTGCCTATGTAAGGAAAACACTTATGTATACAGGCTACGCCAGAACTCGCGCCCCAGAGAAAATTTTCAAGTAAAGTAAGATACCAGGAACATGGGAAAAATGTTTAAAAAATTCTAAGTGTCAAAAATTTTTGACATTTATTTTTTGACATCTGACATTTTTTATGTCTATTTAATGATACTGATGATCATATATATGTTTTTTTACAATTATTTAGTACAGGTACAAAAATTTTGGCAATAAAAGCTACAAATAACATTGAACATAGTTACAATTTAGGATACAGCTGCCTTGTTTCCTCTTTTAATAGCCTATAGCAAAAAAAACTTGAAAAATTATTTTTCCAACAGAAATAAATAGTCAGAGTGCAAAATTTAAAACCCTCATAACTTCGAAATTTTTATAGATAAAATGTTTCTAACATTTTTTCCGTGTTCCTGCTATCTTACCTTATATGGCATTTGTCTCTGGGGCGTGAGTTCTGGCGCATCCTGTATAAAGCACAAGGGGTAATGCCATTACCACCGAGGTTTGTATGCAATTTTTGTTCACAATCACATTATTTTTAGTCAAAAATTTGAATAAAATAAAATTCTAACAAAGTTAAGGTCCAAACGTGGTAGGCCATACAAATTGCGTTTGATTTTTGACATTTCAGAAATTATTTTATAAAAAGTAATCGTAAATGTACGAGGACAAAAAGCCAAAATCAAAGAAAAACTTTCGTGTAAATGTCTCGGCGTTCCTTCTACTAAATTAACGCTTTGTTCTAAGCTTATTTCTTCAGTATTATTAGTTAAAATTTGTAAAATTGCATTTTAAACGTTACGGACGATTGGCGTTGAGAAACTCGTGAAATTCTTGATTATAAAAATTATAATTATAGTTATAAAGTATGATCAAATTAATGACGATAATTATGGTCCAGTAACCTTTACTCTCCCAGTACATACAAGATTATCTTTTTTAGGGAACAAAAAGACAGTTTGAATAAAATACAGAATAACTTCGATAAAAATTATTGGGTTTTATTATTTTTACAATAATAAAAAAACTTAACGCCTCGGACAACCTGTTGAATTGGTACAGGCTATTGTAGCATTGTAACAGTTGGTTGAGTCTGTACATGTTGTAGCTCTGTAACAGTTGGTTGAACTAGTACATGTTGTGGCTCTAAAACAGTCTTGTGACGTTGTACACGTCACGGCTCGGTTACAGCTTCTAGACGTAGTACATGTTGCTGCCCTGATGCAATTTGTAGAATCGGTACATGTTATTGCATTTGGACAGTTTCTAGAATTAGTACAGGTTATTGCATTTGGACAGTTTCCACAACCAGTGCATGCTGTTGTACAACTAGAACAATCAGCACCCCCATCGCATTGGCAGTAATACTCGGAACACAAACTCATTACTATGACTGCTATTATTAGCAAGTTTTTTGTAAAATCCATAGTATTTTGTTTTTTCGTTCTTTATTTCACTTTTTACTTCGTTCGACTGCTCAATTTGGCTCTACGCTCTACTTATATACTTTTTTTTCAATGACAGCGACGCCATAATGACGTGCATATTTCATTATCTTATTTACGAATTACTGCAATACCTTTTTTCCACCGAACTAATGTACTTTGGTAATTATTTTATTATATACAGGGAGATTCAAAAGTGTCGGACCAACTCTCCAATGGTGATAGAAAACTCTCAGATAAGCACAAAAATGAATTCAAATGTTTTTAAACCTATTTTTGAGAAAAAAAAAACACAACTGTCAATTTCTATATTATCATGTATACATCTTAACTCTTTTGTTTCCAATGTTGTCGAATTTAATTTATTGTTAAATTTTCTATTTTGTTAAATGTCTTGTACCCAATAAGACAAAAATTGGTGATTTTTTTGTTGCAAGATCTACCGTTTCCGCTAACTAAATTTAAGAAAATATCATCTGGACGGTCAAAAGCTTAAAAAATTTTTGTCATAGAAATTTTTAACTTAGTTGGATGTCCTTTATCAGCACCCAAGAGATGGTCCAACAGTTTTGAATCAGCCTGTATATAAATATATAGTTTCCATAGCATGTTGTTATATTAAAAGATAATAAGGTAAGTTTGAGTAATAAAGCCCGACCGCCATCTACCCTTTGGTATTTGTTAGATATGTAGTATATGGTATATGATGTAAATATAATTTTCCGACAGTCAATGTAAAATGTGTTTTTACTACTTACTAGCAAGGTTTTTCTAAAAGCCATAGTATTTTGTTTTTTCGTTATTTATTTCACTTCTTATTTCGGTCGACTGCCAAATTTGGCTCTACGCTCTACTATATACCCAAATGACTTGGTGCATATTTTATTATCTTGTTTACGAATTCTTGCAATAGCTTTTTCCACCGAGCTAATCACTTTGGTAATTATTTCAATATCTTATTTTAAAAATATCTAGTTTCCATAGCATGTTGTTATATTAAAAGATAATAAGAAAAGTCTTGGTAACAAAGCCCGACCGCCATCTGCTTTTTTGATGTTTGCTACTATGTAGTGTATGGTAATGCAAATATCATTTTTCGATGGTAAACTTGAAACATGTTTTTGCAGCAGCTTTCGTTCTTCATATTATAAAAACTGTGCTATTTCCCTAAAGCTTTGCCTAGAAAACATTTTTCTCGATTGTTACACAATTACAGGTCTTACCTATCAATATTTTTCTCAAAAACTATATACAGGTGTCCCAGTAAAACTTTCGGGTCTATTGTAAGAGATTTTTATGAAATTTAAAACCTAGATAACTTAAAAGGTGGTGATTCCAGAACCTCATGCCTTTCTCAAAACACATTTCTTGATACTCTGCACACGTCCAGAGGATTTATCGAAGATGGTTCGAACCTCACCACGAACCTTTTGGACCATCTCGACAAAACCCCACGAGGTTATTTTTATTGGTTTTTATGATATCTCATATATACGTCTGTTTTATTCCCGACTCTTATGGGGAACATTGCGATTGCTCTTACTTAAGTACAGTTGTATTGGCGACTTTATTTAGACAACATAGGTACATAAAGAATATAAACTTAATTTTGTATTGCCTTAGATGAAGGGTGAAAATCACTGGTATCTATTTTTATTGGCCTTAAAGAAATAAGAAAATAATAATGGTATAAGAAAATACCATCAAACTCGTCTTTTTTTATAGAAGGTCTCTCAAAATTAAAGCATTTCGAGTTCAGAGCGTTGTAAAAATTCTTACCAAGAGCACGAGAAAAAAATTGACGGCTTCTTACAACAATATTAGAGGTCTGAAGATGCAGACTTTGCATCAAGTTATCTTCAAATAAAGGATTAAATCTTAAAGTCGTCGCCAAAGTATTTTTGGCGGTCTAGAACGGTAAGTAAATTTAAGATATGTATTTTATTAAAAAAGTAGCAAAAATAAATCGCTCAAAAAATGGTGAAATCAGCGGAATAATACGAAATTAATAATGTTAATAATCTTTATTGTGTTTTATTATTTTTGACAATAAAACTTATTGTTAAATATGTAATATTTAACGTCTGGGACATCCTGATGAATTAGTACAGGCTGTGGCTCTGTAACAGTTGGTTGAGTCAGTACAAGTTGTGGCTATAAAACAGTCTTGCGAGTTTGTACACGTCGTAGCCTTGTTACATTTTGTAGACCCAGTGCATGTTCTTGCATTGATACAGTTTTGCGAATTAGTACAAGTTTGTGCATTTGGACAGTTTCCACAACCAGTGCATGCTGCGGTACAACTAGTACAATCAGAACCCCCAGTGCATTGGCAGTAGTACTCGGAACACAAACACATAACCACAAATGCTATTACTAGCAAGTTTTTTGTTGTAAAAGCCATAGTATTGTGTGTTTTTTTTTGTTATTTATTTCGCTTTTTACTTCGGTCGACTGTTGAATTTGACTCCGCGCTCTACTATATAACATGTTTCAACCCACGGCAACGTCATAATGACCTCGGTGCATATTTCATTATCTTGTTTACGAATTATTACAATACCTTTTTTCCACCAACTATTAATTACTTTAGTACTTATTTTGTTTACTTATCTTGTTTGAAAAATACCGAGTGTTTCAGAACTCGCACCACAGAGAAAAATGCGATGTAAGGTAAAACACAAGGAATATAGAAAAAATGTTAAAAAGATTCTACCTATAAAAATTTCAAAATTATGGCAGTTTAAACTTTGACTATTTATTTGTATTGGAAAAATAATTTTCCAAGTTTTTTTGCTACAGGATATTAAAAGAAGAAACAATGAAGCTGTAGGTATCTATCCAATTGTAACTATTTTTAACGTTATTTTGTGGCGTTTAATGGCACATTTCTGGACCTTTACTAAATAATTATGAAAAAACATACACAGTAACACTACATAGACATAAATAGATGTCAAATTTCAAAAATAAATGTCCAAATTTTTTGACAGATAGAATTTCTGAAACCTTTTTTAATGTTACTGGAATCTTATCTTACATGAAATTTTTTTCTGGGGCGCGAGTTCTGAAACACCCTGTATGTAGTTTCCAAACTTTTTCTCGACTTTACAATGGCTTTGGTACTTATTTGCTTATCCTGTTTACAATAACATGTTGTTGTGTGTCATGAGTCTCAGACAGGCAACAATTAATCATGAAAAAAGTTTTGTTATCAGAGGATTTTTTTTACTTTTTTTATCTTTTTTAAAACAACATTAAAACATTATTTTCTTATTTAGATTTGTATTATGGATTACAATTTACAACTTATAAAAACCACTTAATATCTCATTATTATTATAAGAAATAAATTTTCAAACACTCTTTACTCTCATCTTTGGGTGGTAGTAATTTCAAAACCAGAAACTGAATTAAAAACCAAACAAGTTTTTAGACTCTGTACCTACAGATGTTAGACAGCAACCAACAACGAGCTTGTCCGAAACTTACAACACACTGTGTATACAGAATTTCGAATTTAATACCTATCTCTGTTATTTGCTAATTGATTCTAACGAAAATTAAAACGTAGATTATTTAGTAGTCGTTTAAAAATGCTAAAATACTTAAGATTTATAAACACATATACCATTTAACCCGATACATCAAACTTTTATTTTTAACACACGCTTTTCAACCACAAAGTGGTCATCCTGAGAACTAAAATTTATATCAAATTATTAATCGCCAATATAAAATACTATACAGGTGCGCCAGAACTCGCGCCCCAGAGAAAAAAATCAAGTAAGATAAGATACCAGAAACATGGAAAAAATGTTTCAAAAATTCTATCTGTCAAAAAATTTTGACATTTAGTTTTTGACATTTCACATTTTTTTATGTCTTTTTAATGATAAAGATGATCCTGTACATGTTTTTTTTTAGAATTATTTAATAAAGGCACAAAAATTTTGCCAATAAAAGCCACAAATAACATTGAACAGAGTTACAATTTAGGATACAGCTTACTTGTTTCCTCTTCTAACAACGTGTAGCAAAAAAACTTGGAAAATTATTTCTCCAACAGAAATAAATAGAGTCAAAGTGCAAACTTTGGCATTTTTCTATGGGGCGCGAGTTCTGGCGTACTCTGTATATAAGCACAGCTTTAGAGAAACAGCGCAGTATTTATAATATGAAGAACAAAAGCTGCTGTAAAAATACGTTTTAAATTTACGATCGAGAAATGATATCATATACCATATACTACCTACATATCTAGCAAACATCAAAAGAGTAGATGGCAGTCGGGCCTTATTACCCGAACTTACCTTATTATCTTTTAATTATAACAACATGCTATGGAAACTACCTATTTTGAAAATAAGATAATCAAACAAGTACCAAAATAGACTATGTCGGTGGAAAAAAGGTACTGCAATGATTCGTAAACAAGATAATGAATTATGCACCGGGGTCATTATGACGTTTCCGTCGGTTGAAAAATGGTATATAAGTCGAGCGTAGAGCCAAATTCGTAGTCAACCGAAGTAAAAAGTGAATTAAATAACGAAAAAACAAAATACTATGGCTTTTACAATAAAAAACTTGCTAGTAATAGCATTTTTAGTTATGTGTTTGTGTTCTGAGTATTACTGCCAATGCACTGGGGGTGCTGATTGCACTAGTTGTACAGCAGCATGCACTGGTTGTGGAAACTGTCCAAATGCTGTAACTTGTACTAATTCTCAAAACTGTATCAATGCAGTAACATGTACTGGGTCTACAAAATGTAATAGAGCTACGACTTGTACTGGCTCACAAGACTGTTTTATAGCCAAAACTTGTACTGACTCAACCAACTGTTACAAAGCCACAGCCTGTACCAATTCATCAGGATGTCCCGGACATTAAGTTTTTTATTGTCAAAATAAACACAATTATTTTTATCTAAGCTACTCTGTATTCATCCGATATGTCTTTTTCTCTCTTAAAGATGATAATCTTGTACTAAGAGAGAAAGGGCTTTTGGACAATAATAAACCTTACTAACATTACTAATTTCGTATTATTTCGCTGATTTCATAAATTTTTTGTGCAATTGATTTTTGTTAACTTTTCAAATAAAATACATGTCTCAAATTTACTTACCGACGAGTTTGGGTTAGCAAAGTAAATTCTTGGAAACAGACGTAAATAATCAAATAAAGTCGCGTAAAAAAATTTATTTATTACTTATTAAATTTTTCAATTTACTTTTTGTGATTGACTTTTCTGTTTTAAAAAATGAAAAATGCGCCAGAACTCGCTTCCCAGAAAAAAAATGCCATGTAAGCTAAGATTTAGAAACATGGAAAAAATGTTAAAAAAATTTTATCTATAAAAATTTCGAAGTTATGAGAGTTTAAATTTTGCACTTTGACTCTATTTCTGTTGGAAAAATAATTTTCCAAGTTTTATTGCTACAGGCTATTAGAAGAAGAAACAAGGAAGCTGTATCCTAAATTGTAACTGTTTAATATTATTTGTGGCTTTTATTGGCAAAATTTTTGTACCTTTACGAAATAAAGATCCTCAGTATCATTAAATAGACATAAAAAATGTTAAATGTCAACAAATGAATATAAATTTTTTGACAGATAGAATTTTTTAAACATTTTTTTCATGCTCCTGGTATCTTACCTAATTTGAAAATTTTCTCTGGGGCGCGAGTTCTGGTGCATCCTGTATACAGTGCCGGACAATAAATTTGGTCCACGACAAATGTCCAAATGACATTCGCCTTTAAAGCAGGCTATATGTGAGCTAACCTTACCATTTAAGTTTTGTCATGCAAGGTTGTCATTTTCAATTTTCACATTCATTACCATATACAGAGTGTCGCACGTAAGACTTCCGAGTCTAATATCTCTGTTAGTTGGTAACAGATTTTTATGAAATTTAAAATGTAGGCAACTTAAAAGGTGGAGATTCAGTTAGTATTTATAAAATTATCTCAAGATAAAAATAAATCATTTTAACACATATTTCCTCAATTTAAAATTAAGCGAAACTACTGTTATAATGTTAAACACTAAAAAATTAATCGCTATAAGAAATTCGTTGATTACGTTGTTAGAATTTTGACCTAATGTTTGAAAGAATTTTATCAAAGTTAACTCTAAAACGTCTCCTAATAACAATTTGTACAATCCTGAAAACCCGTGGTAAATTAAGTTAGAACACGTTATATGATGCCAATGGTGGTACCTTCGAACATTTTTTGTTGTACTGAACTGGTTAACCCAATAAATGCAGTTCCTAAATTACGTTATTAACTTTTTGAAGTTAGAGAAACAATAAAAGTCAAATATCAACGTCATTGTCGTCTGACACTCAGGGGTGATTAAAATTTAGTAATATCTTCAGCCACGTTTTACACAATTTTATTTATTTTTTTCTTGTAAGCGAGATCCCTTTCAAAAACAGATTTTTGCTTATGTCATTTTTTATTGGCGATTAACAATTTAATATAAATTTTAAGTAATTTAGACTAGGGTTGTTTTACTAACGCGATTCTGATTTTTACCTACTAGATACTCTATATTTTAAATTTCATTAGAATCCCTTGGCAAATAATAGAGATATTATATCCGAAAGTCTTAGGTGAGACACCCTGTAATTACCAAACAAGATAATGCACCGAGGTCATTATGACGTTGCCGTCGGTTGAAAAATGGTATATAAGTAGAGCGTAGAACCAAATTCCGCAGTCGACCGAAGTAAAAAGTGAAATAAATAACGAAAAAAACAAAATACTATGGCTTTTACAACAAAAAACTTGCTACTAATAGCAGTTATAGTTATGTGTTTGTGTTCCGAGTATAACTGTCAATGCACTGGGGGTTCTGATTGTACTAGTTGTACCGCAGCATGCACTGGTTGTGGAAACTGTCCAAATGCTGTAACCTGTACTAATTCTCAAAACTGTATCAATGCAAGAACATGCACTGGGTCTACAAAATGTAATAGAGCTACGACATGCACAGGCTCACAAGACTGTTTTATAGCCACAACTTGTACTGGCTCAACCAACTGTTACAGAGCCACAGCCTGTACCAATTCAACAGGATGTCCCAGACGTTAAATATTTGTTGTCAAAGATAATAAAACACAATTATTTTTATCCAAGCTATTCTGTATTCATCCGATCTGTCTTTTTCTCTCTTAAAGATGATAACCTTGTACTAAGAGAGAAAGGGCTTTTGGACAATAATAAACATTACTAGCATTACTAATTTCGTATAATTCTCCTGATTTCATACATTTTTTTTGTTTTTTTTTTAATAAGATACATACATAAATGCAGTTCCTAAATTACGTTATTAAATTTTTGAAATTAGGGAAACAATAACCATCAACAATCAACCTCATTGTCGCCTGACAGTCAGGAGAGATTAAAATATGGTAATATCGTTTTATAGCCGCCCATTTTTTGCATCTTAACCCAATTTTATTCTTTTTTCTTGTAAGCGGGACCTCTTTCAAAAACAGATTTTTGCTTATGGCATTTATTATTTTATTTATTTATATTTATATATTTATATTTATTGTCAATTAATAATTTAACATAAGTTTTAAGTAATTTAGCATTTTTAAAAGACATGTTAAAATTACATTTTCAGGAGTAGAGTTGTTTTAGTAATGCGATTTTCTCTACCTACTAAATACTCTACATTTTAAATTTTGTTAGAATCCGTTGGCAAATAATAGAGATCTTAGATCCAAAAGTCTTAGGTAAGACACTCTGTATTTTGCAAACGAGATAATGAAACATTAAAAGAGTAGATAGCGGTCGGGCCTTATTACTTCGAAATTAATATATTTTATAAAAATCATTGCTTCTATCTCAATTTTAGGCTGAAATAAAGCAATTTGTGATATTTTCAAGAGGTTTGGCTTCATTTTAAGCAGGAAATCAACCTAAATCAAAGTATTACAACAATATAATAGTGTAAATAATAGTTTTCCTCCAAAATAAAACAATTTGAGCTGTTTTTAATCCAATTTTGCTCGATTGTAATAAAGAATTAATTCAAAATTAATGTATTTTATAAAAATAATTGTTTCAATTTTAATTAAGGCTGAAACAAAGCATTTTGTGTTATTTTCAATCGATTTGGCTCAATTTTAAGCCGGGAATCAACCTGAATAAGTATTTCAACCAAATACTGGCTTCATAATAAGAGTTTTCTTCCAAAATAAAGCAATTTTAGCTATTTTCAATCCAATTTTGCTCGATTTTAATACATAATTAATTCGAAATTAATGCATTTTATAAAAATAATTTCTTCAATCCGAATTTTAGGTGGAAATAAAGCAATTTGTGATATTCTCAAGTGGTTTAGCTAAAGCTAAACATTATTGTGTTGAAATATTTTGATTCAGGGTAATTTCCGGCTTAAAATTTATTTTAATAATGTTTTGAATAAAAGTTTTCTTCCAAAATAAAACAATTTGAGCTATTTAAAATCCAATTTTGCTCGATTTTAATGCAGAATTAATTCAAAATTAATGTTTTTTTTATTAAAATAATTGCTTCAATTCCAATTTTAGGCTGAAATAAAGCAATTTGAGTTATTTTCAATTCAATTTTGCTCGATTTTAATACAGAATTAATTCGAAATTTACCTTACCTTACCTTATTATCTTTTAATAGAACAACATGTCATGGAAACTACCTATTTTGAAAATAAGATAATGAAATAAGTACCAAAGGAGATTAGGTCGGTGGAAAAAAGGTATTGCAATGATTCGTAAACAAGATAATGAATTATGGCACCGGGGTCATTATGACGTTGCCGTTGAAAAATGATATATAAGTAGAACGTAAAGCCACATTCAGCAGTTGAACAAAGTTAAAAGTGAAATAAATAACGAAACAACAAAAACTATGGCTTTTACAACAAAAAACTTGCTAGTAGTAGCATTTGTAGTTATGTGTTTGTGTTCCGAGTATTACTGCCAATGCACTGGGGGTGCTGATTGTACTAGTTGTACAGCAGCATGTACTAATTGTGGAAACTGTCCAAATGCACAAACGTGTACCGATTCTCAAAACTGTATCAATGCGGTAACATGCACTGGGTCTACAAAATGTAATAAAGCTATGACGTGTACAAAATCCGAAGACTGTTTTGAAGCCACAACTTGTACTGACTCAACCAACTGTTACAAAGCCACAACCTGTACCAATTCAACAGGATGTCCCGGACATTAAGTCAAAAATAATAAAACACAATTATTTTTATCTAAGCTACTCTGTATTCATCCGATATGTCTTTTCCTCTCTTAAAGATGATAATCTTGTACTAAGAGAGAAAGGGCTTTTGGACAATAATAAAGATTACTAACATTACTAATTTCGTATTATTCCGCTGATTTCATACATTTTTTGCGCAATTGATTTTTGTTAACTTTTCAAATAAAATACATGTATCAAATTTACTTACCGTTCTAGACCGCCAAAAATACTTTGGCGACGACTTTGAATACTACCGACGAGTTTGGGTTAGCAACAAGTAAATACAACCTACTGTCTTGGAAACAGACGTAAACAATCAAATAAAGCTCAGTCGCCTAAAAATATTTTTTTTATTTATTTATATTTATTTATTCATTATTTATCAAATTTTGCAATTTACTATTTGTGATTGAGTTTTCTGTTTTAAAAAATCAAAAATAGTTTAAACGTCGATTGGCTTTATATGTACATACATACATACAGGGTGAGTCATATATAATAAAGACCTTAACCGACTTTCCGACGCAACCCAAAATACATTATCAGATACTACTATGCGTTAATTTATGGTCTGTTTAAAAATTTTCAAAGATATAAATGTAGGTACCTGTGATAGCTTTGACAATTTTTATAAATTGGAATCCTACGGAGTACCTTTGATGGTACAGTTTCAGCCACAGCATTTCGTAGCATTCCACATTTATCAAGACCATATCAATTTGTTCGTCGTTTGAGTACATTTTGTATTCAAGGGGAAAAAAAGTGGAATTGATGATACTGTCAAATTTAACTAATGACATGTCAACAAGTACTTTGATTTGAATTTAATAAACTAAATTTTTCAAACGTACAAAAAGCAAAGTTGACTGTGAGAATGTATTTTGGGTTGCGTCTAAAAATCAGTCAGGGTCTTTATTACAAGTGACACAGCCTGTATACAGTATATACAGTCCCGAGCAATAAATTTGGTCCACCACCATTGTCCAAATGACATTCGCCTCTAAAGCAGGATATACCAGGTGAATAAAAAGTATGGAACGAAGCGTTTTTCTCGTAAACTAACCACTTTACAAAAAAAATAATTAGTGTAGCGTAAAGTCCAATTAAAATGTGACCATTTATCAAGAATAACATTTTTCGAAATTTCTTTTAGTTTTCGGGTTTTAGAAAAAAAAAATTTTTTTAAATGGCAACCCACCATGATAATTTTTTTAATTAAAGATTATGATCTAAAAATGACCTTTAATTAAATAAAATTGTTTTTTAGCCAGTACTTTTTTTAATTAATTGTTAAAGTTGCATTCCGAGCTCATCACGAAGATWTTCCGAACTTAACCGAAGTGGTTGTTTCATGCTTTTTATCATGGGAGAGCGCTGATTTCTATGCATGTGCTTTAGGGTGGTTTCGAATGGACTAAAAATAGAAGAAAATGATTTGTTTTTACATTTATTGATCCATCCGGAACCACCCCAAAGCACGTGCACCAAAAACCGGGCTCTCCAACGACCAAAGTCATGAAACGACTCCCTCGTTCAAGTTCGGAAAATCTTCGTGATGGGCTCGAAACGCAACTTTAACAATTTATTAAAAAAAAAGTACTGACTAGAAAACAATTCTGTTTAATTAGAGGTCATTTTTAGATCATAATCTTTAATTAAAAAAAATTACCATAGTGGGTTGCCATTTAAAAAAAAAAAAAATTCCAGAACTCGAAAACTAAAAAAAATTTCGAAAAATGTTATTCTTGATAAATGGTCACATTTTAATTGGACTTTACGCTACACTAATTATTTTTTTGTGAAGTGGTTAGTTTACGAGAAAAACGCTTCGTTCCATACTTTTTATTCACCTGGTATGTGAACTAACATCACCATTTAAGTTTTCTCATGCAAGGTTGTCATTTTCACTTTGATTACCATATACAGGGTGTCTCACGTTTGATTTTCGGGTTTAATATCTCTGTTATTTGTCAACGGATTTTTATGAAATCTAAAATGTAGACAACTTAAAAATTACATCAAGTAAAAAAAATATTTTGACACATATTTTCTCAATTTAAAATTAAACGAAACTACTATTATATTGTTAAAGGCTAAAAAATGAACCTCTACATAAAAAATGAACTAAATCACTCGTATCAATCAGCAGAAATACTTCGATTATGTTGTCAAAATTTTGACCTAATTTTTGAAAGAATTTAACACTAAAACGTCTCCCAGTAACATTCTGTACAAGCCCGAAAACCTGTGGTAAATTAAGTTAGAATACCTTTAAAATCTTTAGAACGATATGATGCCATATGTTGTACTGAACTGGTTGGCCCAATAAATGCAGTTTCTAAATTACGTTATTAACTTTTTGAAATTAGGGAAACAATAACCGTCAAATATCAACGTCACAGTCAGGGGTGATTAAAATTCGGTAATATAGTTCTTTTTTTTTAGCCGCCCATCATTTTTTTCGCATCTTCAGTTACTTTTTACACAATTTTATTCTTTTTTCTTGTAAGTGGGCCTCTTTCAAAGACAGATTTTTGCTTATGACATTTTTCATTGGGCATTAATAATTTAATATAAACTTTAAGTAATTTAGCATTTTTAAAGATATGTTAATATTACATTTTAAGGACTAGGGTTGTTTTAGTAATGCCATATTAATCTCTTCCTACTAAATACTCTACATTTTAAATTTCATTAGAATCCGTTGGCAAATAATATAGATATTAGATCCAAAAATTTTAGGTAAGACACTCTGTATTTTGCAAAAATAATAAAACATCAAAAGAGTAGATGGCGGTTGGGCCTTATTACCCGAACTTACCTTATTATCTTTTAATAGAACAACATGTTATGGAAACTACCTATTTTGAAAATAAGATAAAGAAATGATAAGGTATTGCAATGATTCGTAAACTCTTGTTGACGAATCATTGCAATACATTTTTTCACCGACCTAATCTTCTTTGGTACTTATTTCATTATCTTATTTTCAAAATAGGTAGTTTCCTTCCATATCTTTAATGAATTATACATCGGGGTCATTATGACGTTGCTGTCGGTTGAAATGATATATATAAGTAGAGCGTAAAGCCAAATTCAGCAGTCGACCGAAGTTAAAAGTGAAATAAATAACGAAAAAACAAAATACTATGGCTTTTACAACAAAAAACTTGCTACTAATAGCAGTTATAGTTATGTGTTTGTGTTCCGAGTACTATTGCCAATGCACTGGGGGTGCTGATTGTACTAGTTGTACAGCAGGATGTACTAATTGTGGAAACTGTCCAAATGCACTAACGTGTACCGATTCTAAAAATTGCATCAATGCAAAAACATGTACTGGGTCTACAAAATGTAATAAAGCAATGACGTGTACAAAATCCGAAGACTGTTTTGAAGCCACAACTTGTACTGACTCAACCAACTGTTACAAAGCCACAACCTGTACCAATTCAACAGGATGTCCCGGACATTAAGTCAAAAATAATAAAACACAATTAATGTTATCCAAGCTACTCTGTATTCATCCGATCTGTCTTTTTCTCTCTTAAAGATGATAATCTTGTACTAAGAGAGAAAGGGCTTTTGGACAATAATAAAGATTACTAGCATTACTAATTTCGTATTATTCCGCTGATTCATACATTTAGTGCGTGATTGATTTTTGTTATTTTTTTTAATAAGATACATATCTCAAATTTATTTATCGTTTTAGAACGCCAAAAATAGTTTGGCGACGACTTTGTATACTTACCGACGAGTTTGCGTAAGCAATGAGTAAATACAACCTACTGTCTTTTAAACAGACGTAAACAATCAAATAAAGCTCAGTCGCATGAAAAATTATTTTTTTAATTTTAGAAATCTACAATTTACCCTTTGTAATTGATTTTTCTCTCTCAGTTATAAAATTTGGTGTCTAATTTTTTTTAAACACAACTGACAATAATAATAAAAAAGCAATCACCTTTTTTAAAATAAGGCAAAAACAAAAGATAAAAAAGTATTTTGTATAATGCCCATAGTAAGTAAAAATAAATGCCAAGATTCATAGCCTTTATTTGAAGATAACTTGATGCAAAATCTGCATCTTCAGACCTCTAATATCGTTGTAAGAAGTCGTCAAATTTTTTCTCGTGCTTCTGGAAGGATCTTCCACAACGCTTTGAACTCGGAATGTCTTAATTTGGAGAGACCTTGTATAAAAAGACGAGTTAGATGGTATAAGAAATAAGGCCAATAAAAGTAGATACCAGTGATTTTCACCCCTCACGTAAAGCAATACAAAACTAAGTTTATATTCTTTATGTGCCTATATTGTTTCAATAAAGTCGCCGATACGACTGTACTTAAGTAAGGGCAATCGCAATGTTCCCCATAAGAGTCGGGAATAAAACAGACGTATAATATGAGATATCATAAAACCAATAAAAATAACCTCGTGAGGTTTTGTCGAGATGGTCCAGAAGGTTCGTGGTGAGGTTCGAATTGGCAACCATCTTCGATAAATCCTCTGGACGTGTGCAGAGTATCACGAAATGTGTTATGAGAAAGGCACGAGGTTGTGGAATCGAGATAAATAACTTGAACGGGGATTAACGAATTGCTTCAGATGGAGTGTCGTTTGTTTAAGCCTAGTGTAGCTTAAGATGACTGCCATTATTCAGAAGCGAATTTATGATCGTATTAGTTGGAAGCGCAAAAACCGATTTATTCGCCGGTTAATATGGAAAAGTCGGGATTTTTATGAACGAAAGTTCAGATTAACTGTGTTCGAATCAAAAGGAAACTTGACGCACAAAACAAACGACCCACTACAATCAGCCACAGGAAATTGATCGTTGAAAAAAGACCAACTTCAGGTCACTGGGTGCTTAAGCAAATAGGCACTCTTCATACATATTGCTTGTTTGCCGAGGACGAATCAACGAAAATAGTGGCTAAGCCACTTTACGCAAAAAACGAAAAATAATTCTTAGTTTTGAATCAAACTCGTTTTCTCTCCCAAAACACCAAAACTCCTACTTTTACCACAGTATTAGAAACCAAATTTGGTGTTTTGTCTGTTTATTTCTTTACTTTTATTACGTTTACTTGCTTTAATTGCGTTAATGTGGTTGTTTACAAAACGCATTTATGTTTACACTCTTTATCTTTTTGTTTTAATGTTTTTTAATTTTCATAACACTCTTCGATGTTTTTTACGCTTTTCTACATTATTTTAGTTTGCCTATACGTTTCTCATCCTTAATTTGTTTTTTTTTTCAGGAACTAATTACGCTAGCGGCGAGACATTGATATTACCGGTTTTCCGTAATTACGAATTTAATACAGGTCGCTTGATTCGGATTTGTTTAACTCTTAAAGAATTAAATCCTTTGGTTATTTTCGACTTATTGCTTTTATTTTTCAACTGTTGTGTGCGGATAATGAAATTTGAGTATTAGTATTTGATAGTGCTTCTCGAGTTTCCAAGTGTCCCCCGGATATATCAGTGTGAAAACGAGCTCCCTAGTCCGGAACTAAGCGAACTATTTACCCACCAAATATATACAACATACACTCCGTCTGCTATTCAATCTTAGCAAGTGGTGTGTTATTCTGCAAACATCTCGTATAGTTGATCTGATAAAAAGCTCGCGATGGTAAAAAGTGACAGCTTAATAAACCCGTTGATTCGTGTAGGCCCCATAAAAATTATTTACCATCGGTGCTAGTGCTATTTTTTCCGGCCGATAAACCTCACGAGCCGTTGCAATTTACCATCACGTCACAAAATGATACGAGCCGCGTAAATCTTCTCCATGATGAAATTGTGCATAAACTACATGTCGTTGAAATAGATCAAGCCGCACCGCTTGATAGGGTGATAACACATTTTTTCCGGGATTTTTTAATTGATTCTGGAATCAATTCCGGAGAATTGGTCCTTAGGTTAAATTCAAGATCCCAACTCGTGTTCGTTATGGTCCTTCCTTATCCGCCACTTGCACCTATCGATTTTCCTGTTTACTGAGCTTATGTCGCTCTTGTGGGACAGGATGAGAGTCTTGAGATTTTATTGGGACGGCTTATCGGAAATATCGCATTCGGTAATCACTTCTCATTTAAATGATGTTCACCAGATTTTTTCAAATCCGGAAAATCATGAGGTTTGGGCACAAACCAAAACGACTTTTTAATACATAGGTATGTACTCAGTTGCTATTAATCACATCAAATCAAGCAGCTGTCATTACAAATTTTGATTACTGATAATAAGTAATAGCAATAACCAGAAAAAAGCAAATTATGTTGTATTAGGGCGAGTTTAAGCTAAAATCGATTCGATTTAAATTAGTAGCACACACGATGTGATTTAAGTTGCACAGAAACAAGGAAAAACAAGCTTTATACTACAATAAAACTGCCACAAGGGATTAAAATATAGTGTACACTTTACATTAATAATTATGTTTGATTTTAGAAGAAAGTTTAGCAGTTACAACAAACACACAATGATTAAGTTTCAACCAATAAAAATAAGTTTGGAATAGCTAAATATGAGATAATCGTGAAGCTAATTACCCTTTTACAATGTTGAGATGTGTTTATGAAGGAGAAAACTTGCGTATAAAACCGCCAGTATGATCAAGGGATGGTAGTTGAGTTCCTGTTTTAAAATTCAATAACAATAAAGTAATTTAATGAGGGCCATAATCTCGGGACTGAAAGGCCAACGATACAGAATTAAATTAGAAGGTGTATAAAATTTTACGAGAGAATCTCCAGACTTGCCACCGATCAGCAGTAAATACGTTATGTGTGAGATAAATTCACATTGGTGAATCCCAGACGATGTTTTCGATATTGATATTTTTCCTCAACTGAAAGTGATTTCGGCGGAAAATTATTAACACGTGGCTCGAATGCATGACCACGCTTATAACCTGCTGCATTAGTGACGAATTGAATTTTCACGCGGAAAATTAATTAAATTGCAGTGTTTGCCGGAAACAGATCCCATTAAAATAGTTCCTAGGGATATATTGCTCTCGTGATGCTCATATTTATCCAATTACAAGGATATAGTACGTTAAAAATGATATAGTCGACTGTTCGAGTACATTTTATGCATGTCGGGGAGATAAAATGAAATCCTCATTTTAGAGTGGTTTGCAGGATAATGACGCAAACAATTACAGCTGTGAGGGAACCGACGAGTCATCTTAAAATAATGCAAGGGAAATTTGCTTGGGAGGACAATCCACTAAAGCGCTCGTTATAAAAGGGAATTGATATAATGGCCTGCAAAAACGCATCGATATTCATCCGGATTCACACCTATTTATTTAATCGCAATTTTCCTCGATCAAAACGATAATAGATTTGAGCACTCTGGTGTACTCCGGAAGTTGCCCCAGTATTATTCATTAATAGCGGCTTTGTATTCATTTGGAAAATTTAAATTTATGCATTACACAAACTGTCAACTCTTTACTTTGACTAATTTAACACAAGAATTTGCCGATAAAATATTTCTTGTAGAATTTCATTACGTTAATAAAGCACGGAGTGATAATTAAATTTAGTCAAATTTCAAACAAAATATTTCTAATGAAATTAATTGTATTTCATTTTCAAATATCAAGCTTATAAACTAACCTACGCAGTAGAATTAAATATTTAATAAAGGTGAAAATTCAATTTATTTTGTTCTAAAATGGTTCAAGCAGGCAAGGTAAAATCATTTCATTGTGTTTAATGATGTTATTTAATTTTTATATTATACAGAATAAACAGTATTTTTGCTTTTCAAAGCAACTTAATATCGCTGTGAATTGAATCGTCAATTATTCCACGCTGGAAGCATTAATCAAATTTAGAGGTCTTTCAATGTCTGTATTGAGTATTGGCTGGTACTACCATTCCCTAAATTAATTAGAACAGCACAAGGTTTTCGCGTTCAAATTCGAATGTGTATGGATTCACTTAACGAGTCATTAATCAACGATATAATTAGTTAAAAAAATTTAATGAGGAGGTTTAGCTCTTATAAATTGCGATTTGATTGACAAACATTGAATTTTTCCCGGTTTCCCGATGGTTGTCAGGTTGAAAACGAGCCGTCCATTATTCGTCGTTGCACTTTCCGGATTGTTAATCAATTTAATGTGTCTATTGCGAATAAACGGTTTAGTTTGTAGTGTTCGACTTCCATCATAAAGTTAATGGTACGTATTAAATATAAGTTGTTCGAAATGGCTTGTGTAGCTGTAATTAATACGGGATTATAATTTCGATTGAACTTCCTTTGAAAGTGCCGTCAGAGCAGTAAACATTAAAGTTTCATGTCGATTTAGTTGGAACACATCCGCTCGAATTACGTGTCCGTGAAGTTGAGAAACAATACAAGGCGATAATGCTCGCCAACTTTCAACTAATACCCTTTTGAAGTAAATCCATAAAGTTAGATAACATATTGGGGCCCACTAATGACTGCTCAGACTTTTATCGGGCTTTTTGTTCGCCGGTGAGCGAAAAGCGGCCCAAGGGCAGCCGAACAAGAATAAAGATTAACTATCCGACAAAAGCCGTTGTCCCCACCGCAACTCAATCTCAGACCAGATAAAGCAAAAATATCAAGGGACAAAAAAGATCACGCCTTGCACTGACTTGTTTCGCCCTAGGTTACCAGAAAAAGCTCTGTTTACATCAACCTACATGTGGGATGAATTTCAACACTCCAGGAGGAAAAACTATAAACAGGTGTTAATTTTATTTTACAACCAAAGTTTCGCCAACGACGAAAGGAATGAACCAAAATATGGCACACCTGAAACGGCTCTAAAAGCTCAAACGGGCTTTTCTAATTGTTACTTATTTTTATTTTGCTATTATAGCAGTAAGAAAGTTGATTCTTCGTTTACATAAAATAATAGCAAAGTTAGTAATGAAAGAAAAACTCGGAATTAATGTTCTCAGAGTTAGGTCTGGGAATTGGAATTAATTTCCATCTGGTGAGTCTGCGTCTGTATAATTCAAGATTATTTTAAATTTGATTTTTAATCCGTAAAAAGTTACCAATTCAATCACAAAGTTGAAATGGCCGTCTCGATTTTCTTTCGAGTTTTATAACCGAGTAAAAACACGACTGCACTTGACTGAAACAATACACACATGTCGAAATGAAACGCTTCAACGCTATATAAGTCTGTCAGCTTGGAGAAAAACTTAACGGGAATCTTTGTCAGAGTAAAAACCGCCACCCTGTCACACAAACCCTAGATCTGTGTCAGCTATAGACTTTTTATACTGCGTTATTTTTTTCTTTATCCGGTTGAGATTGAGTTACGCTGGAAGCAGAACCTTCTGACAGATACTTCATCTCGAAAGGACAAAATTAAATGAATACGGAGCCACAAGTGCCCGAAATTAATATTTTGCTTATAAATTTCTTGCCTAATGTCTCGAAGTAAGCAAATTTTATTTCCAGCCACGTTTTCCTCTAAAAGCACAGTTTGCTATTAACGTGCAAAATCTAGGATCCTAGGAGAATATCATTGCAGCGGGTAATTTCTATTTCTTTGTGGTTAGAACACAACAAAACCTAAACCTCGTGCACTTTAAAAAAAAGTTTTTGCGTGACAGCTTCAGTAGAAATCGAAGAAGTGTTCGGATCGATACCAGAGATTTTAAAATATTTAGTTATCTCGTAAGACGTAAAACCGGGAGCAAAATAACATTTAAAGAAAAAGGTTCCTGAACAAAGAAAACCGTGTCTATTGTTTTCCGGCTTGACGTGTCAATTAATCACTTAGTATTTTTTTAAAAAGCTTTCTGAAATTTTCATATTGAAACTGACAATTCCATCCGGTTGTATCCCACAGGATAGCGAGATGTATCTGTATATTTCTCAGATCAGAAGGGACCTTAATGCAATTATCTTTTAATATGATTTACCCGTTTCTACTCTTAAGCCCGTTTTCCACCCCGGCGGTGGAAATGAGAAAATTGACATGAACGAAAAAGTACGGAGATGAGAAAACGATAGCTGAAAAATTGCGACTTGAAACATAAACGCTTTAAGAAGCCGTTTAATAGACTTACAATTTCAGCTTTATTGATATTGGAGACGGAAAGTGTTCCTTTTTTACCGTTTTTTCGCACGGAATTGCTTCATTCGTTTTTGAAAGTTATTAAAAACAAAGATCGGATATCAGGTCCGGACTGGCAACGAAATTAGCCCCAAAGATGGATTTTCAATTACTTACAAACTTGATATTTCTATTGAATTTGACATTACGAGGGGTGCCTGATGCTGTTTTCATATCGATATTTACCGAGGGAATAGATATCTCTAAATCGATTTCAAGCACATTACTCCTATCTGTACCACGCACGACCCCAAATACGAGGGGTACCCGCTAAACGAATTCACTAAGACCCTCAAATCCAGGACCGAAGAAAAGTGTAAAGACTTTTATACCTGTTTTATTCTTTTATGACAAATTCGGAGCGGAGACTTTGCAAACCGATATTCAAAGTTCAACTTGCTTAAGCCGCACAGATTTCTCTTTATTCTTTAAGTCCTCCGGCAAGAACGTCGGCAATTTTTAATTTAGCAGAGAGAAATGTTTGCTGGATTCGCAAATATTCCACTAAAAGAAGGCAAATGCAATTCTAATATAAATAAGACGCAGATTTTTTATAATTTTTGGTTTTTAACACATGAGAAGCGAAAATTAAACTCCAGGGATGCTTAGCTAAGTCAGGTTAATTGTGATTGCAAATTAACATTTAATAGTAGCATAAATTCGGTAGTAAAAACGTCGTTTAAGTTTATAGAAATTGAGGATTTAAAATCGCTGAAATGCATTTAACCCTGTCCCTAAGCGCATCCTTGTGCAATCCTTCAATTATTTGGAGCTCAGTGTAAACATAAAATCGGTAAAATTTTGACTATCGGAGAAATTCAAGCGATCGAAGCGACCAGGCTGTGTCCCGGAAGGATTAATCATTGCCCGAAGGATTTAGCGGCTTCTCGTTCTGATCCAGATGCATGCCAACAAGGGATAATGCAAGAGCACTTTGGGCGACTAAGGAATTGATTAATTAATTATACCAGAAAGCAATACTAATGCTTGGCACGTTTGGTCAGTCTACAATCCATTCGTTCGAACCCTAAAATCATGAGTTGAATTTCGGGTCGAACCTCACTTAACACTAATTGCTTCATCCAAATTTTTGATATTTATTAAAAATACGGAATTTCTGTTTTAAATTGAACGGAGATTCTTTGCCCCAGGTTTCTTAAACCTCTGTCCTAAATAATTGGACCCACTCATTAAAAGCCAAAGCTTTACGAGGAAAATTACGACCGGGACCAATGACAGTTTACCATTAAAATCCCTCAAGCGTTTAAGATTGAATACTCAAAGAGTGCATAATTGAAAGAACAATGTTTGGTTTGATTTGATTAAGGAACGTTTAGGATTATCCACATGACCTATTTCTATATTAACGTGACTCTTTAAATCGTATTAAATTCCGCTCTTTTATTCCGACTTTAGGTATATCAAATGCCATAGAAAAGGTTTAATTTATTAAATCGAGTTTAAATAAAACAGAATTAGTTTAGAGTGCTAAAGCTGCTATATGCTTATAGACCGGTTTTCTATTTCCTTGTGTGCTTTCGCGGAAAATAAATGTGTCTCATATTTTGTAAAAATAGTGTTTTTAAATTCTGCGAAAGTCAATAGACATTATGTGTAAAGGTTACCTTAGGGAAATACGTTCTCAAACACAAAATTCAACGAGAAACATTGCCGTTGGTTAAAACTCGGAGTAACAAAGTGTCCATAAATGCCAAAAATTTGAACGTTTTTTTTGAACAACAATGCTCTTTTTTTCAAGCACCTAGTGGGTGTTAAAGTGTCTAAAAAAAGAGTCGCAATAAACAGAAACTCATATCGTTTTAAACCCGTGATTCTGTGTGGAGTGTTTGCTTTGTGCTTTTTAGATTTTAATATAACGGTATTATAATAGTTAAATAGCTTTGATGTGCCAAATCTTTGAAAAATATTCAATATTAGACGCTATAAGCATGGCAATATTGCGGATTGGTTTGTTGTTTGAGAAGGAAAGATTTGTGTTAGTTCAGTCGTGAATTTCAGCATTTTTATGCGAAAAAATCGTCACCTAATCCTGTCACATTGTGCGGGATAATTTGAATAAATTTCGACAATTCAGCGATGAATGTGATAAAATTTCAGTGGGTTGTGATGAATCCCACGGGGGTGCATAGGGCATTAAATGGACTTTATAAAAGTCAGTTGTCACTCGAGGGCGATTTTGTCTACTTCAGTACACACACATCACCGTCAATTTTATTCTAAAATGTCTTCCTATGTTCATTTAAATCTCGTCCGAGGGCGGCTCGCCTTCGAGGGGTCCACTCATGCGGAACTTTCGTCCTCCCCAATACACAATAATCCCCTGCGGTTTTTGCGAGTTGTGTTTTCTGATTCTTTCTTTATGCTATTACGTTTTCCGACACTTTAAAAATTTTTGCCATTATTTACGCGCCACACAATAGACGTATTTCATGAAATCAGACTGAAATATCTGGGAGTATAAATTCGCTACAATACCGGCGCAGTGATAAAAAATTATCCCTTTTTTTAGCCAGCCGTTTATTAAGTTGACGCCCCATTTAAACGACCCCAATAAGCATAATATTTCAATATTATGTGGTAAAATCGGTCCAACAAAAATCCCACAAGTGTTCGCTCTCGTTTCAATTCGACGATTGCATTTTTCAATTATCATTTAGCTGAATGCCGATTTAACACCGACTGCAACCTATTATAATAAAGCGACCAATAGAAGAGCTGCTGCAAAATAAAAAGCCAATTTCACTGCAAATTACTCGACGACTTTATTCAATTCTAATTGCGACCAGATCAAACATTGGAAGATTGCACTTTTTCAATTTAATTTTTTAACAGGGTTTATTAAAACTTAAAAGGTTTTACTGTCTGCATTTCAGATAGATTTAAATTCGTCGACAAAACGATGGCTTTTACAATTATTTTTTCAGTCGCGCTGACATTTCTGTAATGTTCCGCAACAATTTACATTTTGGTTTGTGGCTGCTTTCCGGCCCGTAATTTCCTAGATAATGTGTTCTCTTCGCAGTGAAAAAAACAACAATGAAAATTGCACAACAATTCGCCAGAAATACTGGACGTTTTTACCCACGTATTATTCTATTACCATCTAATTTAACTTTCATCACAGCAACAACAATCCTAGTTATTTCATTAAATCTTAAAGTATCTTATTACAATCTTACAATGTTTTTATCTATGCCGATTTAAAGCGATCAGTAAATAATTAAATTTTGATCAGTATAAAATGATAAATAATCAGTATTTAATTAATTTTTGCACAGTAAAAATAATAAATGCTAAGTAAAGCACGCACAGTATTTTATTGTAATTTGTTCAGTAAAAAAATCCAATTTGCACAGTAAAAATAATAAGGCTCAATAACTTTAATCAAATTTAGTAAAACAATATAAAATTTAAAGAATTTTCAGTCTTGGTTTCATAACAATGTATGGCCCCTACGCAAGAATGTTATTTATTATTGGTACTTATTCTTGTATTACAATATTTATTATTATTGGAGGGTTCTATATGTATTAGCAAAGGCCCCTGCGCATGAATGATTTTAACAAGGGCTGAAAACTGGGCACAAATGGTCTAATCAGGGTATGCCACTCTTTTTTTTCACTGCTGTGTTCCTGATACCACAGTTTTGTTTTTGAACGCTTTGCGATATATTCCAATTTTGCTCGGAAACATTTTGTTTGTAAATGTGTGAATATTATAAATTAATTACTTTTGCTCATTCATTGTCTTTTATGTGCATTTATTATTTTTACTATGCATTTATTATTTTTACTGTGCATTTATTATTTTACTGTGCATTTATTATTTTACCGTGCACTTATTATTTTACTGATCAAAAATACTTGTTTAAATAATGTAATGTGCGTTTTAATTTGTTCCCTTAATTTCTACAAATTAAAGAAAGTAATTATGTATTAATTAGCCTGATTTTGATAGTCAACTCCCATGTAAAAAGAAGCAGCATACAACGATGTATGGAGAAGAATCTTCAATGGCCATTTACTGAACTCAATGATCGCATTAATGCGAAAGCTCATTGGAACTTTCTTGAACACCAGTTGCCTGATATACTAGATGACTCGTTAAACATTAGCCAACAAATGTTTTTCAACACAAACGTGCACCTCCTCACAACACAAAGTCGTAATTTTTACAGAATGGTTAAATGATTATTTGAATTATTTGAATCCACTGGATTTTTGTTGGTGGGTTTTTTAAAACAGTAGGTTTATTATGAGGTAATTAACACAAAGAATTCTCGAGGGTGCTAATGAAGTTCGTGAAAATTATAACATTCTAGTATGCTTGTATTGAAGCAAGAGAAGGGCATTTTGAACACTTCCTATAGTTTTCTATTTTTGAATCATTTTTGTTAATGTTGTTCTGAATATCATGTTCATTATAACGTATTTTCAAATTAATTGGATAATTTTTTTTTCAATTCATAAAAATTGGTTTCAATTACAAAATGCTCCTTGTGACACTGCATTTAAAAACATTTTATGCAATATTTTTACCATCTCTGAGTGTGCAAACTGTCGTTTTTAAGTGAGAAATTGCTGTAGTTTACCGTATTTCACCGAAACTAATGCAGTTTGAGCTATTTTTAAGCGATTTACGTACCGCATAAAGTCTGTTTTTTTTAAATGGAAATTACCAAGTCAAAATTTTGGTAAAAAAATTGGTAGCAGCTTGTCTCCATAGCCACAAATTTTGTTTGCTCTTTGTTTTTGTCCCTAGAAATTTTGTTAAAAAAATATGGTTATGTGTTCAAATAGAGATGTTGTCAAAATTTTGACTTTTATGAATCTTGTGTGCCTGTTTGCTATTTGAAACGCTATAATTGAATACCTGAGGTCAGACATCATTACCTAAGGTCCAAAGACAGGATTCAGTGCTAATAATTTTGATAGAAACACCCCGCAAGTAAGTACAATGTTGTGGACAAAAATGAGGTTCTTGCTACAACAACTTTGAAGAAAAAGGATGTTTATACAGAGAAAAGTTATTTAGCAAAAGATACAATTGGGTATTATGATGATTGGCAATAAATTTTGTGTAATTTATTGAAATGAGTTTAAAGTTGATGCATTTTATAAATTCTTCTTCAGCTTTAGTTTCAAAATTGTTACTTTTTCAACTCGTTCCTCAAAAACGATGCACAAGACACTAATTTAATTGCGTTCTTTTCAAGGTTCTTTCTCATTCATGTTTATTTTGCATTCTTGTCAATTTCTTGCTAAAAATTGAGAATGTTTAGCAAACCTGCATTACAAATTGCGTCTACCTTTTAACGGGCCCTTTTTCTAACTTCCTGCTTCCGAACTAATCGTTTCCAAATTTCTCAAAACTGTTAGCGGTACCGAATTTGTTCCTTTTTTGGTGTTTCGTCTCTAAATTTTCTTAGACGATTTTTTGTGTTGACGTTTAATGACATTGTTCTCAAATTAATTCAAAAAATCGAAACTGCCAACTTCCTTTATTAAAATTACCATGAATGAATTTACTAGTGGTGCCAACGTTAAGACTGTTTGGCATTTCCATTAAAAAAAAACAGACTTTACGTCAGATATCACCAATTTAAAAATCGCTCAATAGAAAAAAATATAATTGTGATACTCGTGCATTTGTAACAATGAGAGTGTTTGTACACTTGTTTTTTAAGATACTATTTTGACACTCTGGATTGAATTTTGTTACTAAGGTTTGTTTGGGTCTAAGAAGATCTGGTAAATAAAATTACACCGAGTAATAACTCACTATGTAGATGTTGGAGAGAAATAAGTTGTGTCGTTTTAAATTAGTATTTGATGAAAGTGTGACATTCTGCTGGCTAAGCGTTGTAGATGAGATTCGGAATTTATTAAAGCAAGTGGTTGATGTAACATTGAAGACATTTGGGAAATTCACATTAAAATATGCAAATCCGCATATTGTTGTGCTGTGCGGCTGTTGTAATATCCGAAATTTATGTCAATTTTGGTAATGTAATTTCTTGGTTGAAACTATTTGTTATCAAGTGGGGTTTCAGGTTAGCTGAAACATAACCACAAAGTCTCTGTAAGAGCCGAAACGGTATTACGCCTTCCCAACTATCCTAAATTGGCAATAACACCCGCCGTCTTACCTTTTTAACCCTGCCATATCTGCTCCCCTTAAGGCAGTGTCGTAACATTAAGCAATTCTTCGGCTTTCTTGACCTGTAGCTGGTCATCATGGAAATATTAGAGGGAGTTTGGAGAGTCGTGTCCACGTCTCAGAGCGATTTTCTTAATTTGTCGACGATGCCACCGGAATGCGGACGTTTCGAGAGGCTCGCTGTAAATAATAATGGCCATTGAAAAAGACTCGTTCGCGGAGATCGGATCAAGTAGGGACGTAATAGTTCCTCATAGGCCTGCAACGGCCTCTTAACTCGAGTTTGCGATGGCCATGCGATAGGCCATTAAGCCCAATGAAGCCCCCGGCCGTTTCCCGCCCCACAGCGGACGTGCCCGAATCGACACTATTGTTTTATGAGTTAGGGAAGTGACGTGTTCTCAGAATGATTGGGTTGTGGAGGCAGGCACGGACCGGGAGGCAGATTGCGGTGCTCCTGCTGGACATATTGATTCCGACGACAAATTGCTCATGTTTCACATTTATAGTGGATTTTGCCATTCCGACATGCACGGACAATGTTTAATTCACGAGACCACCCACACTGACGGATTGATTTCGCACATTAACACCCTTCATGGTCACAATTAGAAGATGACACGGAAAAATTTATTGGCACTCCAAATATGATAACACTTAGGAAGAACACATAAATCAGCTTTTATTACGACCAAAGAGAAAACCGCTAATTTCTTAAGCCTCTTATTTTTTCCGGCTATGAAAGATAGATTTTCATCTTAATTGGAAATAAAATTATGCAACAATAAACTCAAAGCACTGTTCAGTAGCCCTGAAGCAATAATAAATCAAAGAAGCAACAGTTTTAATCAATCAATTAGAAGTATTTTGTATTTTTTTGTTGTGGCGCAACCAGAGATAGAATTTAAAGGGGGTTTGCCTATGTAAAAAAATTTGAAGACTCATTTAAACGTCATTCAGGGCCGTACTCAAGGGAGGGAATTAGGGGGTTCAAAATGCTGAGCACTTTGTTATATAGTGTTATAAGTTATAAGTTATAAGTATTAAAAATTTATTTAATTTTTTGTTATTTTACTGAGTTCATTTTTAATTTTTGTGAACTATACAGTGTTTCATTTTTATTGTTAGGTACAAATTTCAATAGATGATAGAATATTCAATTTTAAAACAAAACTTTCTTATAAATATGTTTCGAAAAATGCTATGAAAGGGAGCACCCCCTAAAAAAGGTGCATTTTTCCTAATATTTCAGAATAGATAAAATTACAAAATCGTAATATTCCAGAATAGATAAAATTCCCCTAAAAATTTTAGGACGCCCCGTCTTAAACGGTAAAACAAATTTAATTTTTAATTTTTATGCTGTTTATGGACTGTAACATAAATTTTCAAACCGATTTTACTGAAAATCCGTAAATTGTAACGGAAAACGAAAAAGACCTTTTTTTATGAAAAACTATGAAATTTTGTTGCTGAAAGTGGCAAGAAACCACGGGCAAAATAGTGAGAGTACTTTTTACCATAAACCCATCCAGTTTAGGAAACCCCTAATTACAAATTTCAACATTTTATCTTTGTACTCGTTTAGGTGTAAAAAGGTTATCACCTGTACCAAATTTTGAAATTTTCTTCTAAAATGATTTTGGAAATAATGAAAAAAACCTATTAAAAGTCGCACTCTTTGCGTAGCATTTTTCGAAATATGTTCATAGAAAACTTTTGTCTTAAAATAATAAATTAAAGTACAAGTTGCAAGCATAAATTTGAAATTCCGAAACGAGCCGCGTAGCGGCGAGTTGAGGAACAAATGAGTGCTTTATACTATTTTTTCTATTTTGCCGCTTTATGTCATTTTATAAATTAAAAACAAAAATTTTTTTTCTAGAGAATTTTGCGACGGTTGACGATATTTAGGAATGTGGAATAATTTTAGGCGGCTGTACAAAATAAAAATAATTCATATTTTCACATTTGAAAATGAATTGTGAAGAAAGTCCGTCACTAAAATTAAATTACCGCGAACGACTTATTCCAGCACTCAAATGACGTCATTTGGGTGCTGGAATAGACTTATTCTAACACCGAAATAGAAAAATGAATATTCTATCTCCTGTTTAAATTTGTAACAATAAAAACGAAACATCCTGTATAGTTTTATAAGTATTAAAAATTTACAAGAAACGCCCCTCGAAATAAAATCCTGGTTACGACCCTGACGTCATTTCAAAAAAGGCGATGGGCTTACATTTTCCTTTATGTTTATTTCCCAAATTAAAGAATTTTATTTGTAACAAAGACCTACGTTAAGTAGTGATCAAAAAAATGCTGATAAAGTAAAAATATCTAAGATATTAATTCAACTAGGTATAACTTCTAAACGACCAAGAATTTTGCAGTTTTCTAGACGCAAAACATTATAACGTTTGAGATACAGTTTTGTCGCAATTTACAAAATAAAAAAAGTACAAATTTATGAATCTTCTGTGACAACATTGAAAATAATTGAATACAAAATTCGAATGTTTAAATTAGTTTTAGTTTTATTACCACACTACAAAATAATTTTGTCTGATTTTGTTCTGAAGGGGGTGTGCCACTGGTATAAATCGTGTTTGATGAAAACGTTAGGTTTTGTTAATACAGGAGTACTCGTATCATGTTTTATTTAGCTTTTAATGGAGTAGACATAAAAAAAATATTTGCTTCTACAGCTTGTTTAGAATAAGAAGTCGCGAGTGCGCAGTGAACAAATAAGGGTTGGAACTGTTCACATCGGTACACTCTCGTAAAAACTATAGTTTTTGGAGCCATATTACGATACGAAAACTGAGTAAAATTGTTTCACAGACTGTACCCCATTTCATCCATCACTCTCTTACAGAGATTCGCTCTTTCTATTTTCTGCACATTTCGCGGCTTTCTTATTCTAGACAATCTGTACCTCATCCGTAGAAATAATTTATTAGATAATAAGCAATCTGTTAACTGAGCTGTTTTATATGAAACATGTTTACATTTTTTCAATTTCGACTTTGCAAATACGACTGAAATTGGGAAAATCCTGCGGTTTTATCATCAAATAATCCGCATATAGATTGGTATTTAATCGTTGTTTGTCCATGTCGTTTTGTTCGCGCATTGTCGGCAAAATAAACACGTCTTTCAGTCTTGTTTTGCAAGAAGCATTGTTGAAATGAGTGTATCGTGCATCCGGCGCGGTGTTTCCGTTTGATTGCTGGTGGTATTATGTGAAAGATGGGTCGATCATGTGACAGTGTTCTTCATAAACGGGTTGCGCATCCGCTTAGATCCGGTGAATCGATTCTTAGCAATTTCACGCCTTTTGGAGCCGTAACATTTAGCAATGGCATGTTCCGGTGGCTCGTTTATCTTCGGCTAGCTCATCAAAAGAAGAAACTCGACATGCAACACTCCGAATCACCGAGCTTTTGTTATTAATCGGTTTTGTGACGCGGAGAGTCGCCACGTCCGCACTCCTTAATTATGTTATCCGGAATCGAGAAGCCTCCAGTCGTTAATGTGAAGGATTCCTCGAGGACGCGTCTGCATTGCTGACGCTGCACGTATTTATCGTTGTCTGGCGCTCTACTCCCGGGTAATGATTCGCCTCAGGTAGCCTTTCGAAACATTAATTACTTTAACAAATCTTATCTCGTAGGACTAGCAAAAACTCCTACTAAAACCTTTATCAGAGCAAACAACTACTTAAATTAAAACTCGCTCCGGAACTGATAAAATAATTGTGCTTTCAATTCCCGAGAATTGGAACCTAAATCATATAACGCAAAGTCGTAAATCCTTGCAGATTATCTGCAAATAAAAAGTTTTGTTTCAATTAGGAAAATACTTTGTTCGGGGTGAAAAAAGACACCAAGTTTTAATGTTCGCTTATTTTTAAGTTCTAGGTGAGAAAAAAATCTATTACGTCGTAAATAGGATTTGTGGTGGGAAACTCGACGTCGAAATTCCTTGCCCGAGGATGCCAAACCCATAATTGACTCCTTAATGAAAATTATTTAGCCGGCGAGAACACGTTCAAAATTAAAATTTTATATTTATCTGAAAAAAAAATGTTTACTGTTGACTCTAGTCAATACGACTTATTTGCTCCAGTTTGTTATTATTTTCAAGCTACTTTTAACAAGTAAACAAGTAGATTGCTATTCCAAACATCAATAAACTTAAATTTCCACATAATAAGTATCTTTGAAATTATATATAATAAAGATTGGTCTCGGAATATTCAAAGCCGGTGCAGCAAAATAAAAACAAATTAAGTTAAAACTTTCATGATCATAAAATTTAAATTGAAACAGCAACTCCTGTGCTAGTAAAGTATTTTAGGTAATGGCTTTCGTTATTAATTGTTTTGTAATTTGAAATAGTTTCAGCTTTTCTACGTTATTTTATTTTTTGCACGGGTGTTTCCAAATACATATTCAATCCTGAAGTAATTATTAAAGAGTGTGTATTTGAATTAAGTTTAACGTTGTAGAAACAGTGGCAAAGACTAGTTTAATGCAGATTACGAAGAGAATAAACAAAAATTGCATTCGTAATGAAAGGTTTTATTCAAGTTGGACGTAACTAGGGGCCTTGTGGGGTTAGCGTTGAAAGCACTTTCCATATTCCTTTCAATACATGCTCGAAAAGAAACTCGCAGAAATGGGGTTTTACATGAGGAAGCGAATTTTTTGCTTTTTTTCGTACATAATGAAAAACACATCTGTTCGATGTCTACGAAAAATAGTGCAAAAACAAAATCTTGAATAAATTAACATTTATTAGCGTCGTCTCCTCCGAATATCAATAAATAATCGCCGAATTTCAACGAAATTTCCGCGATATCAAGCGGTGTAAATTTATGAAGCCAATACTTTATTAATAAAATTTTCGTCTCGCTACAAATTTAATTTATTACCATGTTCCTCAGATGTAATTAAATTGGTAGGGCCGAGATGCTTGAATAACACGATTTGCTTGTTGTGCTTACTAAATACTTAAAATTGCATTTTTTTTTGTATTCTTAACGATATTACGTTTACGAGTAACGTCAAATACATGCCGGAAATTTTTCAGTGTGATATTAGGATGAGACAAAATCGATAAATGCAATTACTAGCGTCATTTAACTACTGCTGCCGCCTGATCCACATCTGGCGTCATTACTGCATCTCAGAAGTCATAACTCAGTAATAAGTTAAATTAGTTTTCTTAATTAATCTACTCAAAATTCGAGGAAGCAACGAAAAGTAGACTGTTTAGAAACTGAAAAAGTCTGAAAATAATAAACACATTTTATGGGGAGGAGCATCGGAGTATAAAATCATTTCTCGATTTAAAATAAGGTCGAATAAATTCTCCTCCAAGCATAAAACGCTAAACTGCAGAAGAAATCACTTGTTTACGCCGTTCACGTTTCTTATTGGTAGAATATCCGTTATGGAGGAACAAAGTCTACCGACAATCCTGGTAGGAAATCGTAAAATATGCACTAGAGGAGGTGTCCATTAAGCTCGTTTTATTGCAAGTCAAGGTTGTTTCCGTTTGTGTATCACCGAAAAGATGAAAGATTGTGTATTAGAAGCATCAGAAGCAATTTGTGGGGAGAATTTTTTACTTTATAACGTCGGCCGATTAAATACGTTTGGTGGATCGAGTTTTATTGGGTTTGGCAGGAAAATATCGCTGGGGGCCAGACGGATAAGATCGAAGCTTTATTTCTGAAATCACAATGAAAGCAAACAAAATATATTAATGTTACCTTTTCGTTAACGGGTTGCAGTTCGTTTAGGGAGTTGGAGGCAGGAGTTAATCTAGCTTTGGTGCGTTCCTCTTCGGTTTCGCTTCGCAAGATCGGCGACTCTCAAGGGACTTCTGTTCGACTTGCCGGAAAAAATACGGAAGAGACTTTGACTCCGACTGGCTACTCGTCAAGATATCGAGGTCGCTTTGAAGTCCTCGGGAAAGACTCACACTTTATATATTTTGTATGGATAAGAATATCATTGATGTTTTATCTTTCTGCTAGTTTTTTTACCGATAATCGGTTGAGAGGATAATTAGATTAGAGCGGTTTTAGCATAAAAAGGAAATTAGATGACGAGGGAAATCAACAGTGCGAATTTCCAACATGAGAACCTTAATGAAATATTAAAATATAGAAAAGTGAAAAAGGAAATTATGAAAAACCGAAATCAATCTAAAAAACTTTCCAATTTAAGGATTTCATTAAAAAACACCAAATGATGGATGGGGTGGTCACGTCACTGTTTGGAATTTTAACTACTTCCTAAATAACTCAGTCCGAATTGGAAAGCGAAAATAATTATTTCGATATTTTTCAACTCGGGGATTATAAAATTGTTAGATTTCGTTTTTACTCTATCAAATAAAACACGAATTAATTATGCACATTTTATTCTGTCCTGTTGCTCTGGCAAGGGCTAAGACAAGACTAACTCTAGATTACGATTTTTATCGTATCCAAAATCGATAATTCCTCTACTTTCCCACGAAGATGCACACAGCTAAATCAAAACTCATGATGCCTACGATGAAAAAATATTGCGTGGAATAGCACGCAGTTACAAATGAGTTCTTCTGTTTTATGTGGTCATTACTGTATATATATATATGATAATTAATGTCAACAGAGGCAAAGATTTTTATGATATATTATATTCTTTTAAACAGATACCGTATCGTTTAAATGAGAAAACTACTATTTCAATATTTGAACGTAATTAAAAAATTAAAAGAAAATTGATGTCAAAACAATATTCATCAATGAGCGAAGCGAATTATATATTATCTATATGTTATCAATGGAAAAATATCTACAAAAACGCTTGTATGTATACAGAAAAAGTTACATATATTTTTATAAAATTTGAATTGGATTATCTATTAGTAAATTATTATTTAGTGCGTCGGGATTATCTTCGTTAGCCCTACCTCCACTAGTTTGTTTATCTCTTGGCGCAGGGGTAATAGAAATCTTAGATAAGAGGTTAAAAGTATCAGAAAGAATTGAAGAATATAAGTTAATTTATATATTATATAGACAGTTATTGCATTTATATAAGGCTGATAAAATAAATGAAAAATAAATTAATTTACGTGAAGAGGAATTTGTCAGTAATTTTAATTATTTTCCCAGAGAGAAATACCTAGAAAAAGTCCACTTAAATGGAAATTAAATTATTTGATTTAAAGGTTGATAAGTGCTATGAAATTACTGCTATAAGTAAATCAGATGATGTTATATTTTATCCGATGTTACTTATTTTCAGATCCATCGAAAATTAATAAGTTGTATGAGTTATATGACGCTGTTTCATATTTTCTTGATAAAAGAAAAGTGTGTCTCTATAAAGAGATAATATGCTCTTCAAGTCTAAAGATTATGCGAAGATTGTTTTTGTAATATAATTATTTTCGAAGATATTCTTATTATTTAATTTGATATTTACTCTAATAAATGAAATATATTATTCTTTTCTTATTTCTCACTACTGTAAAAAGTTCAGATGATATTAATATTATAAGCTCAGCGAAGCCTTACGATGAATCGAAGAGTTATTTAGAACAATTTGGGTATTTAGAGAGTAATGGATCATTATTAACAGAAACGTCTTTGACTAGTGCTTCGAATACCAATGAAGCATTAATAAGGTTTCAAGAATTCTATAATTTACCAACTGATGGAACATTAAATCAAGAAACACTTGCTTTTATCAGTAAACCAAGATGTGGCGTTAAAGATAATCCAACAGCTTATAGAATTCATTATCAAAAATGGAATAAAACAAATCTTAAATGGTATTTTTCGTTAGCTACAAACGAGATGAAAGAATTAGCACAAAAAGCCTTTGATCAGTGGGAATCTGTTTCAAATTTAAAGTTTGAGTACAATAGTATTAAACCAGATATACTTATATCATTTTGTAACACGTTGTTGCAGCATCATCATAATTCACGTTGTCAAAAAGGAATATGTTCTAGCAGTTTTGACGGAAAAGGTAATGTCTTAGCACATGGCTTCTTTCCAAATAATAATGAATGTTTAGGAATTCATTTTGATAAATCAGAAAATTGGTATTTTGGTGAATCAAGCAATACACCTGAAACTAATTTTTATACTGTTTTATTACACGAAATAGGCCACACATTAGGTATAGAACATTCTGCAAATAATAATTCAATTATGTACGCCTATTATAAAGGTGATATTGATAAACTGACTCAAGACGATATGTGGGCAATTCAATATTTATATGGACGACCTGAAGGATTAAAATATGAATTAATACCAACCACAACAACAACGGTTAAACCTACTGTCAGCAAAGTCGGAGTAAAAGATACTGTTGGTAATTCGTCTTCGACTCACGAGCCTATGGTGAATTTATGTGATTTGAATAAAGAAATTGACACATTTTTAATTGCAAATCATCTTATGTATATTTTTTATTTTTTATGGTTAGTCAATTTAAAAGATATGACTTATGATAAAGAACCGAAATTAATTAAAGATTATTTATATTTTTTACCAGATGATTTTAAAGAAGTTTCACATATTTATCAAAGACCTTCAGGTGATGTTTTAATAATTGTTAAAAATTTATATTATTTAATTGATTTTCCAAGTTTTAATGTTAAAAGTGGATACAATGGTCAATCTATTGAAAATTTAGGAATACCAAAAGGAAAAAGAATTGATGCGATATTTAGAACTTATTCTGGAAAAACATATATATTTTATGATAAAGTTTTATATATTGAGTTTGATGAGTGATTGTTTAGATCAAAGAAAGACGGCCTTATTTCAGAATTATTTAGTGGAATACCTCCAAATATAAACAGAGGATTCAGATATAGAAATTTATATTTCTTTAAAGATAAAATGTTTTACGAATTTGATGATATTTCGAATACATTAGTTAAATCTGATAAATTTGACTTGACAGTTTTTGGATTTAAATGTGGTCTTATCGATCAAATAATAAAACTGATTAATCGTCTGTGGGGGACCTCATAAATTTTGCGCTTTTTGAGTTACCTTGAAAATCGGGTTGTTTTTTCTTAAAAAGATAGATTTTCCAGACGCCTTAATACAGGGCGTCAAGAAAATTGATGTCAAAACAGTATTTATTAACGAACCGGGTTTGTATTCATTAATTATCGAGTTTAAAAAATGGGTTTACGGTGGCTTTAAAAACGTGGGTGTTTTCACGATTTTTTCTGCTTTTCAGTTTACTCTTGAAAATCGGGGTGTTTTTCCTTAAAAGTAGCTGTGTGCATAGGGGCCCTTATACTACTAATGAATGACATACTTTGGGAACGAAATCCAGACTAAATAATTAAACTGATTAGCTATAACATTGCCTTAAAAACTATCACTTAGCCCTTCGCTTAAATACTATTTACTATTTTTTTTCGATTAATAACAAAATTATCCGGGAAACAAACAAAGTTATAATTCCGATTGTTGGAGTGTCCCGTAACCCGTCGAATCTAAAATTATAATATTTCCTTGGGTGAAAAAAAGTTCTGAAATTATATGGTAATAAAATATAACGGATCTGTGCGAGGGTGGATATAAGACGCATCAAATATGCTAAACCCTGCAGGTGCAGGAATATTTTTCCCTGTGGTTTGGCAGGCCTGTAATGAAGTCAAGAAGTGTGGTTTTCGACAGCCATGTCGGCACTTTAGACGCCGCCACCGGCGGCGGTGTTCTAGACACTGTTTTACATAAAGACTCGTCCAATTTTGCCGTTCGACGGTTGCACTTTTATTGCTACTCAACGAGGGACACGTTCAAAACCAATTTTATTTCTTTGACTCTTGTCTAACACAAAAGACTCCCTTCAAACCAGAAAAAAACCCTTAATAATTTCATTAAAAATTAATCAACTTTCAACTGAAAAAACTAAAATCGCCACATGTAATTTATAAGTTTAGTTTTAGCAGAAATTGCTCAGTCATTAATCTCGACTCAACTATAAGGTTTTTGCCAAAGCGGTTTCATTCGAGCGTTCCAGATAAGATTGCCACAGAATTCGAATGACAAATGAACCAAGAAAAGCAGTGCACAAGTTAGAGATTTCTCTTGACTATTTATTTTATATTAAGCCAAAGCCAAAATGACCGAATCAACACTTACATCGCTGGTTAACTAAACCTTGTTTACAGTGGATTTCTAACAAATGTGACTTGCTATTTGCTTAACACTTTGCACATAAAGTGTGAACGAATGTCACTATTTTATTCGTTCATAAAACTCAGATGTTTACGGTTTTTACGACCAGAGAATTTCTTTAATAAACTTCACTTATTTCTTAAGCAAAAATTGGATAAAGTGGACTAAATGGATAAAATTGTTTTACCCGCAACCGTCACAAAAGTAACTATTTTAATGACTAAATGTCGCAAGTAAAAGTTACCTTGCAGCCATGGTGTTTCAATTTTTCAATTTTTGCGCCTAAGCGTTTTTATTTTTACCAATGTTGTCTGCTTTTTCTTGTTTCTTTCGCTACTTTAGCAATTTCTAGACATAATGAGAGATACATTGTAGATCCGCATTCTACATTTTGCACTACTAACTGCACTAGTCATCCACTAGTTAAATCAATAATTAATTAAATTATTCCACTGTGCCACTGTCACACGTACATGCAACAATACATTTCAATCAATGGCAATTTTTCGAATAAACGCAATTTTATTTTATAGAAAAGGAAAAGGTTCATCAAAAATTAATTATTTCATAGCCGATGCTCTCTCTGGCCACCCGTACTCTGCCCACAAGCCACGATTCTATTTACAAAACAAAATAAAACATCACTAAACACTACATTATTAATAAAGTTTGAATTATTTTCTAATTGTTCCCAAACAAAATAACAAAAATCTAATCTACGAGGGAAGTCAGCGTCTCGTAGTTCTTGTACTAACTGGATGCGATAGGGATGAAATTTATTAGTTTTAAAAATTCTAAAAACTGAAGATTGTCTTATTCCCACTTCTCTTGCAATTGCCCAATATTCAACAGTCTCCAACACCAGAATTTCCTTCTCTAAACAATCGCAGTTTGTATACTTCCATGGGCGGCTACAGGGAGGGGGGGGGGCAGTGGGGGCCGTTCCCCCCCCTGGGACAATAGTGGTTGCTATTTTATATAAAAAAAGATTTTTTTGATTTTTTACAAACTCCTTCTAACTTAAATTTTCATGAACGAAATAAGAAACTACTATTTACTTTTTTATCACGAACTGAGTGATATGAAAACAGACGAATAAAACTGTTATTATTAATTTCGACTCTTTTTTTGAACCCCCCCCCCCCTGACCATAATGACTGCTAGCGCCCATGTATACTTCTACGCTTACTTGCAGGCATTGGCCTGACACAAACACATTTCCAGTCGTTTAAAAATTTTATGCATAGGATGTAGGTACTCGTTTTGGATATTGCCGAGTGTATGAATCGGCGGCTAATCTAGCATTTTTACCAGATGCACCATAAGTTAATATCATATCAGTTTTTTCATTATTTGTAAATGAATATCTCGGTATTTTTGAAACTTTGAGACGTCGTCTGCGTTGACGTTTCATTTGACGCATTGAAATATTTACTTGTGAAATGGACGACACATTCTTTGATTCTCAATATTTTGAAAATTTAATTTTGAACCAAGGAATAAGTACATAATGTATTATGAGTTGTCTGCCAAAGGGGTCAGGTGGGTCATTTAAGCTGTATCACCCTGTATTAACGCGTGATATTTGTTTACAAGTTTATGAATGCGTAAAGTAATGGTAATGCAATTTAAAGAACGCTAAATTAATAAAAGTAAGATTAAAAAAAACGTTAAAAATTAATGGAAAAGCGTAAAACGTTATAATTTAATAAGACATAACTTTTGTAGGTTTAACGGCAAAATTAAAAAGCGTATTGAAAGTAACGAAAATATAAAAAATAAAGTAGACAAAAACAGTCAATATTATGTAGAGAATTTCAAATATTAATTAAATCAACTGAACCAGTTATTGTTGTTAAAAAGCTTCATTAAAAATAAATATTGAAATGGCAGTCTCATTAAAAAAAATATTTGTACCTTGTTAGAAGCACAAAATTACGTGAATTTAATATTAAAAAAATTTCTTGAAAAATGAAGTCAATTATTGCTTTATGTATTCCACTCATTATCGTTACAGCCTCGTCTAGAAGCAATTTAGACACATAAACATTATTAGAATTGAGAAAATGTAAAATATTCAGGAGCAACGTCGGTTTATTTAATAAAAACTTTATAAATAATTCTATTTCGTTTTGGTAGCTTTTGATGACAAAAAAACTTTGATAAAACTTCATCTGCCTCAATGAAATCGAATTTCGCTTCAACATTTACTCTGCATCTGGTGTCTGTCTCAAACTCAAGTCGGGTGAACTCATTATGGGCTTTGTTTCGGGTCTTGTAATAAATGATAAAGGTCAGTTTGGTTCTTGTTGGCTCCAAGTTAGGTTTCAAGGCACGCTCTCAGGTGTTAACGGGCTCGTCATGTGCGGTGTGGCGGTCGTCAGTCGAAGGATATTGGAGCTAACAGTTGCCATAGCGACCACGTCTCCTAATCAAGCTTGAGTACCTTCGAAGAAAAATGTCTGCAACCAAGTCGAAACCCATTTTTGAAACAAATAATCGGCTAATTGGCCACTGCTCTTCTCCTTTGAATATTTCTATTTGATTTTATTTACCAGAGTCGAAGGGCAAACTCTACACACTATTTGTAAAGCAGTGTAATGTATAGCCGAGTGATCGGAAGGTTGCACCCCATTGACTCGAAATAGGATAAAGTCGAACACGTCCCTAAGGCTCTAATGCATTCATAACTTTCGATACGGCTTGTCCCGCACAATCCTCAAAAGTATTTTATACAAAAAATATACCGACGATTTCTTCTGAATTATACAATACGAGGATATACCAATCTTAATATTGGTCCGTGTTTCGAAGACTAAATTTACGTATTCACGACGTCGTAAAGTCTTCACAGGATTTGACTTTTTATTAGGACAAGGCGAAAGATGCTTAAAGGTTATTGGGGTCGTAATAGTTTACTAGCGCATTATAACAAAATTGGATCAATTTTTTAAAATTTAAGTGCGTTCTTTAAATGAATCTTTATAGTATATTACATAACGAGCACGAAAAGTGACAAATAACACACAAGTGGGGAGTTTTACGCACGAGGCGTCAGCCGAGTGCAGAAGCCCCACGAGTTCCAGCGAGTTATGTAGACTATTTTTCCCACGGCTCCACAACCCCATTATTTTCAATGAAACTATTTAATATTTCTCTTAAAGATCTAAGATTGACAGTTATTAAATTAGGCGTTATTTAATATTACATATTTGCTTCATTAAGCTGATTTAGGTTTAAATAGTCAGTGGTTTTATATTCAAAACTTTGGGTCAATTGTGAAGGATGAAGAAAATAAAAGTCAAAATCAATGCACGTGACCAACAAACAGTAAATCACGCGCAATTTGCCAGACGCGCCTAGGGCTCTCCGCCAATCGCACAATCTGTTACGTTATTTTCATAACACACATGTGTGGTTAAGAGGATAATCGATTCGTTCGAAATCGTCAACTTTCGTAGGTAATTTGCTGTACGGAACAATTCTTCGTATACGGTAGCGAAAAAAAAAATAGTGACTATTCATTTCACCTCTCTTTTTCAAATATTAACCAATAACATAACAGATATTTACTTTCGCATCTTAGCAACAACAAATTCAAGCCAATATTCCACTCGTGATTAAATATAACAGAATGTTCCACGAGTGGTTGCAGTGAATGTTTTAAACTAACTTAATTATTTATTTTACATTTAAAATGAAATCATGTGTAACGCAAATTTGACAATTGGTTCATTGAATTAAATATTATTAAATATTAAATATTGTTAAATACATTTGTAGTCAAAGATTTTAAAATATTCTTATTCATGGTTATTACGCTTGCGAACACCATTCGCGCTGCGCACTCATGGTGCTCATAAAACGATGACCATTCATAAAATATTCGACAATTTTTGACTACTCGTATTATAATTGAGTATTTCGTTTCCTATTTGTCTTGGAAATTCCTTTGTAATTGATCGGCTTAGACCGAATCTCCGTTGTGATTTCCCCTATACGTTCCCCGTCGCTCTAATTCCCTCTAACGTGGTATAATACACGAAACTAATCAATAATTGATTAAAATTTTGTCCAAAGTGGCAGTAACAAGACACAGAACCGGTAGCTTAGTTTGTGTAAATCCCCACTGAACGATAGCATCGACAGCGAGTTCTCCTGCAGTGTTTAACCCTCGCAGGTGTATTCAAAATCCACTGACAGATAGTAGGGCATTAACAACGTCAACTAATTACGTCTTCTCTGATTTAATTAGCCGCAATTATCCACAGCACACTATGTCGAGGTTTGGGTATGCGTTACTTAGCACAACGTCTGCAAACGACAGGTTTCTTATCAGTCTCCGAGGAGCGTCGTTATGACCTACTAACCTTGCGTTAATTGTAATTTCACACCCAGTTTAAATGCTACCAAATGTTCCCAATTAAATTTCTTTTATGCTGAGCTCAACAAGCTCCGGTTTGGAATTTTAAAACGCTGAAATAACGACACTTGCTTACGGTTTACGTCAATACGAATTAATAAATTCCACACACGGGGCTTCGGTTGGAGGTAATAAAGTCGTTATTGTTGCGATTATGATTATCACCCGGAAAGATCACATTCCGTGCTGAAAAATCGTTTTTCAGTCACATAATATTCAGCGAAGCTGAAACCGAATTCCCTCCGGTGATTAGATTCACTTCTCAAACTTGTTGCTTTTTAGGGTGTTAATTACCGATGCGTGGTAAAAATTCTTCGTGAAAGACATTTCGCAACAATGCTCTTTCTCAACCGCGTCAAGAGAATGTTCAAGAACATAATGTGCCGACATCCTCACAGTTCTGGCACCCTGTACACACAGTGTTCAAGTGCAGTCAGCTTTTGTACCATGACAAAACACACAGCCATTATTACAACAATACGTGTCAGTCAGATGCAGACGCCGCCCTACATTTTTAACGCCTATGAAAGCGTCTCTTTCAATCAAAAACCAGCACATTGTTTATAAACATTGGCACACGCATTTTTTATCTTTGCTAAACTGCGGATTTGCCTCGAATTTTTGCTTTTCCAGTCTCGGTTAACCGAATGTGAGCACGTGCCGAAATTATCACAGGAACTTAGCACCAATGCGAAAGCATTACTGAAACAAAGCTAATCAACAATTATTGGGATGCTGCAAGCACGTTTCGCTCGCTGGGATGTTCTGCAAAATATTTTTCATTAGATTCGATATGGGCCGTTGAAAAAAATTACTCTTATGTTGCTCTTCTCGCGAAATTGCTCTGCTTTATTTTCGGCTTTTATTACACACCAACGACGGATTTGCCACATTATCTTTGTAAAGAACCGGTCGTTTTTAGTAAATTTTCTAAAACCTGTTTGTAATTCCAGTAATCGACTTTTTAACCAAGAAAAACTTAACTACCTGAAATGTCATTAAAACTACCTCAACTACTCAAATAAAGAAACTATTTTTTTTTCTTTACAACTGCCTTTTACAAGTTTAGTCAAACTTACAGAATTAAACTCATAATTTATGAAAAAAACTCTTTAGCCGCTTGCCAGGAAAGTTTTGTATGCATATCTGGAATAAACATTGTTAATCCTTCAAATATTGACATTCTCGGGTTTAAAATAGTTGTTTATTCTCTTGATGCATAAATAACTGTTTATTGTCTTTGTTTTCTATAACATTTTTTTTTAGATTTATGAACCATTTTTTTTAATAAATGTGACACCTTTTTTGTTACCATAAATAAAAAGTTTGTTCTTAAAGAGCAAAAGGGGGCATTTAAAAAATGGTCATAATGTCATATTTTGGATCGTAGTGGGCAAAAAAAATATAATTGAAAACAAAGACCATTAAAAACACCTGTCCAATTTTTTTTCATAAGTACCTACTCCAACCGTCTGACAAAAATAGATTATTTATGTATCAAGAAAATAAACAACTATTTTAATCTCCAAAATGTAGATAATTTTCATTCGAGAGATTAATTGACGATGTTTATATACGAAGCTTTCCTTTTAGCAGATTAGAATAATAACAATGTAACAAAATAAAAATAAAATCAAATAATGTCAAATAATTTGTTAAAATATTTAATTCACTTCAATTTTAAAAGTAAAAATTGGTATTTCATACTCGCAGTTGGGAGGAAATTTATTTCGTACTTTTGACTAAATCTGTATAGATTCCATTATACCATTTATTTGTCTTTGTTTGTAATGTACCCTATTGTACCACCAATGGTGTAATAGAGGTCATTACACGAGTAATGTTGTAATAAGATTCATTACTCAACTCAAGCAAGATCAAATGAGCAGTTTAACGACAATTTGTGTGAATACTATAGTAAACTAAAAATTTCATTTATGTTTGATTTTGAATAATAAATTATGAAATTGATTGGTTTGTAGATAAAATTCCATACGTGAGCTAAAGCATATTACAGCAATTTGTATGATTACACTGTAATAATGTTTTAATTCCATTAATAATATAAATAACTAATAAACAATCGTTTTTAAACTATTTTTTGTAAAGTCAAGGAAATGTGCAATAATTACAATAATTAATTAAATTAATAAATTAAAATTAAAAGTGAAGTAAAGGCAGATATCTTTTTACTTTTTCGTTTTTGCTGGATTCCACAATGCTTAGATTGCTTAGAAGAATAAAATTTGCTTGTAAAAATAATGCTACTTCCTTAACTTTTGTGGAGCAGTTTATTTGGATTAATAATCTAGAAAACAAAATTTTATTGAAATAATTAACATTTTTGCAGTCTTACCATAACAGTTGAGTTAGCTAAATTAAATTAGTTAAGTAACCTAATTGAACTAACTAAGAGCCGGTATACAGAATATTTAAATGTAATTAAATTTATTAAATTTTAATGCCTGATTTATATGACGTTTTGCCATGCAAAGTATACACATAAATGACAACTTAATTCGAATTAGTTTAATTTTGAAATAAAATTTAATTCGCTTTTTGTAAATCGTGAAACTACATCTTTTCTAATTGTGTTTCAGATAACGTCAGTTGTATTTCAGATTAGTCAACTGCATTTCAGAAAGTAGGTATCATTTGTAAATCAGAAAACCTCATTTGTAATTCAATTTATTTTAAAAACAATTAGTATATCCATANTATCCATATATATAAATAGCATGTTGTTTGGTAAAATATGTACTATTATAATTTTCAGATATACAGGGAATAGGGAATCTCCGAAACTAAGAGGTTTAGCCAAAAACGAGTGATACATTCTGGGGCTCATTTGTTGAGAAATTAATATTGCTTAAAACCGCATCCCGCTATCGTCTTTTGTTTTCGACTTACAGACAAAAATTGACATTTTGGCGAAATATAAAAAAAATTATATCTTCGTTATTATAGAAGATACGGATTTGAAATAAAGACATTATACAGGCACTTTTTACGAGGAATTTAATAATGTAATTAACAATTTTTTTCAGTTATTAGTTTAGCCGTAATAAGATAAACTTTTATTTTTTTAAATGGAAATCATAGGCGGCTATGGCAATTTTGAAAAGCTTATTTTTTTCTGATCTAAAAAATATGCATTTGTAACAGAATATGTTTTATAATTATACTTAAAAAGTGAAATACATATTTTGTTTTATAATAGTTGGCCATGGAAAAACTATTTCACTCCAAATGTGTAAATAATAATCAATAAGAGTTTTGTGAACTGTAAAATAGATGAAAAAATTGATAAAATTATAAAAAATTTAAAAAATACGATACGTTAGAAGTATTGTACAAATATGCAAGCGCCTCAGAACAAAATTATTACATATTTTTAAAAAATCCAAAAATAGGAAAAACAAATGTGTCAACAGTCAACACAATTAGAAAAAACATTTTTTTGATGATCTAATGGAGGTAGGATAACGTTTCACATAGACGGAATTTGGGTATTTAAATAGCCATATCGTCATTTTTGTGACATATAAAATATATTTTATTTAAGAATTAAAGCGGCTTTTTTTACAACACTCTATGTATCACTAGAATTTGCAATGGTAATGTTAGCTTGTTTAAAAACAAAGAAATTTTATTAGTCGCCAATAAGTTGATTCACGATTTATTTTACATTTTTTTCATTACTTAGTACTTAGAAAACTCTTTCATTAGTGACACTGGTTGGTTAATAGTTAAATAGTTTAAGTAATAGTTTAAATCCTCCCAACATCTTTTCATGGCCAACTGCGAACAGAAATCAAAGATGATTTTTTGCTAAAAATTATAATAATTTGTTACAAATATATATTTTTTAGATAAGAAAAAAACAAGCTTTTTAAAAATGACATAGCCATCTATGATTCCCATTTAAAAAAATACAAGTTTATTTTATTACGGCTAAACAAACAACTGAAAAAAATTGTTAACTACATTATTAAATTCTACGTAAAAAAGTGCTTGTATAATGTTTTTATTTCAAATCTGTGTCTTCTATAATAACGAAGATATGAATTTTTTTAAATTTCGCTAAAATGTCAATTGTTGTCTATAAGTCGAAAACAAAAGAGGATAGCAGGATGCGGTTTTAACCAATATTGTTTTCTCAAAAAATGAGCCCCAGAATGTATTACTCGTTTTTGGCTAAACCTCTTAGTTTTGGAGATTCCCTATTCGGACATCCAAAATGCAGCACCCTGTACAATTCATTTTTTCTGAAATACAATTGATTAATTTGAAATACAACTGATACTTTATGAAATTAATCTGTTACATTCTGAACTATGTACAGTTGAAAAAGGTGTAGTTAAAATCTTTTAATATTTTCTTTCTTATTATTATTTATTATTTTTATACAATATACGAGTACTGCCTAAGAGTTTAAACTCTAACTAAATTTATAAAATATATGGTAAACTGTTTTGTCTATTTTATTGCTTCTCGAAGTGAAATATTGTGACCTAACCAATCAATTTTCTCCTATATCTTGAAAAATCAAAAATGTTTTATTTCTCTTGTCGGAAAAGTGTTGTTGTTATCAGAGTTTGTCTCCCCCACTAATTAGTTTCTGTCAGTAAAATGTAGATTTGTTATTGTCATAAGGATTAGTGAGTCAGATAACTCATTATGCTCCGTTAATTTCCTTCTCAGTGAACGAAATTTACTTTGCTATTTCCGTAGCAAATTTGCTTCGTTATTGCACACACAAACAACATTACCACAATGTAGTTAATTTATATCAAACTGAACTAGCGTGCATACAAATCAATCAAATCGTAATGTTTTTTGTTTTGTTTGTGCTCATCGCTCGTCAATAAACTCGCCAAAGAATATTAAATCGTAATTTCAGTAATAATCAGTAATATAAAGCGAAATAACTACGAATTCCAATAATTACAGCGCCGAGTTGGCTCAATCGATATAAATATCTATAGGGAGTGATTAAGTGAATAGAAGTCATGGTTGGATTTGTCGTGAACGCTCAAAATTCCGATTACAGCCACCGTTCCAGATGTTGCCTTGAATTTATATGTGATAGTCTGAATAAACCTAAATATAACACGAGAGACAACGGAATCGAAGAAGTCACCAGTAGTTTGAAATGAAAGAGAAAAATTTGCATAATATCCGCATAAATTTCAGTTTTAATATCTCAATTAGAGAGGCAACTGCAACAGTTTTAGCGAGGTCTGTAATAATGATTGATATTACCAATTAACTTTTGTATGCGCCCATTCAAATTATTGCTAATGACACTATTGTAACAGGGATTAAGGGCTGATACTGGTGTGTCAAACGCACGGTTCTACATTGTACTTTTGATTTGTGACTGGATGTGGAAGTGCAAATAAATATTCTCCTTTTAATTCCCAACTGATTAAGATAAATGTTAATTTAGAGACTCTAAATGTTTTGCCACTGCATAAAATAATACACTGTCGTTGTGCTAATTGTGTTCTGGTGTAGCTACTGCAATTTTTATTATTATTTGATTTCTTTCAAACGAGAACTGATGACAAATTGTGGGAGCTGGACAAACAGAACCATTAAATTTTATATAGCGACAATCGATTCTCCTCTTCGTTCAGTTATTACATCAAAGATTGTTTTAAATTAATCAGAGTTTGCACGATATATCGCATTATAGTCAAGATTTAATTATAAATTTCTTTGCTCGAGACCTGTTTGAGACATTTATGCTTCTTAGTCACTTTATTGCTCAAGAGTGGGTTTGCAATTTGTTCCAGATAAACTCCAAACTAAACGTCAACGAGCTGTTCTAACCGGAAATTTATAAAACTGCTTTATAGATTTGTTATGTCATTGATTAGCGAACAATGTCTGGTTTCAGTCCTTCTATTGTAAAAGTCGTTTGTCACAAGATAGACAAGCGCGAAATCTAATGCTTTCAACTTCTAGTTCACAAACTTTTCAAGAAAATACCTCCTTGGCTAACTTTCGTGTTGTATTTGATACTAGCGAGAGATTAAAAAAATTCGTTGGATAACATCCAATTCAACAACTTTAATAAAATTGGGTAAGATAATATTTTAAATTAATGACGAAATTCAAATTAAAATTTTAAATGGAGCTAATTCTTATTTCAGTAAATTTATGGTAAGTAGAGTGTAATCAGTATTTGTTGGCAAAGCCTTTCTTAGCATTCATCAAAGTCATACTGCGTTGTCCGGAAATGTATTCATGTTTCAGAGTTCCATTCCAACACTTTATCGTTACAGAAACTATAATCAAGCTTTGACAGTAGTGTAGTTGTAAGATGATTTTCCTAAATGTTTTGGTGATTTTTAAAAGGCTGTAACTCATCGAAAAATGATCGTATCTAGATTTAAAAAAATACATTTTGAAGATTTAAGTTTCTAGTTTTGAAATCTTTTGTCAATTTTTTTGTGTTACGGTTATTATGCAATCCGAAGTAAATAACGCGAGAAAAGGTTTTTTATTTATTTATTTTTTTGGTCTACGTATGTGGGAATTTTTTTACTAGTTAAGTCAATGTATAGGCACGGATACTATGTTTGTTTACTTTTATATGTTTTTTATATTCTCTTTACGCCAATTTGTCCCTGAGATATCTGACTTAAAATGAAACAGGATCTTTTTGTCTTTGATCATCGATATCTCAGCAACTAATGACCACACAGAGAATATAAGGGTTGTGTCAATAACTCAAATAAATATCTTATAAGATCTTTTCATGATTTTTAAAAAAAATATTTTTTTGTCCACATTAAAAAAAAGAGAAAAAAAGTAATTTTTTGCGTTGTTTTAGTAAATTTGTTTTTTTTTTTAATTTTAGGTGTTTTTACAGCTTAATCTAACTCTTATAGTTAGTGGTCAACGGATCAAACATTTAGATCCGTACCGGATCAAAATTTAAATGATCCGGATCAGAAACGATCCGTAACCGAATCAGATCTTAAATAATCCGTATCAGAAACGGATCCGTAACCGTATCAAAACTTAAAATTTCATGGCCTTTAAATAATCAATAAAATTGCCAGATCTGGGATATTAAGATGTGTTAAATTTTACCAGTTCTCTAAAAAACTTACAAAACAGACCACAATAGCCAAAAAATTTAGGCATAAGGATAATTGTTTTTTTATATACATTTTATGGGGCATCACTTACCTGTTAGTGTTATTGCTCCAGAACAAACTATTTTTAACGTTTACTTGCCAGCAGAACCTTGTACAATAACCTGAATTAGTGAATTAAATCCTGGACACATGAATTTCGTCTACAATTTTTCCTCGAATGTGCATTTATAACACCTGCATTTTTTGGAATCTTGGCACCCGTTTTTAGTGCATGCCGCAATGGACGTGGGAAAAACTGTTTAAAACAGTGCCTTTGAAAAAAGTTCTTACTGTGAAATTTTTTAAACAAATATTTCATATTTTAATATGAATGAATTTCCATAAATCAAATTTCTGCAAATATTACATTTCACAGTTTGCAGCAAACAATGTTTAAGTATACTGAATGCATGCAATTTTTTGATCAGGTAATCGAATTTAATCCAAACACATTTTGAACTAAAATCTACGACGTCATTATATTGATGCGATCCGTCAAACTGACTTAGATTTTTATTTGGTAGGTACGATCCGTTTTACTGATCCGGATCATCTGATCCGAATCCAATCCGTTACAGTGATCCCGATGCGATCTATTACAGTGATCCAAATTTGATCCGGATTTACGATCCGGATCTTTTTTCTATCACAAGCCGGATTTGATCCGGATCTAATCCTGTTTTTGATCCGTCCGGGATGGATGGATGATCCATCGAACCGTTTTCTCGGACCGATTGATCAAAGTTTGCAAAAGAATTAAAGGAGCAATATTGTTGCTGAACAACGCCTAATCTTTATCAAAATGAAAAAACTATTTTTTTGACAATTTTGCAGAAGATACTTGCTAAAAATAAAAAAAATTAAACAAAAATTATTATTTATTAAATTATTTTTTGAAAATGTGAAAAAACATCCAAGAAATGCATAATTTTTGAAAAAAAAATGTTTTAGATTTTTTTTAGATTTGT
>NW_025401006.1:4356802-4510575 GCF_015345945.1 Tribolium madens
AAATTTAGCTAATGCAAAATTGTAAAAAAGCTGAAAGAAATTGTTATTCTCATTTTGACAAAGAGTAAACAATGTTCAGAAACAATATGTACAATTGTTCCTTTAATTCTTTTTAAAACTTTGATCTATTGGTTTGAGAAAACGGTGTGATGGATGTGAGTTCATAGGGTTATGAGAGGTAGATTAAGCTGTAAAAACACCTAAAAACATTAGTGTCACTTTTTGTGAATTCGCGGTAGGTTTACTAAAACAACGCAAAAAGTTACTTTTTCTCTTTTCTTTAAATCAATGTTGAGAGTATAAACATTTTTTCCAAAAAATCATAAGGTATTTGTTCTAGTTTTTGACACTGCCCTATCAAAGACCAAAGTATCCTTTTTCATTTAAAGTCAAAAGCAAACGGACATGCTATCCGGCCTATGCATTGACTTAACTAAAAAAATTTAAAGCTTTAAAATGTAGATACGACCACTTTTAGATGAATTAGAGCTTTTTAAAAATCACCAAAAATTTAAGAATTTTTTTTGCTCCTTTAATTTTTTGGAGTAGGGTTAATAAAAATACTAGTCAAGTTGGGATGATTTATAAAACGAGAACTAAATATAATGCTTTAAGTGGTGCGGAAAGAGATATAAACCCTGGCCGAGAAAAGTAAAAAGTAACGTAGTGATACAATAATCAATACAGTACATTATCGGTTATAGCCAGTTTGCGCCCCAATTTCCCCTAATAGTCCAGTCTTAAAAGATGCATCTACCAAATCCGGCACTTTTGCATGGGATTCATATTGGCTCCGGATGGACATCCGAAATCCATTGCGAACTCATCTAAATTTTGTAGGGCCCCGTTTACGCGGAACTGTCCGGGGCTCAGCTGATAATTAGCAATGTATCTCTGTAAAGTTTGGTCGGAGTGTTTAGCACAGTGATGGATCGCCGATGATATCCAGAACAATTGGTTTGGCGAGAAGTTTAATCCGGAAAGTCGTGGTTCGACTCCGTTTTCTTGAACCCAGCTGATGTAAGTGTCGTAGGCGACTTTCATTCCGGCCAAATCAGCCATGTCTTCGTCGCGAGTATTCGAAGCGTTCAACTGGAAATAGAGCTATGTTAGAGTACAGCACAAGAGGGGAAATAGCGAAACCGCACCAGAAGCAGACAAATTAAATTAATAATTATAATAAGTTAGGCGTCGACTCGACATCAAAGTCACATTATTGTACCCACGGAATCCTTTCGCCACGACACGATCGCATTAATTAAGATTTAATTTGATTTAATTATTGGATTGGCATTGCGACGGTACCTAAATACTTCGAATGTCTCCTGTAAATCTGGTTGTGTTTTATTTATTGCTTTGTTGCTAATTAATTAGTAGTACCTGTTTCCATAAAAGTCTAAAAAATCCTCAAGTATGAGCTTTGGGGTCTCCAAAAATAATAATTTCAACCTTAAGATAAATTTTCTAAAAAGATTCCAATCTGGTGGAGGGTGTTTCTTGACGAAACATCAAAGAGAGCACAGATTTTTTCTAGGAAATTGGTGGGTATTCACAAAAGCATGAACATATTTACAAAATTTAGATTTAGGATCCAATTTTAAATGTTTTAAAAAAGATTTCATATAAATAAATTTTAATCAATAATATTAACAGGAAAACTGTTGCAGTTAATTTTTAATGTGTTAAAAAAACAATAATATTTTTCTTTCCCTAAGATTTCAGCAGAGCCAAAAACGTTATTCTCATTTTCTTAAATTAGGTACAGTCTATTTTTTTATTTGCTGGTAGGGATAGTGTGAATCAAAAACACGACATGACATCCGTCTGTTTTTGACATTTGACAGCTTCTGACTTGGGCCGCCATTGTGATAGGACTTAAAAACCAGAGCAAAATTATTATTAAGTCCAAAATCAAGAGAAAAATGAACTTTTCTTTCTACTGAGTTAGAATAATGAAGTTTTAATTACTCATTTGCTGGTTTCAAGTAAAGCAAAAACTTTTTTTCCTTTGCAGTTTTGACGTAAAATCAAAGTTAATTTTTTTTCCTCTTGTAAACGCAATCCGGGAACATACTGTATATTAATAACAAAATAAACAAATGTACATACAAATATCAATAGTTTTGGCAAAATTATCGCATTACATGGGAAAGGTGATTTTTTTATTGAAATAACGCTTAAAAAAATAAATGCATCAAAAATTAATTAATTAACTAATTAACATTAAGTTAAACTAAAATTACGACGTAAACTTCAACAATTTAACTACAATTTAATGGTTGTCAAAAGAAACAAAAAAGTGAATTCCGTGTGGATCAGTTCTTTAGCTTAGATAAGCTTTTCTTACATTCGGAGGCAACCATTAATACCTAGTATTGCCTCCACGAGCCTGAAAAGAAGCTCAATTTTTTATTGTTGTCTTTCGGAAATTAGCGGTGATTTTGATAATTTGGCATTTATTAAGTAAACAATGAATCTATACCAATTGTTTTTGGAACTATGGAAAAATCCATACTCGACTAAGTTACTTAATCCTATATCATCAATTTTAGTACTATTTTCAGAACCATTTAGCCATTTTAAATCTTAAAATTTAAGTGATGCGATATTTATGCCAGTCAGTGTAGGTCCCAGCCGTATTTTTTTAGTTTTACAGCTTTAATTGTATTTATTTTGTTTTTACATTTAAAAATTGTGCTGCTCTAATGAAGCTAAGAAACAAAAATAATATCCCCGAGCGCTGAAGTACTTTCAAGAAAGGTTAATTTGAAATCACGATAACTCATGGATTTGAATAAACTCAGAATAAAGGCTAGCCCAGAGGCCCCTACGGCTTTGACGCCAGTCATTATTTTAAATAACTATTAAAATGTAAATGTAAAAGGTAAAACACTTCTTTTCTGTTGAGAAGCATTTATCGTTTGTGGTAGTTTTCATTTTCTTTTTAATTTGGGAAAGCATTTCCGCTCATTTAACGCGCATTTCTAAACCGCTATTTTCGAGTAGTTTCAAGTACTTTGATAAGTGTAAAATAAGAATTCACTTACGTAAAGTGCCATATCAAATGCAATTTACAGAATGTAGATTCAAGAAAGAGCAATAAAACGCTTGATATTTGCTTATCTCTACCATTTCAATGATACTCGTCGTCTTGAATTCCTCAACTCAACATTGTGTGAATGTGTAATTAAAACATTTGGTTAAATACGTTTACGTGTAATTTCATCCTCCAAATGTCCTACTTTGCCCTTCAATCGATCACCGGTTTCAAATATTTTTCTGTTGTCTATCAGAGCAAAACGCTATCGAAAATATTATCCGTGGGGTTTTGTTTGCAAATCGGATTATTGGTGTACATAATAATCATAAATTCCACCTGCACGAGTGGAAAATGTTAAGTAATTAATTGAAATTCGAGTCGTAACATGGCGTGGAATTATCAATAAGTTTGACGTTTTGGGTTGAAGTTCAAGGCAAGGAGTTGTGGTATTTCGAAAGGCATATTTGCAGGGCAAAAAATGGCTGTGGTCGTCTGAAGTGACGGTGTGAAATTATAGGGTGAGAGCATACTTGGGATATTCGCTTTGAACATACTTGCGAAATTCCTCGGCGTAATAATAAACTTACGTGTTCGATCATTTTAACTATGAATTTTCCGTAATGATTCGACAGACACTGCAGTTTAGTTTCGTAGTTGAAGAGGGTGTGAGATGACCACCAGCTCCGGGCTTCCCCCTCAAGCCCTTTGTATTTGGCTTGGGTGATAATGTGGTACATTTGATGGGCTATAATGGTACCCAAAGCGCCATAGTTGAGGTACTCGGGCCGGTTTTTCTGGTAGAAAATGCCACGGAAGAAGGAGATTGGTATTCCTGGAATTGGTTTTGTGTCATTTAAAGACAGTATCTTTATTTATTTTGCGTGGTAAGTAGCGATTAAAAAACATGACGGCGTGTACTTAAGGCAAATCCCGGACTGATCGATAATAATCCGGTTAATTTGTTGATTTTCACTCCGGGACACGCCATCTTAAAACTGAAATAATCTCGCTCGTTTACAATTTCAAATTGCGGTACTGGAATTAAATGGAACGGGTGTAAGACACGCGCCGAGATATATTGCGACGTATTTTATTTGAAATTGTCGAAGGATTTAAGCTGGGACTTACTCAGAGCATTTTCCTTTGGCGAGTAAACAATATTTAATCCTGTGACAGATCCGGGGGTTTCGAAAAAATTCTCTCTTACAGGTTGCCGGAGTTTTCCATATTGAATATTGGTACTCATATAATCCAGATTTAGGACTGACGTCAAGAGCTTATCTTCCAATATTTCTACCTGGAAAATCGATCTTGTTTACACATTTTATGCGAATGATGTCATAACATAAAATATTCAAAACAACTTTATCCCCGGCTTCTATAATAGAAGTAATTAGAACCCCACTCTGAATTTATAATCAACTTTTGCACTTTATAACACAACATTTACACATAGATGAACATTATTGTGCCGCAATAAATATAACTGCTTCAAGGAGAAAGCTGAACCGAGAGAACAACCAAATACTAAATCAACACCAGAATATTTATAAATAATTTATTTCAACGATTTTTACCAAATTAATTTATTAGGTAATAAACAAAATTGTTTAATCAATTTTTTTTGAACATTTCTGTAGGTAGGCATACTAAAATAAAAAGCCACTGCCGCAATTTGCTAAAGTTCGATGTAATTGTTAAAGTTTCTAGCTGTAGAATGAATAATACAACAAAATTTAACTTTTTCAATTAAATTTCAGATATCTCGTTGAATTATGCTTCAACTCTTACCTCTTCGTACATTCTGTTTCTTTCAATAAAGTCGTTGTAATTTGGGATGTTTTCTACACTTGAAACGAGTATCTCTGAGGCAATGTCTTTGGTTTTTGCATCCAACCAATCTAATTTGTAAAGATTTTCTCTGAACTGATATTTGATATTTTGAATCATAGAAATAGCACGCGTTCGTGTGTCCTCATCCAAATATTTTTTGATATAAATTTCAGAAATAACAGTGGAGAAGCTGCAAAATACCTCTACAGCGATAACGCAAAAACTGGTGAACATTTACCTATTTTCGGTTGCTGTGACGCATTCATTCCATCGTGATGTTTGTGCAGGTTTGCCTGTCACTTTTGTGAGATAATCGTAAGCTTTATTTAGGATTTTTTGAGGTAAATAAGTGAGCAAATCTTGTAAAATATGCCAGCACATAAAATTTGCGATTATCCTGGAAAAGATATACTAATAATGGGAAGCATTAATTGGAGTCTTTTTTCACAATTACCTTTCGTCGGTGTGTTTAAGGAGACGAAGCAGCGTTTTCAAATAAAGAGGCTCTGAGACGGATATAATATCGTCATAAGTAATCTCAGTGACGGGCCTTAGAATATTGTTAATATATTCTTTCCAACGTATCTCTGAAAATTCATATTGTAATTCCGACAGGGATAAGGGATTATAGAGTTGAGTTTGATTAGTTTCGCTCCTTTCAGAAATCTGCAATTTTAAAATGAAAAAATTCTGAAAAGTGAGTACGTGTTACTTTAGCTAATTTGAGTAGAAAATCCAAGACTTGGCTTTGTTCTTTTCTCGCTTTTTCCTCTTCGGCTCCCATGAGAACAGCGACGTCCACCATATATTCTAAATACCAGTTTTTTATTTCGTTATTTATTTGACTTTGATAGTAGGGGCTTTTTATCTGGAATGTTTTAATAAAAACTCAGTCTGCAAAAAGCTCGTTTCTTACATTTAGAATGTATTTATCTGGATGTATTTTATCTCTTTGCAGTGCTAAAATGAAGAAATTTTCGAAATTAATTCCCATCTGCCTGAGTTTGGGCACGGCATCTTTCCAATTGAATAACTCCTTACGCCAATTATTCCCGTTAAGAGTAGGCCATCCGCCTATTTGGTTAAAAATTTGTTTTATCCTTTTTAATCCTTCTGCTTCGATTGCACTCTCGTTCATGCAAGCTCGATAAAATTTTTTTGCTAAATTGAAAGCTAAAGGATCTTCTTTCTGGATCGGTTCATTCAGCATGTTTTTAATTTCGGTTTGAATATCCTCCTGGAGAAGACTAGTCACCGAGCGCGAGTCTCGATCATCCAACTCTGTGTTCTCCAGGAAATTACCGCACGAAAACCGATAAAAATCTTCGCACGGATCCGCTTTTATGTCGATGTACTTCACAAGCAACTCCATCGAAGTTTTCGCACACACCGACGATGTGCACTCTTTAGGACCATCTAAAATCATCAACAACACTAAAACCACTCCACTTTAAAGAGCTAATTTTACTCAATCTCTATATGCACGAGTTTCAAGTGCGGAATAAAAACATCCAGTTACTTGCACTTACCCGAATAAAACAAATAAATTAGTAGAAATAATGATAACGCAGTAACTGAAACAATGCTCACAATCGCAATTTTCTTTTCGCTTCTCGAGCGATTTTTCCACCAGGTTCTGAGAGCAAATTTTTGTCGGTCCGGAATTCCTCTACAAATTAAATTATCCTTAACATAATAATCGGATTTTTTATTGCGTACCCATTAATCATTTTTTATGGGGAGAAAGCTTGAAAATTTAATTTTTACTGTATTCTCACGACACTCTACTAACATACTTAATAAAGTAAAGGATGAGTCAAGTAATTAAAGAGACAGGAAGAATGCGTTACGCTGTGGGAGGATTTGACCCGTAAGGTCAAACAGCTGTAATTATCTCAAAATTAAATTATGAAAATAATAGGCATAGTTAATTTTTCGTTAGTTTCAAGACTAGATAGTAATTTATGGTGCGTTAAACGGTTTATGATATTTGGGGTTCTTTTAATGTTGATTTGTAAATAATTGGGCACGGCTTGGGACAAATCGTGAATTTATTTTAAAACTAGCTATAAATTTTCATTATTTGCAACTTTTTGATCCATTAGGTGCGAACTACAGCGTGACCTTTACCCTTGTTGAATTTAAATGAGTTTATAAAAAAAAAACCGGTAATTCGAGATTCTCTTGGTAAAATTGTTTCGGGTGGTCTAATCCGAGATTTAATAACGTGACTGAATTGAGAGAAGAGAAAATATTATTTGGTAGGTATCCTGCACCGTAAAAACTTGACTAGACGACGAAAGGAAGTAAAAAAAGAATAGAAAACGGAAATTGGTTGCTACGTGTATGGCCAGTGATACGAGTCAGTGGACGTTAGCCGCTATCTGTTCGTCTAAACTTTTTTAGACAAGTGTATTCGATAAAACCTACTTAAGGCAGTTTGCGCAGGAAAACCATTAGCACTAATCATTAAACATCTGATTCGGTTTCAGTGAATTTTAGCCGACAAAAGCAAAGCAACGAGCCGAACCAATTCGAATAAAATTGAACTTTCAATCGGGCGATTCAAAGGAACTACTCATTGACGAACCGACTTGTGCAGTTCATTTCACCGAAATGGAAGCAGAAATAAACACAAACAGATAAATCGTGACAAATCTGCAACATCGAAAGTTGAACAATTTCGGGCCTAAGAAAAACCCTCATCAGAAACCAAGAGAAAAAGTCAAAACTTGATTAGTACTTTTCAAATTCTACTTTTTACAATAATTTTCATATTATATTATTATTTTACCAAGATCTAGCAAAATAAATAAGTCTCTCGTTCATAAAGGAAGTAAATAGAGCGAAACAAGCTAAAATAATTTCAAGTAATTTGGGAAATTTTCGTTTTGTTTTATTTTTATCTCTTTTGCAAAATTTTATTTTTATATATTTTTAGCAGTTTTATATTTATCATTAAAATGTGCTCAACACTCCGAAAAGGTAAAAATATCACTAATTCTAGCCTAATTTTATCAATTTTTCTTTTATTTTTAACGAAATTTTACGAAATATTTACGTTTTTACCTTAAAATCATGCTAAAATTCTTGAAAAAATCAAAAATAATGATTTGATTTTGTGTTTTGTAGCAAAATCTCGCAAAAAATGAGGTTTTAGTTCAAAGACACGCTTTTAAAACTTGTAAAAGTGAAAGTAACTCCATTTTTGACCAAATTTAGTGTTTTTTAGCTTACTTTATAAAATTTTACTCAAAAACGAGATAAATCGCATGAAAAAAAAACGAAATAATATCAATTTTGATTTTTTTGTAATTTTTAGATATGTTTTGCCAAGATATATCTTACACGATAAATGTCTGTGGTTCAAAAACGAATTCAATCAATTTTAATCCAGTTTGGTACATTTTTAGCTAGTTTTATTTTTTTTGTTTTTATTTTTTAAACGTACTCAAAACTTTTGAAAATGCAAAAATAACACTCATTTTGGCTTAATTTGGTAAATTGTGGCTTTGTTTATAACGAAACTTTGCAAAATATATACGTTTTTATATTATATTCTTAGGAGTAAAAGTGATACTTTATGTGGCGAAACTCAACGTTTATTTTGTCAAGCGTAGTGAGCAACATAAACTCACTTTTACTTCGACGAATAACATATGCTATTTTATCAAAGCAACACTATAATTAGCAAGTAAGTAAACAAAATAATTAAGATGCTTTGTAATTTGTGTTGAGATTTTCGAAAGTGTTCATTAATTTAACTAGTGCAGTTAGTATTGCAAAATGTACTTCTCTAGAAATTGCTGAAATAGCGAAAGAGACAACATTGGTAAATGACTTTGCAAAAGTAAAAACGTTTAGGTCCAGAAATAATGTCTGAAAGGTAAAACTTTTGCTTGTAACATTTAGTCTTTTGCCGAGAAAAGCAAATCTTGTTTAGTTTTGGTTTAATTTTAATTTTGTGTTTTGGTCTGATTTTGTCTCGGCGCATAACAAAAATTGTAAGAATTTTGTATAAACAAAAGTTTACGGGAGATAACAATTCGGCCGCGATAAGAATATATTTACAAACATTAGGCGCCGTAAAAATCTAATCTTGGGGTATTTATTTAGGCGGAGGTAAATTTGCATCGAGATTCTTATCTGTTAATTTATCCTCGCCTCTCTTAAATTAAAAAACTCGTCTCTACTGTTCCATATATTTATGTAACTTGTGTGGGTGAAGGTTTTAAGACATTGTTTTCTCACGTTGAAGCACACTCTACCTCGCATACACCTTCATTATGTATACTTTGACCGTGCGATTTTTCCTACCTTGTAGAAATTGTAGGATTGTCTTTGAGTAATTTTAAATCGACGTATTAAAATGCACCCTTTGGAGGATATATTTTATTTGGCTGCGGGCTAAAACTATTATAATATATTAAACCCCAACTGGGGGATGATTTCAGACACCCTTACAACTTATCCGTGTATCCCCTTAGGGCTTTGGAATAATGAAAATCCCGTATTTCATCGAACGGTCGTCATTGGCAATAAAAAGAAATTTGTTCTGTAGTGGACGAGATTTAACGTTGTATTACCACAAACAAATGGTCACTATAGTGCAATATCATATCTCTAATAATTGCACAGCATTGGGGTGCTACGTGTTTGGCAGGACTTGCTCATGTTTAACTAGAATGCAAATTATCAAAGCCAAACTAGTCTTCTATTCCCCATATCATTATAAATCGCTGCAGCGTTTTAACGCGATTTTGCGGTCACTAATTTCATTTTTGGCAGGGATTGCTTTTTTCCTCTTTGAATATTTCACTGGATACGTGACGTAATTTGAAATCTCGTGCATTATAGATGATAGATTTTTTCCGACTTTGTCGCCAGAATCGAGCTGAATACTGTTTAAACTTGAGTAAGAAGTTAGATAAGCAACGATCTGATAATTAACTCAACTGAACCCTCAACTCCATTTAATTTGTTCTTCCTAAACATAGATCCCAACATGTATTTACCATTGTTCCAAATTTTACTCAAGAGAAATGAATAAGATAATGCGAACAGATGCCATTAACTACTAGAGATTAATTAAATTTCACTTATTAATAAATTTAGATTTAAGTAGGATGAGGCGCTTTAGAATTGACTTGTCAAGCGGAACCGAACGTGAATTCACTTTAGAAATATTGCCAACATTATGACAAAATATTGCCAAAATTACTCCAGAATTTTCGTTGGTCCCAGTTTATTTGCAACAATTTTGCTTAAAATAACGTTAACACCATCAGCAATTATGAAAATAATGTTGTATGACTAATTATGACTTATTTAATGTGTTTGTTTATTAACAATGCGTGAAAATATTATGTTTCAATATTTGTTTATCATTAAATAAAATAAATTGATATTCGTTGAGCTGGGGTCTCATTTTTTTACACACTTTCCATCAGCAAGTGTCTGTGTCATCTCTAGTCTATTCGTCAATAAGTCTGAGACCTTTGTGCATCCCCGATGGTCTCTAAACCTCCGTTGCAGCATCAAGATTGCATCCTACGGGAAGTTATCCTGAGTTATCCTGCGAGTCCTTGTCCTGCGCTGCCGCAAGAGTGGGGGCTCGTCCCGGGCGCAGCCGTTCGTCCCACAGTTTGTAGCGCGCTCTCGCGGCTGATGCTTCTTCTTGGGACAAGATTTGACGCGTGTTTAACATCCGCCGTGATTGATGATGATGGCCGGCATGTTCTTGGACGTGTCCTCTAACTAGGTTATTATGTGAATGGATTTTTCTGATCCTTGGGACGAGTTAGTGCGATCTTAACATGTGCTATTTTGCGGATATAGGAGACTTTCGCACTCACATTGACACTTCTTAAGGAATTGCTAAAGTAATTGTCACTGCATGTTTTACGTTTTTGCTGTTTCGATTTCTCAAAGGGTTGAAAAAGAAAACTCGGATTAATTCCCAATGTGCACACTTTTATTAGATTTGTGTCTGTGGCTTTCTGATTTATTGCCAATACGTTGAAGTTATATAATCCATCAAAACAGAGCGATTAGTTACTCTAGAGCAAAACAGATAACAGTCATTGTTTTTCTTTGAGTGGCAAAGAAATTGTTTTTTATCCCAATTTTCAAAAAAATTGTTATTCGATGTTTCACAACTTTGCCTGAAGTTTTCAAATTTATCCTCAATATATTTCAGTTATATTATGCTAAAAGTTGTTTATTTCCGTTAACTATTCCGGCGGAACAGTGTGTTTTGAAGAATTGGTTTTATTTTTTCCTAAACTAAAGCACTGATTTTTTAGTTTGTTGTACAAAACTGTTGTAGGTTTTTAAAACTTGAACGTTTGTTTCACCGATAAAAGGGTTTTTAAATTATTCTGAAAGTTGCTGGTTTCTAAGTGAGATGAGTTTTAATGAAGAAACTTTGAGCTTAAATATGCGTGGCGTATAAATATTGAATGCAGGAAGCATTAGTGGTGAAGCCGGAACAATGCAAATAATTAAAGCGATTTTATTTTAATTGTCGATACTGAAATATTAACTCCGGATAAAAATCAATATGTTTTATTGTTATTGTTGTTGATTTTGCATAATAATTTTCGAACTGCTATTCAATGACTAAATTTTAATTATATAAATATGGTGGATGCGCCGGGCCAACATTTTTTAAATTATTATTTTATAAGTAGTTTATTGTTTACAATATTTGAAAACAAATATAACGTTTGTTTAAATGTGTTTGATGGTTCAATTATTTAAATATTACCGAAATATTACTTTGTTATTAAAAATGATACAGTATCATCGATTTTTTACTAAATTAATTACAATTTAATTACATAGTTTAAACAAAATTAATCATAAATTTATTGATTCTAAATTTAAAGGGTTACGAGTGAAAAACTTGTTTAATTATAAATGTAAAATTTTACTCGAAATTGAAGAGACTTTAATCAAGAATTTCTTATTAAATATGAAAACGTGGTGACCTTTCCAGAGGATTTATAATTTAAGTTTCTATTTTTATTAAAAGATAGCTTACATACTTGCCATTTGAGATGTTATCAAGTTTTGTACTTTGAGTGCACGCTATATTATGAACAATTGTGTTGACGTTGTAATTGTAGTTGTTTTTAATTGAGTATAATTTGAAGTAAGTTTCTAATTTGAGTAGTCTGATTTATGTTTGATGATTTTTGAATAAAAAATGAACTTTTACATTAGGGTAATAAAAGCTCTCGCGCTGAAACCATTTCTGTTATCCATCATCTTCACTGTGCACAAGCTTTGAAATTTTAAAACGTAGTGTTCTACAGGTTGCTTCAAATGTATATTTTCTCTAATATAAAATATAATAAACTCCGAAAATAGGAAGGTAATTTAATGTCAACAAAGTCTCTGCATTGCAGTCGTTGTTGCAATTTCACTTGATTAAAATATTGTTGAAGAGTGAAAAAAAGGCAGCAACGTTGTAAAAGAACTCGTGTCTCAAAATAATTAAAGTCGTTTACAAAGAAAATAAGGTTAAAGTCTAATTTATGTATTTATTCGCGATCTATCCCACGCCATACTACAATGTACCCATCTGAACTCCCTATTAACTTGCAAATGTATATAAATTGATTTTCTGATTAACGTAAATTTCTATTTCCGTTTCTTTAATTGAGAATTTCCCTCAGAAGGGGAGAGCATCAAGACTCTTACGTGATACGTATTCGGTATCTCTGCGTATACTGAATAATTTAATTTCGGTTATTGATCAAGACGTTTCCGAGTTTATTTTTAATTCCAAATAAGGCATTTCCTCCTGTCTGGAAAAATCATTTTTGATTACTTTTTGAACAAGGTAAAATCGTCGACAATAAGTAACATAAATCTTCTCAAAACGCTGTACTTTAAGATCTGGTTACGACGTCTGTTAAATTTAACGAGAGCATAAATCCATAAATACCGTTGTTATAACCTTGGCGACGATTGACCTTAAAGAGAAGACAACTTCGGATGGAATTACTTCACTGGCAAGTTATATTACTCGTTACAGCGTACCCGAGCTTAAAGAAATGTCCTGATAGCCACTGGACTTTCGCTCGACTGATGAGTCCTTGATAAAAACTAACTGGGGGGCAAAATTACTCCCAACCAACAATTTCTTGACTGAATCCGCCCTTCAGATCGCTGCATTTTGGCGCCATTTTTGTCAGCTCTTTTTGGCCTTATCTCAACTTGTCACTCTTATATTATCACGATTAAAAAATAATTTTTACAAATTCTCCATAATTTTTTTACAGGGAACTTAAAAAACAACATCTTGCGTTTTTATTTATTTATTTTCCAAATTTTGCTATATTTTTGTATAGCTTTAAATAGTGAGAATATAGTTTTATATACCAGGTGAATAAAAAGTATGAAACCAAGAATGTTTTGTGCTTGCTAGTTATTTTTTGGAAAAACTAATTGATGAATCATAAAGTACTATAAAAATGCGACGTTCTATCGTGAATAAAATTTTTCGAAATTTACTTTTATTTTTGAGTTCTGCAAAATTTTTAATTTTTTTAAATGTCAACCCACTATAAAAACAGTTTTTCATAAAGTTTATGATTTAAGGATTACAACTATCTACTTTATATTTAAGTTTTATCAATTTTTTTTTACAAAAGTTGCCATTTCCAAAAAAAAACGCGAATTTAAAATCAAAACAAAATTTCTTTCGCAAAATACGATCACATTTTTTATATTACTTTCATTGATATTTAAAATGATTTAAAAACAAATCGCTTGGTTCAACACTTTATATTCACCCAGTATGTATTTATAAGAGACCGGGAATGGTGTTATATTTAATAGCAACCGAAAACAAATTCAGAACCGCCTAAAAGAACATAATATATATTTTTTAACATATAAAAAAAATCAAAATAAAATTTGTATAATAATTTTTTAACATAAATAAACTGTTTAAAAGAACATAACTGGTATATTTTTTACTTCTTATGGTCCTTTAGATTAAATTTTAGTATTGTACAGATGTTGTGTTGTATTTTTTTTCAGAATTTTGTATTTTTTTTGGTATTTTTGTTGAATTTTTCGTTCTACTTCTTAATTAGTTTTGTTTGCATTGCAAATTTGTAGTATACTTATATATTTTTATTGAATTGTAAGAATATGTTTAATTTGGTTACTTAATTAATTTGTGAAAAATAATTGAATTTACTTTGTGTTTACCTGTTTACAGTATATTTTTGTTTGTTTTTCACTGTCTGTTCTCTACTATTTTTACCTATTTTTATTGAAACGACACTAACAACGTTTCTACTACATTTCAGCTCTTTTTTATTAAAACAAAACAAACAGTTCTTGATATTAATAAATAATTTATAAAAATGCTACAAGTAAATTGATGTGTATTTATTTAAGAAAAAAATTAACACAACCATTTGTCAATTTTCAGTTCAGTTCTTACTGAGTTGCCGGAAAAAATTTTTTTTTCAAATATTCTAGTGATTAAAACTTTTGTGAGTTGATTTTTTTACCATATAGTTTTAACAAATTAAACACATTTTTACCAATATTTACTACTTTTTGTAACAAATATGGTTTTAGTTAACAACTAAAAGTTACAGTTTAAGGATGAAATAGTTTAAAATTTACTAAATTCAGAAAAATGAATATATTTTGGGTACTTTATGTGGGGAAAACCATCCTTATTTGTCAGTTGCAGACCGTAAGAAATAAAAGAAGCATCTCTGATCGATTTTGACAGTCATCGATTTTTATTGTTATTCGTAAAGTTCTTGTTGAATTTCAATGAGTCTGCAAAAGCGTCTACTCCGAAAACTTTCTCTATTATATGCTTTACGGGTTATTGCACAATTACAGTATCTCAAATAAGAATATAATAAATACAGAATCACCTTAATAGCTTTGCGAATTTCGATAATAAATAACACAGCTTTGGAAAGTTTTAATGGCCTATTATTGGTTCCAACTTGTTTATTCAATTAGGATTTATCTAAACTTTCTTTCCAGTTTTTGCACTTGTAATTGCTCGTTTTTTAGACGGGAGAGGGTAATATATCACCTAGTGTACATCTTGTTCGATAAAAAGTCTCACTTCAGACCGGTAAATCATAATTTAGTCGTGTGTGTGAAGATGCGGTCTGCAATTTCCTCGTGATAAAATATGTGTCAACTTTGTAAAATGAAATGTGAACTGCTGCCATTTATTTTGATAATGTCCATAAGTAAGTGTAACGTACGATGTCCGCTTAAGATTGAAAAGTTGCTCCCTTTCTCCGCTTTTTCAAATTAGCGAAGCAACTCGCTATAAAATCACCAATTCTTACAAATGTTTTATGATCGGAAACTGTAAAAAGAATCCGCCGAAATGGAAAGGTTGTGTGCACAAAGATGCGGAAGCAGCTTATTATGTTATGCAAAGCAGAATTATTTGCATGTAATGTATTAAGGCAGTTCATTTTCTTCAAGCCCTTGCAAGATGTATAAGCATTTTTCCAATCTTTGCAAACTAAGCGTCTTTCAATCAATCCTTGTAACACACCTGCCTTGAGACTAATATCAAGCCTTAAAACAACAATTTTTTTTTACAAGTTATTGATAAAAACATTTTGATTGTCATGACTCACGACAAGATTAGTCTTTAACGAACTGGAAACTTGAGATAAGACTGAGCAAATTTTATTCTTTTTGATTTAAAAACTCAAACAGGGAACGCACTGTTATTTTTTAAACTTTTCTCATTTGCTCTCACGATTCAATATGTAAATTAATGAACTTTTACATTGCTTTATAATCTCAGGACTATTACTGAAAATGTACTCTTTAACATGAGCACACGTTATCGCACGATATTAAATTATCAAATTATGTAAGCTTACTCAGACACAAGCTCGCTACATAAATTATTTTAGAGATGTGATAAAACTCGATAAAACTGAGAAAATATCGAACACTTTATTTCCTATGCTGTAAAACCAGAGAATAAAGTGCCAGCTATTCCGAACTTCCGGAATCGCGTACGATGTACTAGCGGAAGTACAAATGATCTGGAAATGGAAACTAATCATGAATTGCTGGAATCACAAAAAGAATATTTTTTCCAAAAATATAAAATATAACGAATTACTTTGTGATAGAATTGGTGTAGAGCGTTTCATCTCGATTTTGAAGTGAGTTAAAGTGAATTATTGTCACCGCTTTATTTCTACGCTTAAACAATTCATTTGTACTTTCATTTCCATTAAAGTTGCTTCAAACACATTTAATCATTGTTTCTTCGCCAAGAACAGTAATAGAAAATAAGTAAAAGCGTCTTAACAGTTTAGAAATTATGACTCTTTCTTACCAAAGCACATAAACGTAAAATGCGACGTAATGAAGCAAATTAAAAGCACCCATTTTTGTTTAAATAAATTTCAAGCAAAAAGTTGAAAAATGTGGGCGAAAATTCGGATGTTAAATGTGACATTTCTCGAGAAAAGATGCTTTGCTGAGAGATCACAAATCGACTTGCGCCGGATCTCGGAGTTCGCCTTTTATTTTTGGCAAACCATTAATATGAAAGGGTGAAAAATTTCACTCATCAATCATATCAGACCGGAATATGAACCGAAATTTATTTTTGAGTGGAAGTGTGTCTATCGATTTTCGGGAAATTGTGCTCTCTCTTTCTGAGATATTAAATTTCAATTTTTGGGTGGTGTGTATAAAACCCTTCGCGGGCACCTTGCATGCATATAAAAGTATATTTAAAATTTTACGACCCGAAAATACTACATAGAAAAGGTTTCTTGTGCTTTTCGCGGGATTAAGTAAGCTTTCCTCGTCGTTATTTTTTATTTATTGGGCCTAGTTCCACAATAGATTGGGTTTTTTTTTTAATTTTTGGAAGTTATTATTTCCTGGGGTCGAGGCTGATGTAAATGAAGGTAACAGACAAAACATTGATTTTAAGTCTCTCGTCTTGTAAACCTAATTAGATTCCCCGAGTATTGTGTTTTACGAGCAAAACATCAAACAGTGAAAGTCAAAAATTTCAAGACTGTGTTTTGGGATTAATCCTGTTTATAGCTCTCAGTTAATTGAAAAATTTTATTTGATGGGAAGGACGAGATCTGCCAATCATATGTCACATATTTTGTTTGTGAATTTAAAGCCGGCATAAATGGGAAATTTGTTTTATGTTCCCTCATAAAGTTCATACTTCAATAAGTCCTGTCTGATGAATGTGCACAAAGCTAATAAACTGATTTTACTGGTTGTATTTAGTGACAATTTTGCCGTTGATCAAATAAATTTAAAACTTTTTCATGCATAACTGTTTCATTTAACAAATAACTCGACGTGAACTTTATAAAAGAAAAAACGAAACTCAAAACGTTACAGATTTATCGAATGCTGGAAATTGTTTCAACTGTTCTGAACTTGGCGAACACGAAATTCTCTAATGTGATGAAACTTCTGAAATTGAAATCACAGTCGATTATTTCCCCGTCCCATAATTTCCCAGAAACAATAAATGTTTACCAAGAAAAAAACTACATTTCGATATTCCGAAAAAACAAAGATTGTTTTATGAGAAAATATAAACACGTTTGTATCAAAACATACGTTCATAAACGTCTATCATGAAATAGCTGTTGGGTTTTATTTCTTTCTACAAATAGGGAAGTGTGTTGCATTTTATACTATCCAGGAAACAGTCTTAATAAAATGCCTCGAGATTAAATCTGCGCCAGCACGAATGTACTTATATTTTATTTATGATGCCATTACTCCAATTAAAAATTTTATTTCGCTGACCACTACTGGAAAAATTAAATGTGTTTCGAAACATGTAAATTAAAGAGGAAAATTAAATTCTGGTGGTTCGTTCTAATTGGACAAATTGTCAACAACAGAATTTTAGTTTATTTAGTGTTGCAAAAATGCACTGATATATAATTTCAATCAATGGAATTGCTGTTGAATAAATTCCGGGAAAGCAATGAGGTAAGCTCAATTCTCAAATAAATTCTTCATTCAATTTCAGTTAAGCTGAACAGTCGAGTCGAGATAACGGAAGATGTGTGAGCTGTACAAGTATATGTTTGGAAACAGGCAAATGGTTATCGATTAGATCCTTGAATAAGGTGCAGACAGAGCAGTAAGTCACGGATTGGCCTATTCTATATTTTATTATCCGTGCAAATCGCCAGAGAGATCGATTTCCATTCCGACATTAGTTATGAAATATTCCGATTTTATTTATTTTTTATGGCTTTGACCCGAATTCGGAGGTAATTTATTTTTTAAAGCGGACACTCGTTCAAATTAGAATAATGAAACGCGTTGGGGTCATGAGGTTCAACAAAAATATTTCATCCTTAAGACGATTTGCACCGTAGAGGGAATTTTGCCGGTATTTGGTGGTTTTGTCTCGCCTCAATGACATAATCGCATAACATTTATATTAGCGAGTAGCACTTTGGCTTAATTCATACGAATTGCATGTTATAATGGCTCTAGTTGGGGTCATGTATATGATGCAAAATATCTCAGCTGGCTTTCATGGCTTGGCGTAATGTGGATGGAGTATTTATCACCGCATTTCCAAAAAAAAACCGTTAAAATAAACACCAGAATTTGTGCACATGAGGGGATTATTTAACTGGAATTTTTATTGCCCATTTAACTCTAACGCGAAATGTGTACACTTTTTTAAAGCCAAACAAGAAAATGCTAATGAGAAGACCCACTTTATGTCAGCAATCGTAAAAGATAAAAATTGCTTTATGTACCAGGTGCTATTTTAAAATTATCTTGAAACGGAGAACGAATTTATTGCGAGCATGGCCTTAATGGATGCGACTTTTTCTCCTTTTGCAGACTTCGACAAGATCAAGGAACTCTGCAACATGCACAGCAGGAACGGCGTGTGGGAAGCCCCATTTTTGCTCCTGCTTTCATCTTTCTTCAGCGTTTACGGTAAGTTCACTTTACTCAATTAATTAATCTTAAGCAAAAACTACCAACAAAAAGACAATAAAATGTTCTTCTTCATTTCTTCGACTCGAACACAATTTGGTATAAAATAAGGTTTGTTGAAATGATACATTTATTATTTTTTTAACATTAACTAAATTTGGAAAGCAGTAAGAGGTGGTGGTGTAAAAAAAGTTAGAATTTAATAGAATACCTTATTATACTTTATTAAGTGCAATGATTTACAAAATTTCTTAATCTTGGAATGCGTTTCCGATGTCGTAAGATCGGAATTAATGATTTTGCGTTGTTGGTTGGAGTTAATTTGGTAATAAAGTTCGTGCGAGGCATACTTGTAAGGCAACGAATCTATACAAAAAACATCATCTGCTGAAGTTATTTAGTAAAGTTAATAACGTTAAGCGAGGGTGAAATTTTTTGCGGAAATTTCAGACCCAGTTATTCCCGAAAATTCATTATCGAAGATGAGATCTAGCACGCATTTCAATAATTTGTCTAAAGTTTGTGGGGCTTGTAAATGAAATTCGTATGTGTGGTAGAATTGCTTGTATCAGAAATCGCATAAATATTGCTGTTGTTCAGTTTGCCGTTCGAAAATTACCTTTTAGCATCAGATAAAAGCAAGCAGAGTCGCTTACAAATTTGATTCCGTCTTCTCAATTCGCTCTTGCATTACTTCTATTGTTCTGTTGAGCATTTCCGTCTCCACTGTAGGAAATTTATTCTAAAGTGTAGTTTACAACATCCTGTTAATTGCGTTGTTGGTGCGGCCGACTTTACATCAAGCCTTGAAACACAATGCATTTGGGGTTTTCTGTGCAAGAAGTGTAACCGACAACTTACGGGTTACTTACTTATTACATGTTAGATTGTTGTCTCAAAATTAACACAACTTAAATTGCTTCGACCACCGGAAATGGACTCGGGAAAACAACAAAACACTAAATTAGAACAAACAAGAGCAGATCCGCCAAATTGGACGTTTTGAATTTCAATTTGACGGTAGAGGATAACGCTTTGGCCGCATATGAAAATTCGGCCTCTTGAGAACGACACGGGAATAGTAATTAAACTTTTTCGTGACTTTTGTGACTCAATTCGTGCGACTTGAATTTTATTCCGACTGACGTTATTAAAATACAAGGGCATGGAAACCTGTTTTGAACCCTAATACGATTTGTTTAATTTTATTTTTAAATTACTTTGGCTCAAAATTTATTGGACTACATAAATCTACATAATTTTACTCTATTCAATCTTTAATCAAGTATTTTCACACAAACACATATTTTTATTAGTTTTAACCAAGTGTGGCTCAAACTGTCTAAATCACTTTTTGGGTTAGTTCGCTTCATTTAACTTGAGGTTTAATTTAATGCATTAGGTTGGAACACATGTAATCTGCATTAGTTTTAATCGATTTAATCTTAAAAGCTGGATCAACTATTTCGATTTGTAAATTAAATGAGTCTTGGGTGTATTTTTGACTTGGGTCAGGGTTGAATCTAATTTACGAATCGTTTGACCATTACTTTGGTACAAAGTGACAGAATCAGGACTGGAATGAATTTTATTTCAGTTTCAATCTTTTATTTTCTACTTCGTGCTAATATTCTTTCTGTCGGCAGTAATTCCTATTGTGCTTTGTTTTTCTCTCACAGTGCAGAGTCGGGTAACTCTCATTAAAATTACATGTAGAGATAATGCAGTTTTTGTTGTTTGTGTTGAAAAGGTTAACAACCGCTTCTGTGTTAGCGAAATTGCTAGAGAATTAGGTTTAACTTGGGTGTAATTTTAATTAGATTCTATGGTTATACGGCGGTTTCTCTTCGTTGTCCTATTTAGCTTCGAAATTATACATTAAATATAAACAAACCCCATCATGCATGCTATAAATTTTCCCAAACTTATTTTAGTTTTAATCGGGACAACCAAATTAATTGTGCACAAAAGTTGTGCCACAAACTATATCACTGTGGTATTAAAAAACGTTCCATGTACCGTGTTTTACTAAATTTAGCCATTTGAGCTTTGTTTTTACTAAAAATCTGCTGAAAACTCTATGATTTTTTAATCAGGATGGCATGTTTTTAATTTATTTCTGTTATTTTTATAAACTGGCTTTGCAGTTTATTTAACTAGAAAAACACTAAAGTAAGATTTAAAATGGTGGATGCGCCGGGATAATTAAACTTTTCTGAATAAAACGGTTTATTAAACGATTTTGCAATAATAAGTCCAATATTTATTTTTAAGTTTAATTTAAAAATTATAGCTGGTGACATTTTTGCAGTTAGTCCTCAATTAAAAGTTTAATTAAGAACGCATAAGCGGTCTAAAATCAGATTATGTAAAAGCTGTGGATAAAATTTTGTAGTAAAATTTTGCTTATTTTCTCGAATAAGTTGGTTGGCTTAATTAGAATTAGCGGAAACTTTCGAAGATTTTTGTGTTGATTATTGTTAACAAAGACAAACACTACATGAAGTAGACCTCGTCTGATTAAATTTAGCTCCAAATGCCCTGCGGCAAACTCACGAAATAAAGTTTGGCGTCGTGTCATACCGACAAAAATTCTTTGAAATCAGTTAAAAGAATAGAACTTTGCTCTCAGAGCTTCACTTTATCTACTATCAGTTTTCGTAAGAAGCCCAACTTCACAATCACAAATTCTTCGCCTTAATTGATCGATTTGTTTCTTTTGGAAACTCGGGGCGTCACTTCCATAAACAACTTTTCTTTATTAGATCGAAAAAAAGTTATTGCAAGCATCCGAATAGTTTCCAAAGTCATTGGTTTGCGTTGCGACGATAAATTGCTGCAGACAGCAATCAGAAATGTGTTAAGTTCGATGTTTAAGCTATTTGTTTATCCGCGGGGGTTTAATATCAAGCCGAGTTCGGAATGAGCTTTGCCGCCCACAGGTAACACATGCAGAGAACGATTTCGAAAACTAAAGCTCTTGTCTGATACCGTCTGAGCCCTCAAAGCTCCTACTGAAACCCCCGTTTTTATCTGATTCTAATATTAAACTAATGAAAGTATAATTTATGGGATTCAGCGGTGTTTTTTTCGGCGCTAAAAGCAAACAAGGACAAAAGGGCGAGTCGCACGGTTAATGCACTCTTGTTAGTCTTCTAATGTGTGCCGAGCTTAAAGTTAGGTAAATATTAGCACAGAACGAAAGCAGGCTTTAGCCCCATGTCGGGGTTTATTTGAAGTAATGTATCGGCACGCAATATCGATGAGCTCTGATCAGAAGCTGTAAATTGAAATATTTCAGCCTACGGAGAATTTTCCACATCAAAGGATGGTTGCTTCAAAAGAATTCGGTTCGGTTAACGACGTTAATGTGCGCTGCGTGATTTCTCGGAATTTTCATATAGAAAAGTCTATAGTGTTAATTACAGACAGACCCCAGGGTATCCACTTAAAATCTTTGCACAGAAAAATAAAACAACATTTCTAGACTATAATCCGTTTACAATGACTCAATTTTATCTAGAATTATTATGCAAGCTCTGTATAGTAACTTATTTAAATTTAATTCTGTATTATATCTTGAGGACCTAAATTAAACTTGCTCTGGCTGGAAAGCGGCTTTATTGTAAATATTAGACTTAAACCTTTCTCATTTTATCGCTAAAACAGGAAATGTGTACAAGGTGCATACTTGCTTTCACCAAAAATCACCGTGAGTTAAACAAACAGTTCAGACCAATTTCCAAATACAGTAAAAACTGTTTTATAAGCAAAAATTTTAGCCTAAAATAACAACATTTTTTCGCTGCATTGCGTTAACTTCTGAAGGCATCAATTTTGTTGAAAGTCGACATCACATGCGGATTATATCTGCAATATCTCCGTTTTACCCCAGAGACTATTGCTGAGTGCCTTGACGTCCGCAAAATCCTTGTCATTGTAATGCGTTTCTCAATAAAGGCCAAAACACTGAATCAAGTCAAGAAAGACTTGAATTTCTTGACTTTACAGTTTTTTTTTTCTTTTGGTTTTCCTCTCTTGTCAAATGTATTTTACTATTTTTCAAAACTATTCCCCACCTACGTCGCTTTGACACTAATATACCTAATGAAATGGTTTTGAGAAATAGTAAAACACATTTATAAAGAGAGGAAAACCAATAGAAAAAAAATTGACAATAATTATTCAACATAGAGCAAGTCCATTGTTTTATTGCAACAAAGCAGGTATGGGTATTTTCGCCCGAAGCAGCTTCAATTACCTTGTGTTAAATTCTTCCCTAATTAGCTAGACAAAGGGTGGGTAATATTAATAGCAAGTAGTAATTATTAATTATTTGCCTTCGCGTATAGAAAGTGTCTAAAATTTTAATTGAAACCGACATCGGTTTCATTTCCTTTGAGAACTGGTTGTTAAAGTTTTAACAAATTCGAAATTACAATTATTTCTTGTGTACGAAGTTATGACAAAATATTATGTTTTGTTAGGAAAGTTTGCGACTACTTTACATACGTATATTGCATATATGCAGTCGGTTACAAAAGTTTAGTGCCATTAAAGCAGTTAGCTTTTATTATGCAGAAAGCCAATGCAAGTTTTCAAGTATAAAGAAAGCAAAGTTTTGTGGAAAAAAAAACAAATTTGTTGTCAGAATGGTTGAGTTTCTATAACTTTAATTTGCGTTTCTCAATAATCTATCAATTTCCCTGGACTAAAACAAATATTATTTTAGTAATGCAACTCGAGAATTGCATGATGTTTAGTAGTTGGAGCGCAACTGAGCAAATAAATTGTCATTTTGCAATAAAATTACTTCAATAATCAATCAAATAAACCGCTTTGCAGTAAAACTGGATTTTTGTCAAATTTCCCTCACGTCGCAACTCGATGAGGAGGTATTTAAGTTTTATTATTGTTTCTTATAAAAGCGAATGAAGTTGTTTGCGCTTCTCTAACTTTGATTCCCAAATGGTGCGTAATACTTCCTTACTTTGGTCGTTTAAACTTGGTATATTGTTTTAAACAGTCGTGTTTAAGGAAAAATAAAAAGTACTAAACGTTAAACCTTATCACGTCTGTTAAAAATAAAAAACTTCCTGAAGAGGCTTTCTCGCCGTGATAAATTCTTATTTAAGGCGAAGTAAAGCACACACAAAAGAAAATAAAACGTATCGGGCACACCTATTTCGCATATGTTTTATTCAGACAAAATCCCTAAGGGGCACAAGAAAAGGAATGCAAAAAATATGAAAATTTAATCTCATTTAATCTTTTTTTCTTGGTATTAAATTATTACGGTTTGTAACAGTTTTACTGCTGAGTTTTGCAAGGAAACTCGGAATAAATCTCTTCCTGTTTCATTCAACAAATCGTTTTATTACGAGACAAAACTAGTACAATTAACACACATTTAATTGTCATTTAACTTTTAATTAGAACGTTAAATTCACGCCGCTGATAACTACATCGATAAGGAATGCACGTTGATAGAGAATTACTTGTAAAAGTTTAAATGAGCGTTTAGCGGGTTCCTTCCGGGTGTTAAAGACTTTTTTGTTCAAAATTGATATTTTAAGTGTGCAAATTAACGAATTTCCGCCACACAAAGTTACGTTTGTTTGTCATGAAAGGATTAGGACTGGTTGGATTGTGGCCTCATCTAATAGCCACCTGAATTCCTGGTCGTCCTTCAAGTAATTAAGACAAACGACTCGCTTAATGAAATTTGGAGTTGACTGATAGATGGCATGAGGGTTTCAAGTTCTACCCCAAATATAAAAGTTTTTGATTGCATTTTATTAAAAAGTTGACGTTTGATTCAGAAAATTACACCACAACTTTTGTTCAAGTTTGTGACTTTATTATAATTTTGAAAAGAGACGAAGTGGAAGTTCTTTAGAAAAAGCAGAGATTTATAACTATGAATTTATAAAAGATGTGTTGAGATTTATTGTTGTGGCACAAACATAAATAAAGTTGATATTGAGTTCGAATAGAAAACAGAGAAAACGTAAGGAAAAGTTGTAGGAAACTATTTATTTACAACTCTTTAGAGTTTTGTCAAGTGATGGCCTATTGGCTTTGCAAAAACTCGCCTCAATAAAATGATTTTTTTAACTTTTTAACATTAAGATTTTGCGTGTGAAGGTTAGTTTGTATTTAAAACAATCCCCGATCGATAAATGATAAATTCCTAGTGCGCCATAACTGCGGCGACTGTGATTTATGTAAAATTTAGAAGCGTCACGTTGTTGCTATAATTTCCTCTAATTACAAATCACAACAGTCCGTCTAATTAAATCCCTGAAATAAATAAACTTGGCAGAGAAGGCGCAATTACGGATTGTTTTTTCTCCATTCCAGATTCGAATTTCAGTGTAAATTGCCGTTTGAATCGGCCATAATTTACATAAACTTTCTATAAAAAATTAAGAGAAAACAAATTATTTTTTTGTGGTTTTTAAAAGACTTTCCCTCAAAGAAAAATGGTCGTATTTAGATTTGAATAAACTATTTTAAAGCTTTAAATTTCTAGTTTTGAGATCTTGTGTCAAAAAATTTTCTGTGTTACGATTATTACACAATCCTAAAAAATAACGCGAGAAAAAAAATTGTAATTTTTTTGGTCCACGGACTTGAGAAAATGTTTATTAGTTAAAAAATCAGCTTTAATTTGCTTTTTTGTGTTCTCTTTACTTCAATTTGTCGCTTAGATATTTGACTTTTAATGAAAAAGGAACTTTTTGCCTTTGATCATCAATACCTCGGCAACCAAAGATCGCAGAGATTGTAAGAATAATTTCAAAAAATGGAATAGGTTCCCTAAGAGATGTTTTTACCATTAAAAAAAAATGTCACTTTTAATATTGATTTAAAAGAAAGAGAAAAAGTAACTTTTTTGTTGTTTTAGTAAATCTACCGCGTATTCACAAATATTGATAGGGAGACTAATATGTCCAGTAACTTTTTTCTTTTTAAATGGATCCAACAAATTGTTTTCTTGGACCGATTAATCAAAGTTTTACAAAAGAATTTAAATTGTGTAATCTTCATCAAAATGAAAAAAAAACATTTTTTACAACTTTTTTCACAATTTTGAATGTTAAATCTGAAAAAAAAGTTTTTTTTATATCTAAAAATTTGTAAAAAAAATCAAGTAATACTGACTAATTTTTGAGACTATTCATCTTTTATTAACCACTTTTGAATTTTTTACTGTTATTAATTGATTTTCTCTTTTGTACTAGTTATACGAAAAATTATATTGTTTTTAAATGTTCTAATTATTAAATACGAGTATGTACATTAAATTCAACGAAAATAGAAAAGAAGAAATTGTTTTTTTGTGTAATTGTTTTCAAGTTCTGCAAGTTATATCAACAGTATGTTCAGAAAATCCGAAAAGCAACTTTTTATGTCATTTGTATTACTTTAAAAACGATTAATTTATCAAGTTTTTTTGTTTATACTGATTAGTGCCCAGAATGTATTGTGTGACCCTATTCAGCAGGACTTGATTTTTTTGTGAAAAATATCTAAACCATTTATCCCTTTCTCTATCTTACCTGCGGCGTAACAAAGAATGGAGCTATCAGTTTTTGAATGGTCGAAGAGGTAAACAAATCGCCATCGTTAATTTTATTTTATCGTCGACATAAGCGGTGCTAACTCTTTTTCGTTAGTTTCACTTCCGTCCAGCTTAAAACATAAATCTGCGGCAATTTTGGATGAGATTTAATAATTAATAAAGCCATTTCGTGCAAAAATGCAAACATTTTGTAACAAATGAAGCGCATTTGCGATGTTTACAGCTGGGTTAGTCTGACATAGTAGCTGTATCAAATTTAATGCAGTCTTTATGTAGGATTTGAGCTCGAGAGGAATTAGTGCTCGACGAGAGGTGTAATTAATGTTTCATAATCGAAACTAGTGTCTGCAACAGGAGTTCATTATAGATAATTTACGACGCAATGAAAATATGGTTGTGTGCGAAAACTTTGCGAAAAGTGTCACAAGATTGTTTACTGAGGGTTGACACTTGGCCAAGGGGAAACTTTGCTTCGAGGGTTCTTAACTCAACTGATGTAAAAAAATGTTCGAAAAACGCTTACAATAATTGTGTATCAGTGCCGGCGGCGAGGCCCATATAAAAAACAATAACATTACCATAAACCAGAGACATGATTAGGGATTGGGCGTGCCCCAGGCCTTTGTCTAATATAAATTCAGGATCGGGGAATGGCATTTGCGGCGACGGAAACAGGATCGCTAAACGCGGTTTGAGTTTTTTGGGGATTTCTGAGAAAAATGTCGAAGCGCATGGAATTAGAGATCTACATAGCACAAGACTGGCTCTGATAGATAGCGCAATGTGAACTGGATGGCCCCTGAATCCTGAATTATGGACCATTTACACGGCCGTCTACAAATATTCCCATTTTCCGACAATGCGCTACTTTATTCGATAAAATTTCTTACATGTATCGCTAACAAGAAATGAAGTGCTTTCGCCACCTTCGTTTCTATTTCCACTTCTCAAATTCAACGCAAGAAAAATTGCCGCGATTTGTTACGCGAGACTCGGTCTACGGCCGAAATTATTTCATGGCGCACCTTCGAGCAAACGACAAGCCGAAAACACGAACGATGCTGTCAGTTCCAAAGGATTTACAAGAAACTGTGTTTTGCAATTTTTGTTAACATCAATTAACAACTAGAAAACAAATTTTATGTTACTGACTCCATAGCAAATCTATAAACTGGAGAAACAGGAAAGTAAGATTATTTTTTCTCTGCTCTCGTTGGCGTCGACTTTTTAAATGATTAATATCATACTGGATAAATTAACTATCAATGTAAATACATAAAAAAATTTGATCTCTTACGTTTGTACTCGCCGTACCACTTAAAGGGGTTGAGTATAAAGAATTACCAGAAAAAAAAAACAATTTATTCTCCATATTCTTGCTGCTTTATTATTTTTCAATATTTAAAAACTTTGATTTAGTAATAATTACATTTTCTACTATATAAAAGAAAATCATTGTCCTATGATAAATAGTTTTAAACTATTGTGAATTTTGCAGTTTTCTTATGCCAATCGGCTTTCCGAAACATTTTACCCACCTACGTATGGTTTAAAACATTATTTATTTTGGATATACTGTCGAAGAAATTTATAAAATAATAAGAAGGAATAAACATCCATCTTTGGAACCGAGGACTCTTACAGGCTCCTAACTAGTTTCTCATAAGAACAAAAAAATTTTGATTTTTTGGTAAATTTATTAGTCAATATCTCAAAAACTATGCATCGTAAGAATATTTTGACCTGTTGCATCGTGTTCAGCGTCTAGAAAACCATATTTTAAGCGGTTTTAAGACGATTTTATTTCGTAAATTTTTAAACTTGACTCAATAAGTTTTATGTACTTTTTTAAGTCTTTAGGACTTCTATAAATGTAAAAAAGGTTGCATGGAACAATTTTAAAGTTGAAAAATTTTTGATTTTTGTCGAGATTTTGGTCGATTTTTGGTACCCGAAGCGGTCTATTGCCAATAACTATGGACTTATTGGTGATAGCCTCTTATGCTTGGTACCGTTAGAAAGAAAATTTAATTATCTATCATATACAAAAAAGATCAAGTGTTCTACGATAAATAGTTATCAAGAAAATTCCTGATAAAGTCAAAAATTTATCGAAAATATAAAAAAAAAACTTTATTTTGTACTCAATGTTAAAGAGTGCTTTTATCAACTACTTTCAGTAGATAAAATAGTCTTTTATCGTCTTGTGAAATAAAGTAATTTTTATCTACTGTTTATATTCAAGAAATTCTGGTAGGTGAGTACAAAATAAAATGAAATATTATACACGACGATAAAGATTGTTTATCTACTTGTGAAAAATATCCACTCGTGACTTCGTCACTCGTAAACTTAACCTTTTCACTCGTAGATAAACAATTTCTTGATGGTCATGTAAATAAATAACTATAATTTTGCGGCAGTTTACAAAATAAAAAAAGAAAAAAAATTGTTAACACCCCTCCCCACTCCCCTTTGAAAATGGTGGTTTTGAATATGTCTCAGATTCGATTTAAACCTATCTTATCCGATTGATTTTGACGCGTTTATTACGAATCTGTCGAGCTTTTTTCTCTACTTAGACGCAAAATTGTATTAGCTACGAGATTGTAAAACGTATATCTATGATTCTTCTAATTACACTATGAATACGAAATAGGTATAAAAGTTTGTATTTTTGTTCAAAAATAAAAAGCAAAATTTTTACGACTGTAACTAGAGCTAATTAAATTAATTAACCCTTTAGCTGCACCTCGGCAAAATAGACAAAAATTTTCTGTGTAAAGATAAAAGTAGGCCTTTTGGCGTGCACTTTTTGAGTGTCTGAGGAGTTTTAATTGTTCCTACTTTGTAAAAACCTTCGTTAGCAGGATGTGCCGTTTAAAATCTGGAAATTCGGCTCGATTCGCCGGAGTTAAATCCAGCAGCACGCCTCTGAACCGTTAATTATGTCGCTTTTATGGCTCGTTTTGTGTTTGAGGGATCTCGAAACTAATTACTCGACGAAGAGGGACAGCACATAACACACGACTGACAATGCTTCCAAGTCAAGTTGCGCTAAAACCGCAACTTACCAAACACAAAAGAAAAATGGTTGCGGAGTTGCGGTTGGGAGTTATTCAACTTCAAATAGATGCAGATTTGTGGGTGGGGCATGGCTTTTTCAAGCCTGCAAAAATAGAACAGGAAGTTCTTTTGGTGTAAACAAAGACGAGCATTTTGAGACCGATAAAAGTATATCGAAGGGCGCTCTTTGTGTCGAAATGATGCGTTTTAAAATATAATTTCTTCGTCGTTGCGACTATGGAATGAATAATGTATCTGTCAAAAATCAATAGAACGGTTAGAAAATTGGAAGTATAAGATTGCATTTGAAAGAAATGGGGAGGGATTTTTAGCGCCTGCTTTTTGAGCGAGTAAATACCCGGAGAGCATTCAGATTTTAATTAAAAAATTGTAAATTTAATCAATGGTATTTATTGCTCTTTTAATCACTTTTTTAGTTGCTTTAAGGAGGAAATATTGCTGCGAGTTTCCTGCTGTTGTCTTTCAAGACCGTTGTTAACAATTCAATACGAGTCTGGAATAGGCTGAAGAGAGTATTGCATTGATGGAGAAAAATCAACTTTAATCAAGATATACGGCCTTCTCAATATATTTAAAAGTAATCAATAACCAGGAATTGCCTAGAGGATCTAAAAAGTCTTGATTCCTTTAAACCCTATTAAAGCTCGTAAAGCAAGAAAGGATTTATCGCTGAAATGTGGAAAAAATCAAGGCACTAATAAATTCCCCAATAAAATTTTTGCCTTACAACAATTTAACACCGTTAAACGAGTCACGTGATCATTTTACGTGTTGTAGCTCCTGTATGAGTTCATTCGTACTTTCTGTAAATTCCCCAACTTTCAGTTCTCATGTTTGTCTGAAATTTCGCTTTTGAGTTACGAGTCTTTTGCAAGTTCCTGAAACTTTCCGTGAGGTTTCATAATTTCAGCGTAATGTGTTTGAGATTTGCAAAATTCATTCAGAATTTACAAACAGACACTTGCAATTAAAAAGATAACCAGTCAGATCTCGCCACGTCTTAAGTGAGTGAAAATTGCGAAATAAATTTCGTTGCTGAGAGCAAAAATTCTGAAACAAAGGGTTACCGTCCTCCCTTATTAACAATAATTGGCGCCAATTATATTGCTGCGCTTTCAAAAGGCTATCCTGCAGTCGTCCGCAGCACTCTTCATTCATGATATTTATTGTTTTAATTTTATTTTTAATTTGGTCGCCGATTGTGCTCACAGAATTTAAAGTGAGCTGCAGAGCTTATCCGCTATAGCCGCCGACAAAATTACAAAAGAATGGTTGAATATTATCACGGACTATAATGTATATAACTGAATTACACGACATAAAATAAGGGTTGTTTTATAGAGGCTGCTAGGAAGGGTTCTCGCTACTTCGCTAAATTCACACCCTAGATAAGAGATGCGTCATATAAAACCGTACCACTCCTAAAAGATCGTATCCTAAGCTGCGAAAAACAACAATCAAATAATTGTAATCCTACATTATACAAACATGTTTTTCTTACCAGAATGCTTGCTTTGCAAATATTAGCTTGCGTTGTATGAATCGGGAGGAAAGGTTATATTTTAAGCACCCTCACAGATTATTAAGATTCCGACACAACTTTAAATCCTACTAGCAGTTGTTATTTGATTATCACTAGTTTCAAACTTATGATTTTATAAAACTAAGTCTGCACCAAGTGCGATTCGGACGACTTTATTTTAGACATAAATTAGTTTAGAGACACGAACAACATCTGTTGAAGATTGCTGGTAATAACCAAAGTGTTTTGATGAAGTTGCTAAGTTGTAGCTTTCTGTCACGCGACATGACACCGCTATTATAATACTTTGAAAACAATGAAGAAAAATTAAGCTTTACAACAATTTATATTGCTTTTTCTTCACAGAAAAAAATACGAAAGATATTACGAAAAATCACAATTATATATTTTTTACTAAAACGTGACAGCTTGAACGCTCTCACACCCGTGTAAAACGTTAGTTTAACCATTTTTGAAATTGACTGAAGGTCAGAAACAAGAATTCAATCATAATTATACAAAGTATAGTAGAGTTTCATAGAGAAAAAAGGTCTAAAAGTGCCTAAATTAACGTTTTAACGAAAAACATTACTAAGAATGCGTTGGATTTCAATCATTCAATCTGACACTTCTGACAGTTGTTGACCTTTCGTATAAATGTGGCTCACACTCTTCAAGAAAATCAAACGAAAACGATAGAAAAACTGAAGTATACGTTAAAAGGCAAAACGGTAAATAGTCTTTGTGCAAATGTCTACAAAGGTGTGATGTATACCTAAACATTACACCTTTGAGGTACAGTTTTGAGACAATTTAACAAAATACATATAAAAAATAAAAAGTTGTGTAATTTCAAAATTAGTTTTTTTGAAGTCAATAAAGGAAACAAACTTACATCTACAAATAATGTCCTTATTTTTATCTCTATAACGATTTATTTTTATTGCCAAATGAAGAATTAAATTTAAACTCACCATTTATGCGTTTATTTGTACAAATTGTCCAAATATTGTCAATTTGTTGGTAACAGTAGTTTTTTATTGCCAACTGAGAACACACTTTTCAATGCAAACATTTTTGCGACTTTGTTATAGTAAACAAGAAAAAGATGAATTTTTCAAATCCAATTGTTGTAACAAATTTAAATTTATCATTTTTAAAAGTCATATGAAAGCACTAATTTGCATTTTTTTTGGAATTAACTGAGAAAAAAAAAATGACGAAATAGTTCCTCATCCAACATTAATTTTTCGTGACTAATTTGAAAAATTAAATTAAATTAATTTCATTATTTTTTAGTCTTTTTCAAAGCAAATTCAAATTGAAATATTTTTTTTTTATGGATAATCGGTGAGATTTTTGAAAAATCTTGAAATTGATTGATTGGTCACATTTGTTAATTTATTGGTCCGTTTACAAGGGTCAATAATCGTCAATAATACCTAATCATCAAGTAAAAAATTATTTAGTGCGCTAAAGTTGAGTGTCATTGTTAGATCTTTAGCCATTCAATTACGTTTTTTAAAATCAATCATTCAGAACACACCTTAGATTTTTCGACAAGAAAAATAAAAATAATTAACATTTTTGTTTTAAAAATCGGCTTTCTTAATTTTCTTTTCTGTTAAATGTCCAATCTGTAAAATTTGACATTTTTGAAAATTTACATAACACTATGTATGTAGGTACACGTAGTAGGTACATTTGTACACATTGTGTACAATTTGTATTTGATCAATTTTTAATTCAAAAACATCGATTTGAGTCGTTTTTGTCGGTTTTAACATTTATTTGCCAAATCTTTCAAAAAAAATATTTCAAAAATTCTTAATACGACAGATTGATTCTTTTTATACAATTAGTGCAAAACTTAGCCGAAAAATTCAAAATGGTTCACAAAAGAATTCAAATTTTCAAACAAAAGATATTTTTTTTGTTATTGTTTTGCTAGAAGCGGCTCACTTAGAATTAAGTACTGCTACCATCAAAAATTTGAACTAAATCGGTTAACAAATAATGAAGTTAGTGCAGTTTTGTAGTTATAGTACTAAACTAGCTCCAAAATGTACACATCAGGGATAAAACCGCTTACCAAATCTTCGAAAAAAATTTCAGAAGTACATACTTGTAATTCAACAGATTGGTTCTTTATGTATGTACAATTAGTGCAAAATTTAGAACAATTTGGTCTCTATTAAGGCCGTAACAATTTTCTGATTCGAAATGGTCTAAAAAAAATTCAAATTCTTCATTGTTTTGTGTTTTTGCCAGCGGTGGCTCACTTAGAATGAATTTCAAAAATTTTTAAATTTTAAGAACATCGGTCAACGATTAATGAAGTTAGAAAGTTTTTTTAGTTGAAGTACTAAGCTAGCCCCAAAATTTGCAAATAAGGGCCAATCTTCACCTAATACGTGATACGTAAAATCACATATAATCAAATTTTCTTCAACGTAAATTTTGCAAGAAAGTGTTTTGTTTGAGTTACACCTTCTTAAAGTATTTTTGTACAAAACATATGTAGTAATGCGTTTTTATTTGAATCTGAAGATGATACATTCAATTTCGGCCATATTTTTTCTAATATAGTATCGAAACTCAGTCAACGTCTAGTAAAATAGAATTTCTGGAGTTCTGATTGTAATTTTTGCAAGTGGTGAATTTCTCAAAACTTTCCATTTGAGATTTGTTTTTAAAAGGAAGTGGTGTGCGTGGGTGTTTGAAAATTGTCATGTGTTGGTTGCAAAGTTATGGTCCGATCGGTTGCGATATAAATGGTTGTTGACGGTTCCTGCAACAACTTAACCTTTTATTGATAAATTTACGACCCGTGCGTCGAAATTCAAACAGAAATTCGCCATAAAACATTTTCTCTTGTACATAAATCAGCGTCGTTGCGTCCAGCATACTAATAAAATCGAAACTATCCGCAATCAAACGTCAATTAAACTTAATCTTGGTCGAAGGAATTTGCTTGTGCTGGGAGAATAAGAATTAGTCGATGCGGTATTTAAAAAATCACCTTTCGAAAAAACTTACACGGAATTTTCTCGACGAGATTGAAATATGCAAGCTGACCCGTTTTATACAAAAGAGCATTCATCACCCTGACAGACTTAGTTTTAATTTTAAATTGAAAAAGGACTTTAAGGAGGCACGCTGTAATTTTTCACAAAGCGTTGCTTTAAGCCATCACCTAACACCTCTCGACTGGTATTTCACACCTTTTTAGCTAAAATATTTTTTTTAATCGATTGATTACTGGAGAAGATTAAGGGATGCTTACTCTGACATTTCCCATTCCCTCAGAGATAGAGAGATTAAATGACACGCTCGGTGTAAATTAATGGGTGTAGACGGACAAGAGGGCTTTCCTTGTACAAACTTAATGGAATATTAAGCTATATCAAAGTATCAAGCACGGCTATGTTAAACAATTACAACTTCCATTATATTCTGATCTAGGAACGGCTTAAAACAATGGCCATCATCAACTCCAAAGCGACTAAAACAAATAATGCAAGCACACTAAAACTTGCTGAACATCAATAAATTTAACGTTTTTTAGTTTCAAATTGTGATAAATTTTGCTCGGTGCACATATTTGGAACAATTATTCCGTAAAAACTCCGACTACATATTTAAATGTGAAATGAAATCGAATTACATTTCAGGTTTCAAAGCCTCAGTAAAATTGTGTTTTCAAATTTGATCCAGCGCCGGAATTAATTGGTTTACAAATCATATCATGCGTGTTTAAATTTAATATTGTGGTAGACACGTATGTGACAAAATGAAAATATTTTAAGCAGTCGATTTTGTTTACTTCATCATAATTGGAATATTTCATTGTTGAAAAAAAATATTTTTTTATTGTTGGATAAATTGCCGACATGGTTTTTGATGATCGTTTCTTTGTTAAATATGCAAAACGCAAAAACTTTATTTTTGAAATAAAGACAGGAAAAGGGTTTAATGGAAATGTTTCGGTTGCTTTAAACAATATTTTCGAAAACCGTAGCTTGTAGTTGGAAAAATAAACAAAGCTTGTTTTTCGACCAAACTATTGCCCCTGGAGTATTCCGGTGCAGCGTTGGAAGTTGTGAGTTAGTAAACACGAGTCAAGCATATCGGTTAAGAATAACCAAGATATTTTGTTTGGGTAAAAACAGTATGCGAGGAATTTAGCGCCATCAAAAGTTATGAAATGGGTATTCACATGCGAGGAATTTTTAATATTTCACCTTTGAGCCAACATATTCCCATTTGTATGTAGATTTAAAAATTCTCTAATAAAAATCTGTTAAATTTTTCTAAAACGCTGCGTGTTATTTACTTAAACCCCTAGTCGAATTTAAAAGTCAAAAATCCGTGTCACACACGCGGTTATTATTTTGTTCTCTGCCTCTTTAATTCAACACAACCTGTCAACAGCACAAAATGCTTAGAATACTGAAAATATTCCCTTCATAAACGGCCTGTTATCCTCATTTATGTTGGGATTGTTGGGGTCGAAATTAATATTGGCACAACGAACTCAGGGTGTAATTATGCGGAGGTTTCAATTTCGTTTTTATTTCGTGTTCGTACTCTTTTTTATTTATTGATCGGCCAAATAATAAACGTAATAAAGGCATTACAAATAACCGCGGGTTCTAGAATCTTTGTGATAAATCTATGCCGGGAAGGAAAATATTTATCCGACATTTCGTAAATCGAAACAACAAATAAATCAAACAATGTCGCCAAAAATAAAACTCTCATTTCGTACAGTGACAGACACACAAGACAGCTCACCGATCTCTGAAACGTATTTTGTTTAGAGTAAAACGTTTCACTGTTTAGTATCTAATTTTCAAGCCCGCATGCCATGTTAGCGTTTGCTTTGTTAGAGAATAATTAGGCCCCCTCTTAAATAAATCTGCAACCTAAGATACGTATAACAGGCAAAACCAAATAGTGTTATACTACAAGTTTGTTTCACTTGTTATACAGTTTACTGAGGTAATATTGATCATTGGAGAAAGGTCATTTATAAACTTGATTATACTAACAGTTTCTTAGTTTCGGAGTTCTGACAGGAAACTTCCCCACACCGTGTTTTATAAAGGTACCAAAAATTATTTTCCCAAAACTTTACTCATTAACGAACTTCTTTCACATTAGAAAATTGGAAATCGTTTACTCTGTATTATTCCCATAAATTAACTTTCTATTTAAGAACTGATATTGCTTCAATAAGTTTTTATACGAAGCGGATCCGAGGACTATCACATAAAATATATAATAAACTGGGAAGCAAGTGAATTAATAATAATTTGTTGCATTTACTGCGACGCTTTGGCAATATTATCAATTAATTAATTGCAGCTTTTGAATGAAAAATGTCTGAGATGGATTTACAGGAATTTTGCAATTTAAATCCTTTAATCCGGGTTTCAAAGTAGGTGTTTTCAGTAGATAATGTCATTATTTTACTGATGATTGCAAAATAAAAACACGGTGTTGGCTTTTGGCACGTTTCATTTTAACTCATTTCGTGTCAGTATTTCGCTTTTGCGCGAAAATAAAATCCAGTTAAAAGCTGAATCGAGCTTGTGAGCGTGAAAAAAAAATGGAAAGTCTCTCAGTTCCAATTAATTTTTTGATGATTAAGGCTTTGATGGCTTTAGCATTTTTCAGAGCGATGAATTATTTACTTGTCAGTGTTTCTAGCAAGTCGCGAGCAATTGTGGATGTTTTATCGATTTCCGGCAGTGTACAAAATGTATAATGTTGGTCGTTTACAAGTCATAAAATTTAATGCGCGATATTTCCACGTATAAATTCGGTTTTATGCGGTCCTAGTTGGCGCGCCCCACTTCGCTGATGCACCATGTATGATCAAGTCGGCTAGGGATAAACAATTCCCATAAAGTGAAACAATTGCTGCGAATCTCCATTAGCCTCGCCGACTCTGATGATGTATGAAATATATGTGTAGATAATGGCGGCCCTCAATCCACCAGAATGCAATATGCATGACTGCCGTGATTTACGACCTTTCATTCGAGCTGATGTTGATCGCCATTGTGAAAAGCTTATGTCGCCATTCTCTTCTGTTATTGGTCTGTTATAATTTTCTACTCGGCTTTAAACAAATCTGATGACCGCAATGCTTTGACAAATTGAATTCGTAAATTGATTTTTTTCACAACACAACGGAAGTACTCGCAACGCTCACGTAACGCAAATACGCATTCAAATTCACTTATGTAATATTTATCACGACTATTTGCATATCACATATCTACAGGATTTTATTTGGCCTAAAAATGTTTAATTTATCTCCATTTCTACCAACATGTCTCCCCCATATCTAACTAGCAACCATTTTTTTTCTCCACACCCGTGTTATACAAACAGAGTGTTAAAAAAAGATTGTAAAACATTTAAGGAGGTAATAAACAAAAAAGTCTTAATACAAAGTAACGGTCTCGGATATATTAAATGTGAAAATTTTTAGAATTTTCACTTATAAACTATTCTTTTTTGTTTGAACAGATTGCAAATGAATGTTTCAAAAAACCAATAATTTTGGATATTTTCGAAACCGTTACTTTACGGACCCATGTTTATTAAGACTGTTTTGTGTGTTTTGGTCCATACTATTACCTCCTGAAATATTTCACAATCTTTTTTTAACACAGGCTAGATTATAAAAACGCCTCAAGCCATAATTACATTATTTTTAAAGACGTTACAAACTTCTTTAATAAAAGTTTGAACAGTTTTTTGTTATCAATCCTTTGCTTGTCTTAGATAAAATAAATAAAAATATTCTATTTTTTCCACAGCCTAGTTTATTTAATTTTCAAATTGCTTAAAATCAAAAGTTAGTGATAAATAAGTAAGTGAGCTTTTTGAAAGACAATGTAATGAGGAATCCAAGAATAATAAAATATACAGGCACTTAAAAACTGAAATTGATGTCACTTCCGGTGAAACAAGAAGCAGCATTGATTGAGCATCTATACCAAACAATAGATGACAAGAAACTGTTCAACTTTATTCCAAGAAGTATTGTCAATCTTTAAAAATTATCGAGTTATGGCTTGGGGCGTTTTTCATAATCCAGTCTGAATACAGTATGAAACCAACTCTCAAATGGTGATAAAACACTCTCAGCTAAGCATAAGAATAAATGCAGATTTTTTTTATCAAGTTTTGGATTCTGAGAAAAAACGAAAAAAACAGAAGTGACAGAACTGACAATTTCTATATTACTATGTGGCACTACTATGTTTAATAGTAAACATATATACTGGATGATTCAAAAGTGTCGGACCAATTCTCGAACACTTTCAGCTAAGCATAAGAATAATTTCTGATTTTTTTTCTAGCTTTTTTTTAAAAAAAAAACACAACTGTCAATTTCCATATTATTATGTAGACATCTTAGCTCTTTTGTTTCCAATGTTGACGGATTTAATTTATTGTTGAATTACCTATTTTGTTAAATATTTTGTTCACCGTAAGACACAAATTGGTATATTTTCAAAAGGTATCTGTTTACTGTTGCAAGGTTTGTCATTTCTTCTACCTAAATTCAAGAATACCCAAAGATCTAACCTTTAAGGTTGTCAAAAAAAAAAGCTCAAAAAAATTTTTGTCATGAGAACTTTTACTCATTGATATTCTTTATCACCACCCAAGAAATGGTCCAAAACTTTTGAATCACTCAGTATACTATTTTTAGGGGAGAAGTAAGCTTTGGTGATATATTTTGTCAAAATGTAGAAGTACAGTACGGAAACACACAAGTCAGAAGTAATGAAAGATTTTATGACGAGAGTAAAATTACGTTGTAAGTGGCACATTATTAAACCGAGGTTCATCGTCAAATTACCATAAATGTCCAATCTCGTTGTGGAATTAATAGTGAAATAAAAATCAAGTAAACTGTTTGAAATAGAGATCTAAGTGATTGAATTTGTTTTTGTGCTTTTCACTTCAGTGATATGAATAGTGAGAAAGCTGGTTTTTCTGTGTTTGATTTAATTAGAATAATGAAGTTATTGATTTGTTCAAGTGTTAGTTGTGAAGATTTTCGGTTTTCTGGTGTTGGGATTGTTATCCTATTTCTCCATAATTGTGTTAGCCGAGTCGTAAATTTACAGAATTATCCTCTCAGTTGAGGTTCAAACAATTTCCCACACGCCAGTGTTGTTTTACATTTTCCGAAGAAATAACTAGTTTGAGTGTCTAATTGCTTATAGCAATTATAAGGACGTTTATTTGCCAAGATCTTACTCTAGAGCGACTAATTTAGACACTCTACAATTGAAATGCAAATCAAGACGGGTATAAAACCCGGAATTATTACACAATTACTTTTTACTCCCTAATAAAAAATCTCGCTAGTAAATTTTGTTCGATCTGGTGTGGTAGTGGTTTTAATTGCGTCTTTGGTTACAAGAGAATTAGAGTAGCGTTACCTTAAGTTATAAATAACAATGGCAGTATTAGCGTATTATACACCTTGAGACTTTGCAGGATTACCAATGAGTCTTTTGCGTGCAGGATAATCCTGCAGCTTTTGTACGAGGACAATACTCCTTTCAATCTTCAGGTCATGCTTGGTAGGCGTCGCTCGACATTCTCTGGATTCATATTCAGATCGGTACACATACATTGGCATCCGTTTATGCTAATAACACTTTTATCGACTTTTCATAACCCCCTTAGGTCGCAAAGAATTCATTTATAACTTGTCATAATATCAGAAGAATGCAAAGAAATACCGTAAAAGATATTTGTCTTGCCAAAATAGGGCTAATAAAAATTCCATCGGCCTCTATTTAGCCGAAGGGCATTAATCCGACATTTGCACTTCAAATGATAGTTTTGCATAACTTACGGATTACAACTGCGAGGATCGCAAACTATTGCAAATTTCACCTCCTCTGGGACAACAGTTAAAAGCACCGACGCTTTGCAGCGATAGGAAATGTTTCAGTATTATTAAAACGGTAAATGAGCGAAAATATGATATTGAAACGTTCTTGGGTAAAGTCGGATTCGTGTTGATTTCGAGCGACGATTGCTTAACCTTACACGAACCGGTGATTTATTTGTAGTGCTTTGTTTGATCAATAAAAGATTTATTAGTTTACTTAATTTCAGTTTTTTACCAAAATGCCGCTCCATTGTGGTTGTATGCCTCATCTCGGCATATGTGTATTCTGCAAAGTTTACGTTTTCAGGAAATTAAATCATTTATCTGACGTTGACGATAATACCGGCTTGCAAGTTGCACCTCTCAAATATCTCAGCTTAGCGGTAACGACACGAAGGCAATTTAGTCTGTAATAATCAAAACCGATATTCATTCGGAATTAGGAACGTTATCGCTGCAATATTAGAGTCATATATTTGAGAAATAGTCTGGTATTTAAACCTTATCGTCAAGCTCAATAAACCCATCGATTATCCCCACAATTCATTGAATTTTGCTAAACTAGGCACTTGGACAGGCGCTTTCTGGCTGAAAAAGCCGCGACAAAATTACCTCCCACTGTTCTTCTCATTTTTTGCAAGCTTTCTCATTTTCTTTTCAGACCGATTTTATATCACGATTTGATCTGATGAATATTAATGGGTTTGTAATTTATCACTCGAGGGTATTTTTTGTCTTAAAAAAGTGTATTAATCGCGAAGTAATCGTCCAACTCCTTTAATATTTCACGTCGGAAAAGTCTAGCGTTAACCAGATGTTACTCGCCACCTGGGGATAAATGAAGTGCTCTTTCCTAATTCGATAAATTACGACGGTTTCTTGGGTAAACGGTTTCACGTCATGGATTTACTTAGATAACAATACATTTCCCACACACAAATTATTTTACAAATTCCGGAATTATTTCGGCGAAAAAGTACGAAAAGAAATCACGATTTATAGCCTGGAAAGCACAAATTTATAATTTACGGTCCTGATTCGCTCCTCGAAACTTATTTACGTAAACAGGAATGAGAACGCTGGCTTGTAATTATTTTCATATTTCACAATGAAACGCAACAAAAAAGAAACTGAAAAAATTTAAGACAGTCATGTACGTGTTTACATTATTAAGCATTTATTTAAACTCAAATCTACTTAATTTTTGTCGAATTTATGTCAAGTGTATAGATTTGCCCGGCGCATCCACCATTTTTGTCGATTTAATTTGCACAAATTTCAATACTTTAAAGATAGCATTTCAATTCCTATATTTCGTAGCTAAATCCTCTATCATCTATCAACTGCTATTCAAGTTGGAGAAATCAATCCAACTTATAAACTTACCTTCACGCAATGCCAACCTCCTGACTAACAGCTTAATCGAATAACGGGAGTTTTCCGATATCAGGTTGAGATGAATTTCCGTCGAGATATGAATTTATTATGTTGTGAGTGTTTGTTGACTGCAATTAAAATAAATAATTGTTTTGGCGTTTTGTTCGATAAGAATTGTTAATGGAGTGCCATCAACAAACCTCTGCAAAATAATAAATGTGTTTTCGAATCTGTAGTGAAAACAAAACGATAACAAATCAGTGCTTGAAACAAACTCCACTGACGACAAATTTACATTTTACATTGATAAAGTGTTATCACTGCAAAAATGTTCGTCGGTTATACGAGTATAATGCGCTTGAATCGAAAATATTGTTCTATTTAAATTGAAAAACTCTGTTAACGAGTATGGGAGAAATAATTTATTCGTCGGCAACTTTGTTGTAAAGAGTTTTATCATAATTGATTAAAGCATCTGTATTCCTATAACGAATTGAGCATTCGGATGAATTTTACATAAAATCAATGAGCAAATTTGATATTACAATACACGCTTCACGACTGAAATATAAATGTAATAATTATTTTCATTGTCGGGTTTTACCTCCGACGTATAATAAAACATCTGTGGTCATGCAGTTGGTAATTTTACATTAAAATATAAAACATGGTTTGGAATTTTTAATCGAGGCAAACGAAATGTAGGCACTTTGGCACGCTGCCTGTGAATAAATCTTAATTGCAGTAGGATCATGAAGTTGGGGGTACTTTATAGTCTTGGTACCGAATTCAGGGCGACGCATTTGTTAGCGACCTAAATAAATCTCTCCTTTTTACGGGTTTAGAGAAAAGGGCAATTCGCCTGCAAATGTAATGCTTTTATTCATGTTTCTGTATTTGGTGTCAATAAAGGTAATAATCGAAGAATACATTTTCCAGTCACGAAGTGACGCGCCTAACTTTCCTCATAAAGAAAATATCCAATCTGAATTAAACATGAAAGGCGTTTTGAAAAGACCGGCCACCAATTCTAAGAGAGATTTATTCGAGGAGATTTATAAGTTTACTGAGTCATCCGCCCTCTAAGACAAGACATATTTATATTTTTATCTGTGTAACAAACGGTTGAGAAATACGAGATATCTGTCGAAATGTGGACGGTTCTAAGCCCTTGCTTATGATTTATGCCCCTGCTCTGCCGAGATATAATTCTCAATCCTGGTCCTAGATCAACATCGAGATGCTGGATCAAAGCACAATGCGATTCTAATATAAAAAAGACTCGTAAATCTGAAAGGCAATTATTCCAACAGCTCGCCTATTTACTGACACTTTCTACATGGAACATCAATCAATCTATTACGGTTCGGCTGATGTCTTTGCCATTATTGCTACTCCTCTCCTTCCATTTCCCTTATTACACAGATATGAGATTTTAAATCGCTTGCAGATTATTGATTCGGACTCTAACCCGATTCGCGCTTTTTATCTCTACCAGAATCTCCAACGAATCACATTATGGCCCAAAACCCCAACGACCAACGAGAAACACACATAGTTTGAATTTGCTCACTAATGTATAAAAAATATAATGTAAAATTACCAAATATTATTTTTTTTACCATGGGTTAATTTTTTATATTTTGTGATACTTAGTAACATATCTAGATTAAAATCACTTAAAAAAAGTAACATTATTTGTCAATAGTATTAAATGTTACATTCAAAAGCAAACTATTTCTTTATAATAAACTGTAATATTTCACTTACTTTCAAAACAGTTTAGTAGATGCTGTAAAATTAATAAAAAGCTTAAAATGGGCAGTTTAAAACACATATCAAAAAACTCTTTTACCACCTAATGCTACTTACTTAAAATTTGCATCAAATTGCAGCCACTAGAAAATACTATTATCAAAGATTTGTCCTTGAAAGAAGTCCCGCTGACAAGAAAAAAAATAAAATTGTTAAAAGTGACTGAAAATGGGCGGCTAAACAAAATAGTTGTACAAAATGATACTTGAAAACGTTAAGCAAGACATTACGTCAAAATTTTAACACATAATCAACTTATTCCTGCTGATTTAGACGAGGAGTTTAAAATTATTTTTTGTCTGGAGGTAATCTTATTAATCCAACTTTTTAAGTTGTCTACATATTTTAAATTTTATAAAAATCTTTTGGCAAATAACAGAGATTAGACCCGAAAGTATTACGTGAAACGACCTGTAAGTATAAAATATTGTTTAGCATTAGGTGTTTTGAACCTTATCTATTAACGATTTTAAATCTTGTTTATTGTTGCAAAAAAAATATCCTACAAATAACTAAAACAAAAAACTTTAATATTTTAATGCATCCATTAGGAACACAAAATGTTAAAAGGCTATATTTTTCCTTTTTTTTTAATCTTCTTATATTACATATGCAAAACGTTGTTGTAACAACAGAAAGTTCAGACCAATAATTTTTAATTAAATGTTTTATTAAGTAGTGAATTGGTATTAATTTTAATAAGAGTAATAACAGAAATTAGTGACAAAAGTACTATAAGACTATGAACGTAATGATTACATTATTAAATAGAAAAAATATGAAGTTATAAAATTTTTAATTGTCTTTGTTTCTTAGATTTTTAAACGTCATAAATGTTATAAAAACCATAACCACTAAGTGAAAAAAATTAAATATTGTTTCCTAATGTTGCGGTTAATATACCCACGTTCTTGTATTCATAAAATACGTCCTCAATCACAACGTAAGTACATAAAATACTCTAATTTGGGCATTTTGTCAATTTTGACAATTTTCTTTACAACAATTTTTGAATTTAGTAAAATCTCTGATTCAATATTGGCGTCGGAAGAAATGTTGAAGGCAACACCAGTCTTTTAGTTTAAGAATCTTATTGTCTTAAAAGCCATAAAATATTGTAAAATAACCAAACTTTGTAAAAAAGTTACTACAAATTGCTACAAAAACTTGAAAACACATGTGATTGGCTTTCGCTAAATGTTGAATGTGTAGAAATGAGGGTTTGTTTGTGTAACCTAACACTGTTCATGTTTGATCAAATAGTCTTAACATGACACAATCAATGCCACCACATCAGTACGTTTGTTCTGGTGGCAACAAATTTAGTGTAACATGAAACGTAAACATTTCTTGTATCCGTGTTTAAAATTCAAAGTTTGTAAATGAATCAAACAAATCAAAGAGTTTTCGTGTTGATGGTGTGAGGAAGAGTAACTCAAACCGGCGTGAAGCCGTAACGATTTATTAGTGTAGAAAACTAACAGCGGAAAAGTGACGCGTTGTAGTGCACCGGAAATCCTGCAAATCGATGAAGGGCAAAATCCTCCTCATCTAACGGCCGCTGCGGCTTAACAAAAACCTCCTCTCAGGGGGCGGGCAACCGCGACGCAATTAATTTGGTCTTAGGTCCATTCCGGAGCACCACATCGGTCCAGTTTAGTTATCCTGAAGGTTGCTTTCGGCTACGCCTTTTTACGGCGATGGCCGCGTGATTTTTCCCCGAGATACCTCCGGATTACGATAAATTGTTAATCAGTGTTAACGATTCATAAAAGTTTAAGATGTTAATTTTGGAAATATGAAATCAGTTCATTAGTATACATGCAAAGCGAGATTAACTTTTTTACTTAATTATGAGGGAAATTTAAAAAAGGCGGTCGAATTTGCAATTTAAATTAGCACACAGATAAAGATTTCATGATGCTAATAACTCAAATCTGATTAAGGAATTCCTTACTAATTTCGGTACGAAAATGGATTAGTTTTGTTTATCTATAAATATTTTTCAAGGGAGAGGAAAAAGGGGTGAACTGGTTAATATTCATGCAGAAAGGAAGTCTAATGAATCATTCAAGCGCCCGTCAAGTACACAATATAAATTTCAATTTACTCAATCTATGACAAAATTTATTGTGAGTCTTTTGATATTGGTTATATATTGGGTTTATGTTGATGAGGAAGGCGACATTCAGAAAGGGCGAAAATTTATAGGCCAGTTCACAATATCTAACATCGACTTTTGCCTCTACCAACTTCTCCAATATATTACTTCAACTCTTACATATACATTATCCACCAAATTTCAGATTTAACGCAATGCCATAACGCTAAAATAAAATTACCATCGACAGCCTGTCTATTTTCACACAAATTGCCCATCAAAACAGAAATAGATACACGATTTCCGATTCCACTCCACACGCACACGAAACCACTTTATTACTTTTCAACAAAATTCAATTTTATTATCTGACACAAAGCAGAAATTTTTAATTAACTACATGTCACGTTTATCCAGCAATTTTTCAAATATTTTTAAACTAATTGCGAGAGTATTGGCTTCAAATCCGAAATACTACTTCTAAATTAGAGCACCAGGAAGGGTTTCAATAATTCGCTTTGGTTTCATCTCCACCCTAATTAGGAGGCTGTAATATCAACATTTCATCCATTGTTTCGCTGCTGACTCATTCACAGATGTGTTGCGTTAATGACCTAAATCCAATAAACCCAACGAAGTACAAAATTAACCTCTAATCTAGCAAAACCAAGACGAAATCGATATTGAAAATTGCCACTTTTTCCGCATTCTAAATTGCCGTACAAGTTAAGAAGCAGATAATGAGTTATCAAAGTATATTAAACAAGGCCACATTAAGCTGGGCCTAATCTAATGGAAGAGCGACTTTTGTAAATTTGGTGTCAGGGGCGATAACGGAACTCTGATTGCTCCCCTACCAGAGCATCCACGTACTAAATTCAGTTTAAAGTGTTGTCACGATAAGGCTTTATAAATATCCTCGTTAAGTTAATTCTTTGAAGCAAAACGAACATTCACTTAACTCCACTTGAAGAATTTTTCGAATACGAATGCTCCGTCCATGCAGAAATCGACTCTCTCTCTCAATGTTTTGAGTCAGCAAACGCAAATTGTCTTTATCTGGTGTTAGATCAGGGTCGGAGAACAGATGGGTTAACATCGTCGATGCCTTAAGCGTGTAATTACCATGGTCTTTATGGGCACGTACGACCTGTTTGATTTGCAGTCGTAATAAAGGGTGGGAGCACCATTGGCTCGGTAAACTTCACTGTTAATCGAAGCGTTTAATAAGATTCGAACGCCACTATTATTTAGATGTATGCGCTAAATTGCCCACTGATTGTAGATCGCCTCGATTGAATGTCAATAGGGACCTTACGTTTCACCAGCTACAGAATAGGAATTATTATTATTGGTGTATGATGGGCGGACCAAATTTAATTTAACTTGAGCGAAACCTGACCGAGAATTGGGTCATAAAATATCTAATGTGCAACATAGGTTAATTAAAATTTAATATAAAAAATTAGACAGCTTTGACTTAAAATCTGATAATAAGCTTTTTAATAATCTAGCTAAAAAAATGAGAAACCAACATTAATGAACACTTTTAATTTGAGTTTTTTAATTTGTATAAATCTAAGGTGTTTTTGTAATATCCACCGTTCAAAAATAAATTTAAATAAAAATAATAACTAATTGTCTCAGTTTGATTCAAAAGTAACTACTTAAAGTTCAAAATCTCGCAATCGAACCGTTTTAAAACTTTTCTATTTTATAGAGAAATTGCATTCGAAAACAATCACTTTTAACTCTCATTGTTTCCGATTTTTGTAAATTTGAGATATGTTATAAAAAACATAAAAATAAAAAACACGTATTTACCGTTTCTGTTTTTTTTTATTTATGTTGGAAAAACAGAGCTGTACAAGTGTTAAGTACTTTGTAGTAGTAAAAAATTATACCTCAAAAACAAACCAACATATTAAAACATTTTTTTAAATTACAGATATAAATAGGTACACTACGGACGTTAATGAAATGTGTCCGCAAAATTTGTTATTGACAAATAATTTAGATGTATTGATAAAAGAACTTTAATAAACAATTACGCAGAATTTTAGAATTCTAAAAAAAATCATATAAAAATTCTTAATTTTTTTACCACACAAATCACACAAATTTCAAGTCGGACATTTAGAAAATGCCTGAATAAAGTTTTTTAATGGCGACATGAAGCCCGGTCCAACGAGTTAAAATAAAAAGCACAGATGTAGATAACTTTTTCAAAGAAATTACATACACTGTGTCAATTTTAAAATTTGCAATCGGCAATATCTCTCAACTGAAAAAGTTATTGAGAATTACTCAAAACCGTTTTGGTGGTTCCTAGGGGGAATCAATATAGCTTGATTCTCCCTAAAAACCACCGAAACGTTTTTGAGAGATACTCAATAACTTTTTCAGTTCTAGACATATTGCCGATTGCAAGTTATAAAATTGGGACGCTGTATAAAAAGTACATTATTTTAAGCATTTTTTTATTACCATTAAAAAATTGGAGTAGTTTCTAATTTCTAACTAAGTATAATTTCTTATTTATAATTATTATATTTAAAACATCATCATTTAAAAAAATCATTCTATAGAAGATTTTATCTTATCTTCTAAATGTTAGAATGAAAACGAGTATGTTTTTAAATTTGTTTAACTGTCTTTGCTTAACAATGATGATCTTTTCAAATAATCGCCATGTTGTTTTTATATTTACCTATTCTAACATCAGAAGATGTGAAGAAATATACCTAAGAGATACTTAGTCTTCACGGAAAAAATTTTTCAAGTACCAATATTTCGTATTTTATATATTTTACTAGAAATTGGTTTTCACTAGAATTCAGAAACTATACATTTTAATAATAGTAATAAAGAAAATGAATAAAATCCTAATTTTCACATTTAATAACCAGTCCCTAAAACTGTGTCCGAATATAAAAGATTTTATCCGATTTTTTTAAAAAGTTTAAAAACTGCGTGATTGTTCCTTTTTTTTGTTTCTACAATAAATTTTAAAATTCTTTGTTAATAACAAATTTTTAAGACACATTTAATTTACGTCGTACTGTACCTACGTCTGTCTGTCTGTTATTACAAAAAATTGTTTTTTACTATGAAGTACTAAATTTGGTATAGTCCTGTTTTTTTAACAAACATCAAAAAAATTTAAATATGTACATACATCAACATTATAAATCTCAAAATTTACAAAAATTGCAGACAATGAAATTTGAAAGTGATGAAAAGCTTAGGATTTAGTGTTCTAGATGATACATACAAAATAGTCAAACAATTTTTCAGATTTCAGCCTGCATTTAGTCAATTTTTCATAAATTTTGGCGTAAATGCAAAATAAACATAAAGCTGGTTTTAGCAATTTTCAGTAATTACTGAAAATCAAACAAATTGTTTATCGGCTTTTCTCCTAAAATTTTGCGATGAAAACACGATTTTCAATAACCTGGCAACTAGAATGGATATGTGTATAAATCGTATGGATGCGAGCTTAGAAAATAACAAAAACTTTTGAAAAAAATATAAGAAACTAGTCGATTTTTTTAATTAAGTTTTTAATATTACAAACTGTAGATGTTTTTACTTTAGAGTTGGCATTTTTAATTTTTTAAACACACCGAAGTATTGTTAGTCCCGTTTAAAAAATATTTTTTTTAATTTAGATTAAAAAATTTCTGAAATGGCTTAGGTTGTGTTCTTGGAATTGTGCTCGTTGTTAGTTTTTGATATATGTAGTTGATGTAGCTTTATTCCGACTGTCATTTTTAATCTGTTTCTGTCGCCAGTTGTCAGGTAGTGAAGTGCATCGTGTGTTAACCGAATCATGCAGTGAGGCAGTGCGTGTCTGATAGCAGTTTGGCCTAACAATGATTGGCAGTTAACCCACATTGTCGTCAATAAACGAGTCTCTGCATTGTCAACAGGCATACGATGCGATTGATTGCATCATTCCGTCGGAATATATCATTAAAAATGTAATTAACTACTTCACCGATTCACTGGATCTATTGTAGTTTGTTTGGTGGGATTTTATTTGACAGTTTTTGTTAGCTCAAATAATTATTTTAGTTAACGTCAAAGCGCATCCACCAAAACATCTAATTATGTTTGGACAACAATTGATCAACGTTGTTTAGTGCGATAATTAAATTTTCATGGAATTAGCGAATTGTTGATTTTTTCCGACAAGTGGGAATTTGATCAAATTCAGTGTCGCGGTGAGTGAATAGAATCAGAAACTTAGTTAGCGAGAAGTTTATATTTGGTACATAGACGACACCTTGAAGCAAAGCTAAAACTCTGCAACTTTATATTTGTGAAGTTGGTATTAGTTGTAAGGCCGGAAGCGACTGAAAATATAGAAAACTTCAATAACCTTCACGTAGCTTGGCATTAATTACAAAACATTCTTAAAAGTTTGTAGCGGTGACTGCAAATCTAATCAAGATGTTACGAATGCGAATTTCAAATTTCCGACTTGAATTTTGAACGTAAATAATAAATTCAAATGCGTTTTGTGCGAATTTATCCTTATTTATTCAGTGAGGCAATTTTTACATTTCGTAATTAAATTAAACGTTTGTAATCTAACCGAATGCGGTTTAGCATCCATTAGATGACCCCTGACTTGGACTTGAGAGCTTTTAAGCTACGATATGGGAAACTCAACACCGCACCATGTGTTTGAATCTGTTTTAATCATGGACGCCCCATTAATTGCCACCAATCCCCCCATTATGAGTTTCTCTTCCTATTTACCTGCATGAATAGAATACTAAACTAACCTTCCTGGGTTCAGCCGCTTTAATCTGATAGCTTTCACTTCGTTACTAACAAAAACTGTTGCACGTTCAACGCGAATTTTAACGGAGCGAGATTTCGTTTTCGAGGAGGTGCCTCGAACAATGCCGTTTCGTACACAATTCTCATCGCTTATTACGAAATTTTGTTAATTTCGTTTGGTTCGAGTCCCGAGTAACTCTTAAAACGAGTAAACAAATTATTTCAATTCTACGTTTCGCCCATTTCTCTAATCAGCATAATTATTTCCGCAGGGGAAATAACAGAAACATCCAGATAATTCTAAAAAATAATGCGCTTTTTGCAACCAAATTTACATGCTTCTGATACTTTACTCGTAATAACTGAATGAAACGAAAAATAATTCCACGACACGAAAAGCTCCATTTCCTTGCCACATGTCAGATTACACTTCTATTTTGCCAGCGCACTTGTCAACCGGAAACCAACCGGAGTGGGAGTCTTCCTCTCTTCCGGTTTCTAGCCTCAGTCACAATCCTTGCATTTTAATTTCAACGCGGGAAATGTCGCTAATGGCCAATCTTTAACTTCCACGAGACAAACGAGGAAAAAATAAGCGAGTTTCTAAAACGAAGCCCCTCATTAATCACTCCGAGCTTATGAATATCTCCGTTCCAGACAGGTGTGAGCTACAATCTTATCATTCTTTTTTCAATCCTATTTACGCATTTAATGAAAAAGTGTTTGCGATCGCTAGAAATTACAAAGGTGTCAGCGACAAGCGACGTTTTTGTGAAAAAATTCAGGTAATCGTGAGTTTCCATAATGAACCAACTAAAGTGTAATTAGAAATAATTAATATGTATTACCTACCTGTTTGAAGCTCGTATATCCTGGGAGAAATATATCCTTTCAAGTCGAGAAGACCTTGTTATTTTATTATCACTGGGAGGACGTAGAACGGTAGTTATAATTTTCCTGTTTCTTCCTCCTATTGTGTGTATCACATTAAACTTAATTATGGCGACTAGATTTATATCACGTGAAACTTTACCCCGGAATATTTCCCGATTTTACAGATTTCGTTTTTAATTAAATAAGAAAAAAATGCTTTGAGCAAAAAAGTTGAGAGGCGGAATTTATACCTTTTATTTTATGGCGTTAAATGGTTATAATAAATTCAGTAACCGGCTCGCTCACTGCTAAACAACCTCATTGAATATTTTACTCGTGGTTTTATCTAACCGTAAATTTACCCTTCTGCAAAGTTGATGCACTATGAAAATACTGATGTGGTCCTGGAACATTGTCGGCAAACTTTTCAAACTAAAAACAAACATCTGCTTTACGGCGCTAATTACGTCATAATACACGTACAAACACCCATTTTATGTTTGTCTAATTCAACGGATTTTGAATCCCGAGCCTCGAATTTTGTTATTCTTGGAGCGAACTAATGCGGATTACAAGTTGCGAAAAAAGCACTAACTAAAATAGCACAATAGTGAAAAGTTTTTGTGGTTAATGCCACAAAAGTGGGAACTTGTGTTGAAATTTGTCACGTCAAAAGCTAAACAGCATTTCTTACACAAATATTAAGACAGGTAAAAAGGAAATTATTTCGTAAACAGAGACGAGGCTGATTACACTTGGCAAACTTTGCTGCACTTCTCCTAATTATGCTGCATCTAGTGTGGTGATCTGATCGATTTGCGTGAGATGGGTAACCGGAATTTTGCAAATTCTTTTTCGCAAACATTTTCGCTCCTAAATTGCATTACGCTTCAACGTACCTATTCATAGTTTATAATAGAACGATGACTTTTGCGGAGTATGTGCATTAGGTAATCGTTTTAGCAAATTCCGCGAATTCCGGAATTGCGCTCGGAGGTGCTGTATTAATACGTTTTACGATGCGGTAACATCGTTCGTAATTATTAAACTGGTATAATTCTAATTTAACACTGTGTTGGATATTACAGTTATGAAAGTTTTAGATTATAAAGTACGTAAACAAGTTTACCTTCTTGATCAAGTGATTACACAGTGTTTAGCTGAGATATTATTGCTTCCCCAAGAACAAACAAAAAATAATTTTATTGTCATTTGCATAAATCAATAGCCGGAAGAGGAGTTTTGGAATTTTTCATGTCTTAATAAAGCCCCACGCACCGCTCCGATTTATATTCATTAGGGAAGGTTTACAGCTATTTTGTTTTGCCCCACCTGACTGACCTTTGGACCTCCTCATTTATCAAGTCCCGGGATTCCTTTCAGAGAACTGAAACTTGAAAAAATTGTCCCAACTTTCTGTTTTTTTGTTCAGAGGTGAGAGTCGTTAGACATTGTATCGATCCCCTCAAGTGTCGTTTTTGGAGGTAAGTCGAGTTTGTGAAAGAGGCTAAGAAGTGGAGCGGAAGTCCATGCACGTGATTTAAGCTATCAAAATCAATAATATGTGGGTCTTAAGTTTGTGTATTTTAGGAGAAAGCCGGTAACAAAGGCCTCGAACATTTCAATAGATCGAAGTCGCAAGACCTGAGGATTTGCTTTGATGCAATTTTTTAGCAAAGTGAATAACAAACAATGTTAAGATACAATGTCAAGAAACAAACGGGGGGGAGTTGGACAATTGTTTTTTATTAGTAAAACTTGGGGATTATTGAGGGTGAATTATAGTAGATTTTCACAAATATTACATAACCGAAAATTTCTATTCCGTGAAGCAATATGTATAATGGAATTTGCCTTAATGTGCGACGACACGCACGCTCTTGCGAAACATTTTTTAAAAAGGAGGTGAACCACAGAAAACAATGTTTAATATTTTCTTAGTTGGGCAAAACACCAATGGAATCTAGCATGGGTGCCGACTTTTCATATTTTCAATGGGTGCATAAACAAAAAACTTGATAAATTAATGGTCTTTAAAGCAATACAAATAACATAAAATGTTTTTGCAGATTTTTTATACATAGGTTAGTATAACTTGCAGGACTTGAGAACAATTATGCAAAAAAACGATTACTTTTTCTCTATTTCTCTATTTTCGCAGAATTTAATGTATTTAATTAATATTTAGAAGATTTAAAAACAATATAAAACAATATAATTTTTCGTATAGTACAAAAGAAAAAATCGATAAATAGTAAAAAAAATACAAAAGTGGTTAATGTATTATACATATGTATACAATAAAAAGTGTAAAAAAAATAGTACATAGTTCAAAGTTGCAAAATGCTACAAATTGTTGAGTTTTAAAAAATAATATACTACTGTTAAATTTGGAAACAATTAAAAAAATGCCTTTTGTTAAAAATTTTCATTAATGTCTGTAAAAATCGAGTGCTGAAAACAGCTTGGGGCTATCAACTTTTAATTAATGCAGTTAATTTGAGGTAGGTAAAATTAGGGTGTGCAAAAGCTAAATGGTCTCAAAAATTAGTCAGTATTCTTTGATTTTTTGACAAGTTTTAGAGAATATCAAAAAAACAATTTTTCAATTTTTTTTCAGGTTTAACATGCAAAATTGTAATTTTTGATAAAAATTCTACAATATTCAGAAACAATTAATTCTTTTAATTTTTTGTAAAACTTTGATCAATCGGTTCGAGAAATCAGTTTGATGATTTAAAACCGTGCAGAGTTATTGGGGTTACACTAAACTGTAAAAAAACTTAGGCATATTAGTCTCCCCATCAATATTTGTAAATACGTGGTAAATTTAATAAAACAACAAGAAAGAAACTCTTTTCTCTTTTCTTTAAATTAATGTTAGGAGTGAAAAAAATCCAGAAAATCGTAAATATGTATTCCAGTTTTTGAAACTATCTTTACATAAACATAAAAAAGCAAATCGATGCTGAATAAATAAGCAATCCAACCCATTTATTGATGTAACTAATAAAAATTTTCCCAAGTCCGTGGACCACAAAAAAGACAAAAAATTACATTTTTTTTTCTCGCTTTACTTCTTAGGATTGCCTAATAACCGTAGCTCAGAAAATCTTTTGACAAAAGATCTCAAGACAAGAAATTTGAAGCTTCAAAATATTTTTTTTCTTAATCTAAATTCGACCATTTTTTATTGAGTACAGTCTTTCAAAAATCAGCAAAAAATTTAAGAAATTCTTTTGTTTCCTTAATTTTTAAGAATAGTATATAAGGAGTTTATGTAAAATGCTTTGTCATTTGAAAGTGTTTGAGATAATAAGAAATCTTGTTTTAAGGAGTTTTTCACTAAAAAGCTCAACTTTGAATTAATTTGTAAAATGGAAAAACAAAATCTATTTTCTCAAAGGGGAAAATGGCATAATACAAAATTTAAGACATCTTTGACAGTAAAAGTGATTTTAACGAATACAACGTTACTAAAGAAAGATTAGAATATATATAAAATTTTAAATATTATTAAGAATTATTATTATTATTTTCAATGAGTGCCTGGCGCCCATTAAAAAAATTTGATACATGTAGTTGGCGCCCGTGAAATCTAGTGATTGAAAGTGTTTATTAGTTGAGCTGCAGAATTATTAGGAAAATAAATTAAAAGTGTGATTGTATCCGAAGTGCAGAAGAGTCGTTGAAAATTGATTACCCAAATGACAAAAGCGGTGGTAATTTTCAGGCAGCGAGTGCCGCACTCAGAAGCATCGTCCTTAAAGTACCGAAATTAACTTTAGAACGTCTTCAGCGTTTTGTCCTTACAATTTATGTTAGTGGATCGAAGTTTCGCAGGCAGAGGTATTTTCTCTTGTAATTAATTAGGCTTTAAATTTTTTCCTGTCTTTCGGTTAAGTAAGTGAAGGTTTTGACATGGCCAATCCAACACTGTCGCCCGTGACAAAATATGTGGGTCAGATTTTCGAAATAATCAATATGTGCTTTAAGAGGGGCACGATTCCATTACAAACATTTCTAACCCAGATAGATGGCGCTGTCTACGAGATGAGGCATTAGTTTTTGGAGTCGGTATTCGCGCTACGCTCTGTCGCCGACGAGGAAATGATTTATCTTAGAAAATCCAACCTTCGCTATATATGGAAGTGTGGACGCTTTTCACATGGTGTTTTCGCTATTTATGGGCCTGTGTTCTAACCGACGATTTTATCCCATCCGTTTTGCTCGAACAAAACGAGAGAAAATAAATCATAATTTCGAAATTTTTTCTGCATCTTTTATCAGGGTTACAGAGAAACTCAAGTTTCAACCGTTGAAATTCATGATTGCTACTTGTTAGACATTCTTTTCGCTTTTACGTGAACTAAATAAGTAGTAAAAATATGAATAAAAGTAATTTAAAATTCGAGAGATTGGTCAAATGTGAAATGTTTCAGTTGCATTAGTTTTGTGAAGGATACGTTTAAATTGTAGAGTTTCTAGGTGAAAAATTATATACAAAGCATCATTTCAATTTTTCGAACTGGAAAATTAACCTGTGCTTTACAATTGCACAAGAATAAACTGCAAAACAAACAAAACTCTTTCGCACAAATAGCACATAAAATTACTCGTTTTATTATTGTGAATTATACTCGGCATGATTTCAGTCTTTGTAATCAAAATAAAGACGCCCAACGCCTTTGCTGACTTTTTATTAAAAGCTTGTTTTTCACATTTTTTCGCTTTTCTTCTCTCCCTTCGACATTTCACGGTTGTACGACTACAGAATTGGCGATCACGTAGGCCCTGGTGGTTTCGAAAATCTATAAATTGGCCCACTTGATTCGACTTGACATCTGAGTAAATTTCGAACGAATGTCCTTTGGTGAATAAAATATAAGGCTACTTTAAGTCCTGCAGTTCAATCACTGTCCGCCATGCTACGAGAAATCTAGCTATAAGGACGTGACTGGATTATCCTGGCTGACACAAAGGACACCTCGTGAAGACGCCAAAACTCTCAGGATTCGATTTACTACTCGGCGATACAAACTCCAATTGTTCATCACTCAAGTGTTTCATTTAACATTCTCCAAACTAATAAATATTTCCTTATGATAATGAAAAGGCCAATGATTTATTTATAGTTCAGCGAGCGGGAAATAGCTCGTGTGTGAGCCGATACGACTTTTTCACTCTTATTAATAAAACATTTTCATAAAACATAAAACAATTTCCGGAGCTGAATTTTTAGATTATTTATGTCTGAGTGAGCTGATCTCTGATGGGGAATAAAAGAGTCCACGTATGCAGTTATACCAACATTTCGACTTGGTATTTACATAAAACGGCAAAAATAAACACAGATGCGCAGCAAAACACCAACCGCTTGTTGGTTTAATTTTTAGTTAGTTTATTTTTTCATTTACGACAGAATTTTTAAGCAGATTACGAAAAATTATTTTGTGACAAACGATTGCCAAACACGCAAATGCAAAAATTGGGACAAACTTAAATTTCAAATTAACACAAACACAAAATGACAATAACAAAAAAGTACATTAAATTCGACAATTGCGGGTCTTCTTTTCCAAACACGTTACAAAAACTGGAAGAATTTTAATGCAACTTCCTCACAAATAAATTAAATATATTAAATGATAATCTTTTTTAGTTTTACAAACTTAGCATTACTTTTAATAATTTGTTTGATAAATAAAATATGGCAAAAATGAAACAGTGCTTATGCTTGTGAGACTTTTTAAATAGTATTACTATTGAACAATTTTTATCCGCAAACTTCACAAAAGTGGCCATTTTTATGACTAAATGTCACAAGTAAAAATTTTATTTTTGCGCCTAAACGTTTTTACTGTTACCATGACATTATTGACATTTACCAATGTTTCTTTTGCTGCTTTAGCCATTTCTGAAGAGGTACATTGAATACAGGTGTCCCAGAGCTCCGTATTTCTTCGATTACTTTGACAGTAAAGAACGAAATACGGGCAATCAAACTTTTCTTTATGCGTAGACTAGACGTCTATCTGACGAGGAATGGCAGGATTTTTGAATATTTGCTATAGAATTAATTAAATTTTGAAATTTTTATAATTAAGGTCTTGCATTGAATTCAAATTCCAATCAGCGTTTCTTGAGTTTTACTCAGTATTTCATTAAACGACCTGTTTTCTTAATTGATGTATGGTGACAACAACTTTAGAAAATTATCCATTTTTTTAGAAGAGGAAGTAACGCAAACCTACTTGCTTTTTAACGCTAAATAGAATAATTTAAAAATTTGTAAGTTTAAAAAGGTGTACAATAAAAACAGGTAAGGTTTAGACTTCCAAACCCTAGGCTTTTTAGAAAGCTTATTAAAAGCTCTACACGATAAAGTAATAACATACAAGGTGTTTCAGTTGAAAAAATCAAGTTATTTGATATTTTGCGAATGTCAACACTCTACAATAGTTGCGAAAGATTGATCAAATTTCAGCCATAATAATTTAGGACCAGACTCAGTACAAATGGTTGCAATAGTTTTTATTCACTTTTTCTTTCTAGCAAAAATGGTATTTTTTTCATAAAATTGCCCATAAATGATAAACGGTCCATGATAGACTCATAAAACCTAGTATGGATATTCTTAAAATTAAAATCTCTTTCAAATAAGCGCATAATATACCGGGTGTTCTTAAGAAAAAAATATAACTTTGTTGCACCACTCCATATAGGAATTACCTATAATGACAAAAATATTTTTGGACCATAGGAAAAATGAATGTCTGTCGTCTAAAAGAAATATAGCATTTCGTTATCTTCTTTACTGTCAAAGTAATCGAAGAAATACGGAGCTCTGGGACACCCCTGTATAATTACTTCATTATCATTCTACACTTGGCACTACCAACTGCACTCCGAAAATCTCAAAACATCATATTTGAGGGTGTGATATTTGTTTATAAGCGTTGTTATGATTTCATCCCTTGGAAAACATAAAAAAGACACATTGTAAAATAAAAAAATACGAAATATGTATTAAAAAAGTCTACACCAACAAACAGTGAGGGAGACGGTAGAATTTTTCTGCCAAACTTTGATTTTTATTTTTTGCTTTGCTCTTTTCTTCAATTGCGTCTTTAATAAAAATCTTTTGAACTGTAAAGTTGTAAGAACCGTTTTATTGAGCGCGTACGTTCCCGGTTACAATGAATGGATTTATTCCATCAGAGTAGAAAATAGCTTAGACCCAAGTTGACTGTATAGGACGGTCGTCCCTTCGGGTAAGTTTTATACTTATGGGCCTACAAGGTAACTCCTGCGGGTGTATTTCAGACGGCTCGTGAAATCGAGAGGCTGACAAATTGAAATGGGCATGTGACATCCCTTCCATCGAAACTAGGCCGATACTCACCTTCCAACTCCCTTATATACAGCTTAGCAACTACTAAAACAAGTAACCTTTTGCCCAACTTTAATATCGTGAAGCTTATGTTCAGAATTGTTTATGCAAGAGAAGCTTTTGTCTTGCATAAATAATTTGTTTTACAGCAGTTTTAAGGTTTCTGAATTTTTGTCATATTTTTCATCTCTCAAGCAAAAGATTTAGGAATTCGGTGGTCATATGCTGATGCTTACAGTTGGTACTAGAATAAATATTGCAAAAGCCTCGGGTCGATTTTATAAAATATTAGCGCAAGTGTATTCCCGGAGTAGTGCTTTAAGAATATTTTACAGCATAAGCTCCGGTAATGTGTCGAGGAGACAAATAGCTAGTTTAACGTTAATTATAGATGGATCTTTGTAATTATTTTAGTGTTGATGAAACTGAAGGCTATTTCAAGGGCCAAAAACTGAAGCTCTGACCAACATTAAGCTCTCGTCATCTACGTAATAAACACGCATTAAGCTCGAGATAAGGTCACGCTGTTCACAGCCATACTTTCATCATGGAATCCTGAAATTACAACATCTTTCATTCGTGACTGTCGTTTTATGTGCCTTTTATAGTCGACAATTATTATATCCGGAGCGGTGCTCCATTTCAAAAAAAAATTGGATAAAACAGAACATCACAATTCAAATTTAATAAGCATGAATTGTTTATAAATTTTGCGCAAGATATTCGCTCATTTATCTTTGGGGTAATGCGTTTTTAACTACCCACACACTGTCAGTGATATATGAATTTTATGTCGAGAAGGTTTTTACGCAACTTTATGACTTTAACGTGTCGTTTTATTTTAAATATGCTGAAAAAAAGTTATGTAAATCGTGCTATAATTAAGGAAGGACAGTATTATCAAGAAAAATGGCTCTCACACCACTTACAAGAGAAAAAAGTTTTACGAGCCAATTTGCTACGTGTTACGGGGAAAAGGGTCGAACCTGATTAGAAAATTTCTGGCTGCTTAAGAATCCGTTCTCGATAAAAGTTTATAACTTCAGGCCTAAATAAAAAAAATAACCACATAAACGATGTTTGCCAACTTATCAGGCTTTTCAACGTTAATTGCCGACCGAAAAGATCTGAAAACCTGAATAGAACTAATTACGCATTTCTGGAAAGTAATTCTAGATGTTTGCAAAGCACAGAAATTTGTCTTTGCATGTTACGGCAACATTTATAATGTCGAAAAAAAATCAAGGAAAAAGCGTTATTTATGGCAAAACGACAAATGTTGCGTTTTCTTTATTGTGACATTTATAGAAGTGGGTTGCGACTGTAGAACAAGGGCGTTAATGTTAGTTGCACTAATTACACATTTTCACATTGTAATTTTTCATGAAACGCAGTTTATTAGATTAGTAGCAGGTGGTGTTGGTGAAGAAAAAAAGCACGATGATATTACCCAAGACTTGTAATTTTTCAGGTTTATTCTTTCAGTCGGCGATATTTTATTGAAAATTACTGGAGCTTTTGATCTATGATTTACTTCCGTTCTAGCGCCAACTTTATAAATTTATAACACCAAGGCTTTATAATGCAAACCTTGGAAGCTAACAAATGTGGGCGGGGTTTAAATGTATTTTCAAACAGCGACATTTTCCTCGAATTAGGTCGAACAAGGCCGTAAATAGTAATGTCATTAATCACGAAAATTGCTCTTTTCAAACAACATTAAGAGATGAGTCAGATACAAGGATGCCAATTATTACATCTTTTGATTTCTCTAACTAGGAAAATGGACGTTGCTCAAAAGCAAATTTTCCTGAATTTAAACTTGCAAAAACACAAAACTACTTTATTTGTGAGAAACCAAAATCTTGTTGAGAAACTTTTGGTTGCTTCTTTGCTCAAAAACAGTTGTATTTTCTTCGAAGAAGATGGAAAATATGTAGTAAGTGAAAAATGCATCTGAGGCCTTGAATGTGTTTGAATGAAATTTATGTGAAAAGTTTGAGGTCGGTCACCTCTCATACACTTAGATGCACTTTGCGGGCAGGTAACGTGTAATGTATGCATAGTAATACATCTGCTAATTTCCTTTGTATATATCTTCATCATGTTAAACCAGCAACGTCTGTTTTCTCTCATGAAATTTACCACAATCTTCTAATATACCCACTTTGTTTGCAATAGTTCTATTCTACGTCTTGATGTAAGACTGATGTAAATCAGGATCAGCATAAATGAGATAAAACCACATAGAGATCCGAATTTACATATTTCCCATGATACATAACCGGGTCGTGACATAAAGTTTTGTACGAGAAAAACTTTTGGAATAATATTATTTTGAGGGCTTAATAATGCTTAATGGATGTTTAGCTGTTTCAAGAGAAACATTTTAATATGTCTTGATGGATACTACTACTCTTTTCCCGAGGAAATCATTCGAAACAATTTCCATTTAACAGATTCCGATAAAAGCTTTCGGAACACAAACAATAATTAAATTTTTGTTTAGTTGAAAAACAGATTGAAAGCTCGTTTAACGCAACTATTCTCTCCTACCAAGGCCAAAAAATCTCAAAACAATAAAAGGGAAATTCAGCCCAAATAGGTTTTTATTATGCAAATTGACTCAGTAATTACTTCACATGAAACGATTTATTGTTACGAATTTTTTACGCTCTTTTTTACCCCACTGTCACATCCATTAAAATGTACAATTTATGTCCGGCCATTCCAGTATCATTTGAATATAATTAGACGTCATAATTTTGCCAGATTTTTCAATGTTATTAAGACAGACACCAGTTCTATATCAAGCTAAAAATCCTGCTAGTTTATAATTTTTTTAAATTTCTGTAATTTATTTCACCTACCCTTCGACACAAGACAGTGAGAAAACTAGGTCGGAGCTGCAACAACGCGGAAATTCGTACATCAAAACTTGCGAGAAACCAGGAAAATGTTTCATTGTTGAATACAGAGACTTTGCTCTCCTCCAACATCTACGACATTTAATTATGCAAGCCCACATGCTTAAACCTTGATTACTTATTTATGAACTGCCATGTAAAGTTCTCATCCTAAATCCTTTCCTCTTCCATTATGGAATGCGGCAGTGCCGGCACTCTAACAAACGGAACTCTAACCCGGTTTTTTTATCTATAACACGCAATTAATTCTTTACGGCTTATAAACTACAAACTATCAAAAAACACGATTCGGAAATTACTTTTTTACTACAAATCGTAAATGCGTGTTTTGCAATCGCTGAGCAAAACGAATTGACTTGGCAATAGTCGGGGCTCAAAAAGGAGAAATTTAATTTTAAATATAGAAAAATTGAGTAGACTCCAATATGTCAAAGCGTTTGTTCTTTTTTCAACTGCAAGAGTATGATCAAATTTTAATGAATTTTACAAATTGTTCTCCAGCTTTAGTAGCTTTAAAAAAGCTAAAAAAAAAACATTACAAATAAACCAGGCGAGTAAACTGTTGTTTTGTTTACAATATACCGTTTAAAAATAAAACGATTGTTTACGATCAAAAATTTAAAACTGGTATTTAAAATTAATTTTTAGATTCTACAACAAATTTGACAAAGGATTTTGGTAAGTTTTCTTATCCTCTTTTTTTCGTTTTTGTAATTACGTTTTTTTACATTAGTAATCAGGCACTGATGATGAGACAAAGTTCTCAAAAGCGCTTTGACACCTACCTATATGTAAATTAAACTTTCATTAAATCTGTAGGATTGACTCAGAATTTTATTTACTCTTCGTTATTTATGATATAAATAGCTTGAAATTCTGCTGTTTTTATAGCATACCGCTAGTACAAATATCCTAATTTTTTACCATACTGATAATTAGTATTCACTATACAGTAAAGTCTTGAATGAGCTATAAAAGGAGTTTTAGATGGGTAAAACTATTAAAATAGATTTTTTCAAATCAATTAAACTGCTACTTGAGCTCGGTACGTTTCGTCAGGATTAACCGGAAGTTCGAATTGTCGAGACTACGGTAATTAATATAAAAAAAATCCTTTTACATATTTTACGTAAAATCAGTTTTTTAAAAATATGATATCCTGAGTGTAGAAAAGAGTTGTAATAAAAATTAAAACACTAATAATTGACAACATTATTAAAGAATTTTTTTTTTATTTTTTTTCCTTTATTTGACCTGTCATAATCTTTTATTTAAACTGATATTGTATTATCCATCTAATCTGATGTTTGACTTTAAATACCAAATAGTAATTTTATGTAATTTTATTTAATTTTATATAGTTTATAATACATTTAAAAATATTTTTGCCCGGCGCATCCACCAATTTTTAACATTTATTTCTTAAGTTGGATTATAAAGTGTTTTTTGCATTTCTTTACCAAGTAGCAAAAAAATACATATTTTTTGATATAAAACGAGCTACTACTTTCAGACAACAAGATTATACTTTTTGAAAATAAAGCTATGTAAGTATTAGCCAGGCGCATCCACCAAATTTAATATACAAGTACTATTCATGAGAGCCCGTGTGATCGCAAAAAGTTTGTAAATAAATTGTATTTTTCTTAAAATGTTCAAACATAAAACCAAATATTTTCAAAAAAATTTAATTCAAAACTTCTCTTAATAAAAGGTTTAAATTGAGAAATGTTCATTAACAAAAAGTACGCACGCAAAACTAAAATTGGGCAAAACATTTTCAAGTAAAATGTCTCCAAGCAAAACGGGAATATCGCAAAGCGTTCAAAAACAAAATCGTGGTAGTAGGAGCACAGCAGTGGAAAGAGTGGCGAAAGCGTGAACGTCTGCGCATCAAACTGACTTATCACGATGTGCGCACTGCTTCCAGCTCTTGCTAATTATTCTTGCGCAGGGGCCCTTGCCAATATCCTAAAAACTGAGTCTGGAAATGTGACGTTCGAGATTGGGCGTGTTAAGTATCTCCTTTCGCTTCTGGGAACCTGTTTCTCACTTTTTTTTTGAACATTTTAGCAATGAAATTTTTAGGATAAAATTATTTTGCTTTCTATTTTATTTGTTTAAACATGTTTTAGCAACGAACATTTTACACAAAAGTGATTTGGTATTTTCCGATTTTGCATTTTTTATATTTACTGTATAAATAATTTGTTTAACACGTATTTTGGACTTAAATATTTTATGAACATTGGTTTTTACTTTGAATTTTTTGACAGTGAACCCTCCCTACTCATAGATACAAAAATAAAAACTAATTTTATTTACATCTAACACTGCTTAATTATCAAACAATTAAACAACGTAGTTTTATGTTTTTTGCAGGGCTTAACCTTTTTATTTTACCGTGAAAGCTTTTAGCCAATGTCTGGCACCATTTCGACTACATCTCCCACTGCCGTTTGTTGAAATTTCTCCCTGGCGTCATCGTGCGCCCCTCTTTAATTACAGTCTGTCTGAAAGTCGAAATTGAAACACAAACGCCGGTCCCTCATGATTACATATTTGACTAGTTGTAAAAGTGCGGTAATATTTGCACCTAATTAGTAGTCTCCGTTTAGTTACAGGTGCCCTTGTGGGAGTCTCGGAAAGTTCCAAGTCTCGGTTTGTGGAATCTGTGAAACCTATCGTGCAAAGGCCATATTTCGATGACGTCGGCCCTAGAAACGTCACCGCCGTCGTGGGCCAGTCAGCTTTGCTCAATTGTCGAGTCAAACATCCAGGAGACAGAAGGGTGAGTAAGCAATCCATATCTCTATTGCTTTGTTGACGACTTGTCTTGGAAATTGACACTAGAGCCCCTTAGAAAGTGCGGTTTTGCGTTTGTGCCTTTGGTATAAAGGAAGTCACTTGTCGCTCAATACGTATGTGTTAATATTTTTGAGTTAAAGCAACATTTGCTAGGTTAGTTCTACAAGCCTGGATTAATCTCCTCGGCATCGTTAGGTTAATTAAACCGGTCAAGTGGCGGTAATACAGGTAAGGAAAGCCGTAGAAAATTACTCAAGACGCCCCACGGTTCTATATCCTTTACGGAATCATTTGAGTGTAGACATCCAAGTAAAGAGCGATGACACGTGTTAATTATCTTATAATTAGCTACGCTAGTTCAAATTTAACTTTTCGATATGATTTGATTAATGTGGGTTTCTTCAAATACCATTAACATTATTGAACTTGTCATAATTCAGGTGTAATATATTTCTCAAAGTGAAAACACGCTATTGAGAATGTTGGAAATACATATACACATTTTCCGGGCATATTTGCAGATAACATATTTCCCTCGAGTGTCGTTTCCTTTGAACACAATGAGTGTAGCATTGCACTGACTGCAATTGGCATCTCGACATATGTGTCTATTTTACTCCTCATTTTTAAAAATCGTCAGTTTAGAGAGCTTAAAACACAAAAGCTCGTTCTATTAAGGGACGCCATTATAATAATAGTTTCTGGTTAGGCATGTGTATCCCTTGTGACGGATAGCATGACCCAATTCCCTGTCTGCATAAACTAAGAAACGTGTTACATGGATCTGCAGTGTGGGTAAAGGAGGATTAGTGAAAGGTCAATATAACTTTGTTAGATTATCGAGATTTAGTTCTGTCCCATGGACCTGAATCCTAATTTATCGCATCTGATTCCTTTATTAGGGCCGTGAGACAGATTCATGTTATAATCAAGATTAATATTATCTAATTATGGTCACATATAACGCATTAACAGACACAGATAAACACATATTGCAATTTCCTACATCATTTCACGCGATTCCGGAAAATAGATTTCACGGAAAGTGCTGACAGCTATACAGACCTGTGGCAGGTTCTTGGCTTTTTAGAGATTCTTACTTGAAGCAAATATTACGAGCAAAATTACAAAAAATTATAACAAAAAGAATTTCATTAAAGCTAGATTAGTGAAGCGAGAAATATGAAGCACACCAAATTAGCTAACGACCTGCAATAAATTTTTAAAGTAGTGCTGCTTTTAAGAAGTTTAAGCTAATACAACTTTTTGCTTCTAATACCTTAAAGTAAAGGTAAAATAATGAAACTTCGTAAAGCACATAATCTTAAATCGGATTTTCTTCCAAAAAGATGTTTTTTACAATTTGAATAATTTCTAGAATTATACATAGTTTAAAAAACAAAAAGTAACAACTTTTTGTAAAGTTTTAATTTAGATGCAACAAAAATGCAAAATGTTGAAATGTTATCTCGGAAATTCTAATGGCTTTCTGGAAATTATTTATTACATTCCTTGCAATAAAGTCTGACAAAATATCCTTCAAGATTTACATTTTTTATAAGTACTAAGTTATTAAACAGGTTTAGGAGATTTATAATTTTCAAAACAAAAGGGTATAATGGAAATATAAAATATTTCATTGCTACTTGTTATGTTCACAATAAACTTTTACAGCTTTTCTGAAATATTTTTTATTATCATTACAGCTTTGTACATGTTACATTCCTAATGGAGTTATCTAATAAACCAGCATTTATTTTTGAATCAATTTTTTATTTCAAAGGGGCCCAAACCCTATTTCGGTTTAGTGAAACTTGAAGTGACAAAAAATCGTAAAACTGCAAATTGAATAGACTAACCCAGCAGCAATAAAGAACGCAAACTTTGTGTTTTATGGAAAAATGTATCGATTGTTTGAAAGAGTTTGAGAATCTTGGCCCGTCGCCGATAATGAGTTTAAACCACGGCAGGGCCTATGGGACATGTTTTAAATTTGCACGTCTTAGTGAAAAAGCACGAACGAGGAAGGCATTTTATCGGAAGCAATTTACCGTAAGTATCATGCGCTAAGTTAAAACCACTCCAGAGCATAATCCGGATCAAGATCACGCAAAAACGTAGCAATGAAAATATCAGAGGGCACTTGTCAGCATTGTCAGAAAATGGAAACAGTATTTCGAGGAGGAGGAAGATGCGTTTTCCTTCGAGGTGGATTTTAAGTCTAATTGAGTTAGCGGATTCGATTTCATGATCCGGTGGTTTTAACGCCAAATTTAACGATAAATGGACGTATGATAGAAGTATTTTAATTAAAGCGAATAGAAGATGATTGGATGTAATGATTTTGAAGCAGGGGGAAAAATTTATATTTGAATGATTACAACATGAAACAAGCTTTCCAAGATGAAAGTGCTTCGCGAAATGTGTTTCATTTTCCTTGTTGAAAATATATTCCGTGTATTTCATGTCACCTCGTACGCCGCAAACATTCGCTACAACCTTAAGTATTCTCTTGCGCTGCTTTTTATAGTTCACCGAGCATCCCTTGAATTACTCCACCCTCTTTCTATTAAAATATTCATGACGTATAACGTCTTACCTATTAGCCACTTATTTTCGGGAAATTGTCAAGCGCCCAAAATTTGCCTTTTTATGTTTATTTCTAATTTTGTTCGAAATAACTTTCAGACCCAAACCGAGTTTATTCGAAAGTTGTAATGAATAAAATTGGGTCGGCTGCACCTGGATTACGGTATAAAATCCTATTTTCAGGGGCTTGCGACCTAACTTGTTGTGTGCCTAGCTGGTATAACCCTAGATTTGTTACTACTATTGTTCACGAAAGTATTTCAACTTTGTTCTAAGCTTTTGATAATACCAGAAAAAGTTGCTCCAACTCTAATTATTTCTTTTTTAAAACTACACAACAAATTATTTTCAGCTAAGTCTTTTTTTTTCCAGATCAATGTAATCTATCATGTCGACAATTTTATTTGACGTAAAAGAATCCAATAACCGAACATAAAAAATACACACTCACTGACATCCTCCAGTTATTATCTGTAAGTCGCTTTCCACTTGATAAAAATCAACAAAAATACAGCTAAGAAAACAACAGTTGTCTCTTAATTTATCTTGAAACCTTTATTTTGTTCTTCTTAAATAAAGTTTTTCTTTTTGTTTCAATCAATAATCAATCCTGTTTACGAATTTCAAGTAAACTCAGGTTAATTGAATCAGCTTTAAATCATTTAATCTAAAACAAAACCGACTATTTAAAAATTTAATAAAACAATTAATTTTAATTGAGCCATAGGAAAAGTTTAAGAAGTTTGTAAAGAAGTAGCAGATGGTGCAATTATTAAAGTTTGAAAGAAAATCGAATTTCCTTTTTTTAAAAGGTTTCCAGGATCGGATATCAGACGTATCATTTTAACGACACTGAAAACTTTAAATATTTGCAAATTTGGCCTCAATAACGAAGACGGTATTGGGTTACAAAGTTGCTAACAGTTAATAAATAAAATTTGTGACTAGAATTTTCAGCAAACGATAATTACTCCAGTAAATTTCTTGAAGTTATATTTCTAAAGTCATGTCTACGAAATGGCAACTTTGTTTAAATAATAAAATTAGGTGAACTGCAAGCAACATCTTCATAAAACTTTATTCACTTTGACATTTTAACTAGTTCTTATAGTCGGATGCTTCTTATTACAGTTTCATAGTCACTCGTTAGGCTCCAGGTAGTTCATGCTAAGTTAGTTAAAGAACTATTGTTGCTATTTGCCAACTAGGGGAAACTGACGTGAAAAGTTGAAACTTATTAAACGTAAACATAATGGTTGTTTATTACATTTGCGCTTGAGTTAACGTCGCAAATGAAACGGAAAAGTCCGAAAAGAACTAATTAATTAGTTATTTTACTAATTACTCTGTCGAGCGGGTTTAAGTACTTCAATCTGGCAGTTTTATAAACATTTTCGGTGATTTAAATTTTGCTCTTCACCTGAATTTGGGGTTGTATCCTATTTTCTGGAGCTTGGCACTTAACCTGTGTATCTAGCTTGTATAGCCAGAGGGTTGATGCTTGTTAAGTCGTCCTCGGTGTGTATTTGTGCAGTACAATTATCCTAGTAGCGTTCTCTCGTTGTACCGGAAATATACAAGAATACCCCGTCTTGAAATTCAATATAGTCCGAATAATAAGATAAGAAAACTCATCAAAAAAGCAAATTTGGAAAGTTTCAATTGCTGGATGAGTCTCACCCTTTGTGATTTACACTCGTGTGAGCTTAAAATTGCTTTTTGTTCTTGGATGTGCGGAAAATAAAACGTTTCTGGTTACAAATATACTGTTGAAGGTATGGGCATTTTTCATTCTGACAGTTCAGTTCTGTCCAAATATGGTTGTTTTTACGTGGTTTTAGCATACAAACACAATCAATCTGAGGCAAAGCTCGGACATGTGTGCTTATTTGCATTGCCAACTTGATGTGGGTGTTTGCCGGTTGCTTGTTAACGGCAAGCCCTCTGTGGTCCCATTTGCATCTTGCAACTTTATAGCGCCGTCTCTACTCTTCTTTGTACAACGTTAACGTTATCTGCTTTTACTTTTAATCATGCTTGCACAGCCTGAAACAACGCTCGACTAAACTTATCCCGCATTTAACAGCAGGAGACTCAACCCGCCTTTATCCTGGCACCTGCTAATTATAAGGCCCCTCTGCTGATATCTCGATCAAGGAACCAAAACACACGAAAAATGCGTCAAAAGTCGGCGATGTTAATTAGGGTGATCTCGTTTTGTTGGTTTAAGTAAATTCGGAGCCATAAAAGTTGACAAACAAGCAACCGCGAAATTCGGTCGAAGTCACAAATGGTCGTTTTCCGGCTGCGAAGTCTGTTCACATGCCAACAACAAGCACGAAAAAATACAATTTTAAATGAAAAATAAACATTCAACGCCGCTGATGCATTTACATTTTTCGTAATTTCGTTTTAAATGTTACGAGGCAATGCACAATCCTTTGTTTCCTAAAAATTATTTTTCCTACGAAAATGTATTTAAAAATTTAATCTGTTCGCTACGCAAATGGTAGATTTAATTATAAGATAACAACTTTATTATACCTTTCCTACGTTTACAACCAGCTAAGACAAAATTGAAATATAAATTGGGGCGCTTTATGATGTCTCGGTATACAAACGTCCTAATGTGATTTTCACTTGGAACAAGTCTAGACTAGATTTTGTTATCTTGAAAATTAAAAGCTCGTTATATTAGTTATTAGTTAGAGAAACAAACGCGATTTTAATGAAATCATTTTGTTAAAAGCCCAAGTTTCGAAGTTTTGTTCTATTATGAAAAGTTTTGCGTGCTGCATCTAAATCTGTTTTATTATATAGAAACTTTTAATAGACTATTTTACTTAATTTACTCTACTGCACACAACTAGTTTAACCCCATTTATCCCTTTCTTTCGATATGTTCAATAATTCCTCTATTGTGCAAGTTCATATCAGGTCAGCAAAGTTTGTGAATTTCATTGTCGATTAAGGCTGTTTCCTTAATGAACCTATAATAGCCCTTGAAGGGTCAAAGAACATCTTCATCAAACTTAAACTATTTTACGGAAGTTAAATGGACCTTGTGATGTCTACAACATCATCCAAAATGCATCCCTGCACCCACTTTTAAACTGATCAAAACTGACATTAATGAAATTTTAGTCAAGTTGGGGAGTTTATTACTCGACGAAAGTAAACAAATACATCTTTAAATCTCTATTTTGCTCTTGAAAGTAGACTATGCAAAATAATGTCACCACTGCGATTTAAGCACAATATTTCTCCGGTTTTTGGTTTGCTTGTTGTTTAAAAGCTTATTGATAAGCAGCTTTTGCGTCAGCGGATGCAGAATAAATTTGAAAAGCACTGCATCGACAACTCCAAACTAAACAGCATTCGACGTAGAGCTTTTATACTGGAAAAAACCTTCAGAAGTTTTAGACATTTTAGTCAGTTTACACCACAAATAAAAAATACAAGCTAAATTTAATGCGTAATTGTACGCAGTAATTAAAATTCAAATCTAGGCTTGTTTTATTTATGCCTATTAACGCGTTACATGCAAAAAGATAAATGAGACGTCTCCAAAATTTGCCAGAGTGTAGTAAATCAAGAGAAATATGTTTTAATTTATTAATTGATAATAACATAGTAATTAAGGTAATTTGAAGAACATTTTGAAAGTTATTGTTTTGCTATTGGGTCAATTTGGTAAACGGCCTTTCCTAATCTGGTTCCTCCGCGTTAGCGAAAATCCCTCCGTTGATTTTCTGCGTAATCGTCGCAAAACTACATGAAAAGCCCCACTTATCGGCTCTTATCGATCAGTTCTAGTGTCATTTCCCATTGCCCTCCTTTCGTGGAACTCATCGTTCGGTTTCAGGTCTCCTGGATGCGTAAACGCGACCTCCACATCCTGACCTCTGACATCCACACATACACCGGAGACGCTCGTTTCAGCGTCCGCCATCCGGAGCACAGCGACGACTGGGATCTGCGCATTGCTTACGTGCAGAAACGCGACGCCGGCGTCTACGAGTGTCAGGTGAACACGGAGCCTAAGATTAATCTCGCCATCACGTTGAACGTCGAGGGTAAGAAACACTCACTCGCCATATTATGCACCACCAAAAATAAACGACCAGATAACGGCTCCTTCTACCCAACTAAGCGGAAATATTCACGCTGTAAATGTCACACATTCGCAAGACTATGTTTTATGGGGACGAGAAATGGTCACACTTAATTGGGCAGAAGGAGACAATCAGTTCCACCAAATGCGGGGTGCAATTAGTTGCTTGATTAAACAGCTTTAGGTGTTTTACCAAATTATAAAGTCACTCATTTTTAATTCAAACCAGTCATAAATTGAGGACAAGTTACGTGTTTAATATTTAAGCAGTGACAGGTGACCTTTGTTTAATATGTCACCTATTACTCTCCAAATTTAATAACTATATTAAATTTTTATAAAGCGACGTGTTAAATATTTAATAAATGCTTTTACTATAAGTTTCGCTTCACATAAGTTTCATACGTTAATCAACAATTTCAGCAAACATTTAATAATATTATCTGAAATATCAAAGTCGAAACTTAGTTCATTTGACATGTTTTCCCTACTTGTTCGGAATACTAATCACAGCGAATCAACTCCATTATATTCAACAGATACATATTTGTTGTCTACGTTTCTAAACATGTTTCACTAATCATAAAAACCACGTTCTTGTCGTGTTCATTTACGTACGTGAGTAATTACTCTAAGATAAGCAAACATAATTCACTCAGTATAAAATGAAGTTTCTAAAGGTTAGATTGGATCTGGAATAAATGAAAAGTAAGAGAGATCGCAGATGGTATGTTTCTACGAGTAAAAGCAAGCAAAACCATACCAAAATTCTTATAAAGTGGGAAAGAGGAATTTTAATATACTCGGATATTTATCTTGTGTCTTTATAAAAACAGACAACGTTTTAATGTCTTTTTTAGCGTGTTTTTTCAGAGGATATCTTATAGATTTCTGAGCCCATAAGCAAAGAAGGCTTTTGTATTTGTGAGCAGGTGGGAAGTAAGTCGATAACCAAGCCGTTTTTTTCGCAAATCAAAAATCAAACACTAGGAATTATTTTGGTAACACTCTTCCAAAACATTTGAATTTATTGTTTGTTACAAAAAGAAACAAGCAAAGGTGAAAAATTATTACAATAAGCCGCAACAGCTGTAAATAAACTATTTTTTCATAATATTATTTTTTTTCATTTAAAATATAACTAGCACAAATTCCAGCACCCACAATGCTTACATTCGGTGTTAGTCTCCCATTATTTCTATTTATGAATATGGTATATATGGTATTAAGAGTAAACAAAAACAAATATATCAGAAAGAGTAAAATCTGTTTTTTTTTTAATGGAAATCACCAAAATACAATTTTAGTGAAAAAATTTATAGTAGCTTATCCATAGCCACAAAGCAAATCAAAAAGCTTTTCGTTTTGTTATTTTGTTTTAAAAATATGGTTGTTTTTGTATTGAATTTTAACTTTAAAATTTTGTGTGCATGTTTGCTCTTTTCATAATCGAATATCTGAAGTCAGACATCACTGCCTAATGTCTAAAAACAGAATTCATTGCTAATAATACTGATAGCAACACACTGAAATGTACAGTGTACAGGCAAAAATGTGCTTCTTACTACCAGAACTTAGAAAAAAAAATTATTTTGCAAAATATACAAGCAGGTATTTTGAAGATTAGCAATCATTTTTGTGTGATTTATTGAAATAAGCTCAAAGTTGATCCATGTTCTCAATTCTTTTTCAAAATTGTTACTTTTTTAATTCTTTCCTCAAAAAAGTAGTGCAATTAGACACACTAGTTTAATTGCGTCCTTTCTCATTCATGTTTATTTGGTATTTTCGTCAATTTCTTCCTAAAAATTAGAGAATCTTTAGCAAACCTTCATTACAAATTGAGTGTAAATTTTATTTTTCTGACTTTCACTTGCACACTTTTCGTTTCCAAACCAAAAACTGTTATCGGTACCGAATTTGTCCCCGTTTTTATGTTTTCGTTTTGAAATTTTCTTAGTCGATTTTTCTTTGCTTACTTTAATGACATTAAAAAAATTAATTAAAATTAAATCAAAAACTAAAACTGCCGACTGTATTTATTAAAATTACCATAAATGAATTTGATAATAATGTTAGACATTTTTGTTAAAAAAAGATTTTAATTGTTGCAAAAAGTTTTTCACTTGATATAGTCAAAATATACAGTCAGATCTTTTCCATTTTTTCTTTTTCTTTTGGCTTTTTAGCTTACATTAGATTTTTCGTTAAATTGGGGTGATTTTGCGTTAGAATTAGTAAAAAATCGGTCGTTTTCGCGTTCAGGTGTAGGATCGTTGTGGGGCAAAAACGTCTTTAATCTCGTCAGGAATTTGTCTGTAGATCTTGAGACGGGCGTAATATATGGCAGCAAAACCGTATCGTTATCTCCGTTTCCCTTATCGATGTTTTTTGCTTAGAACGAGGCCTTTAAACAATTGTCGCATGCATGCCGCTGTGCTCTGCCTACTAATAGCAATCAGTGGGAAGCAACCAGGACATATTAGTGTTTTTGTTCCTTTGTTCCAGACGCGTCCTCTCTTGCAGCAACACATCCGGACCCTCGCTCCAAAGGTACCTTCTTCATCCCTGTCACGCATCGCACTATCGCATATGATTTATTACACACGGCCTCACTTTTCATCCATCTCAAACTCTCTCTTAGTCGTTATCCGTAGCCATTTCTGCATGTAATTTATTACTGTTTACCCATTATCTTTTAAGGTAATACGATCCACTCTCTTGTTTAATTAATTATATTTCGGTAAGGACAAGAGGCCTAATTAGATGACTGATTTACTACGCGGCGTTAAGTTTACGTACCGAGCTTTTCTCTTTACTAGCTTCGCTTCAAATTGATTTTATAATCAAATTCTTTTCAAACCAACATATTCAATACCTGAAACACACTAATGTGCTTAAGCTCTTTCTGAAACTTTACCGAAATATACAATTCCACATTCGATATGTTCTATACTGTTCTTAAAACACACCTGGGACCAGATACACAAAACTCGAACTAAACCAAGTCTTACTTTTCAAAAAATGTAAAAAAATAAGTGTGACTTGTAATTTGCCATTTCCAGCCGTAATAAATTCATAACAGGGCCAGAATTTCAACTTCAAACTTTCATTATTCGTTTCTTTTTAAAGAAAACTTTACGTTCGTACTTTATAATTTTTTCCATTTGTCGGAAATGTTGACAAAAACGTGACGCTTGAGTTTTCTTAAATTGTCTGTTATGTTGACATAGACTCAAGTTTGCACAAACGACATTAATCAGTTATCAAGCCATTTATCTACTATCACTACTGAAATTACTATTACCACGAGTCCTCAGAGTTTTGGTATTGATTGAAAATGTAACTAATTCTGTAACCATGTTGACAGTATTTTGTTTGATTAAAATATCAGTAAAAGCAAAAAAACCGTACTACAACCTCAAATTTCAGAGCAGACGTAATATCAATTATACACTTGAACGTTTTCACAAAATTTTAATGAAACCTAATTACTCAAGTCAATTAGTTTCTATTAAAGTGTCTCAGAATCGATGAAAGGCGGGTCTTGGTTTAATTGTGACTGTTGATTAAGAAACGCCTACATAAACGAAGAACTTGAAAAGTATGGAAAGAAAAACGGCTTTAAATAGAAATGAATGAAACTATATTTAGATGGTTTATTTTGCGACATGAAAAGACGCATTGAAATTGCATTTATTATGGATATTTGCAGATATTTGATATCGTTGACAAACTGAAAAACTGTCTTTGAAATTAGCTACAGTTTCACTTTGATGGAAAAGTAATAGAAGTATGTATAATGGGACAATGAGCAATAGAAGTATTTAAAGAAATTTTAATTTAAAACTTGAAACAATGATCAATAGTATTGTAATATGACAATATTGTTTAATATCAAAACTATAAGAGCAGAAATAACATATTTTGTCATAAACAATATTATTAAATTACGAAAATATTAATCACCCAATAAATCGAAATTATAAAATATTAAAACATAGAAAATTTGTGACAATTATACTCGTACATTTTATAGCGATATAGTACAATACAAAAGTGATAATTAATTTGTTAAACTAAAAGCACGTTTGATGGAGTTTTAAATACTAGCCACTTTATAATAATAATTATTATTAATTGGTTAAAGCGCTGAGTCTAAGACAGGTGGTAACCATCAATTTTTTGACAATAAGAACAATTATTGAACGTTGAAAAATAACTGGCTCAACATAAGGAAGTGCCATAAATTGTTAAAAAACAAGTTGATATAAAATTTAATAGAGCTAATGTTGATTTTAACAATTTTCTCTAACAATAATTTTATTTTTAAACATCTCCAAAAAATGCTGCAAAAGATTTAATAGTTTAAGTTAAAGCATAACAATTTAAAGTAAAAAAGATTTAATAATAATTAAAAGCATAAAAATTAAAACTATAAATGTATTATAACAAACAGCTTATCTACGGATGAAAAATAATGTTTTCAGGATCAAATGTAAAAATAGTCAAAAAGGTTTTTCACACATTTTGAATTTAAAAACTTTGTAGCACTAAAATTAAGCGCATGTAAAAATCCAGAAACTCCTTATCCAGCGAAAGAGACAACATATTTGCAATTGCCATATTAAAAGTAAAAACGCTTAGGTGCAAAAACAGAATTTTTACCTTATGGCTGAAAGCTAAAACTTTTACTTGTCACATTTAGCCATTTTTTGCGGATACGATAAATTAATATTAAAATTCTATTACGAGTAGTGATTTCGTTTAGTTTCGTGTTATTAAAAGCGAATGAACTTTTAAATTATTATAAACAAAGTTTTCTTTTGTATGTTTAATTTTAAGTGTTCACAGCGTTTTGAAAGCTAAATTCAGTTGATATTAATGTTTATTTCAAGTATAGCAAACTGGTCTAATTAAGCAATTAATTGACAGCAAAATAAATTGGGGGAAAAATTGATCAGTTAATAATTTTTTGCTCCTTAATTTGGTCCTTTTTCCGATAATTGGACTCTCATATTTGATTGTTGTTCGTGTTTGTAAAATGTACTTTTGCAGATGCCCAAGCGACGATATCCGGCCCGCCGGAAGTCTACGTGAAGAAGGGCAGCACGATATCGCTCACGTGTTCCGTGAACGTCCATTCGACTCCTCCCTCGTCGGTCCTTTGGTACCATGGTGCTTCCGTGGTGGACTTCGACTCGCCTCGTGGGGGAATCAGTCTCGAAACGGAAAAAACGGAGGCCGGTACCACCAGCAAATTACTGGTCACTAAAGCTCTACTTTCCGACTCCGGAAATTACACTTGCATGCCGTCCAACGCCAGTCCCGCATCGGCCGTCGTCCACGTCCTCAATGGTAATCACCGACTGACTGTTTTAATTTTAAATCAACTCTTGCTCGCTCGGAAACCTTTTTACGCATGGGACAAGAATCGAATGTGCAAAGCGAGAATTGATAGTTTTAATCTAGGAATTAATCAGACTGTGTGCAGCCGGGAATTTCCAATTTGCGTTTTCAAAATAGAAATTAGGTTTCATGATTCAAACGAGAAAATGGCGACCGAATTGACAGCTTAATAGTAAAGTCGGGGGATTTATGAAAGTGTTTAAGCTGAAAATTGATGCCATTATACCAAGCGGACCCGTCAATAGGCGTTATCAATCTGAAACGGGAGAAACCTTGTAAAAATAATACACTGGAAGACAGAGAAATGATTTTCAGTTTTTGTGTGGTAAAATGGGCGTTGGTGTTTGCCGGTCGATAAATATGTGTTGGCAGCAAATCCGAGGTCGGTAAAACAGTCAATAAAAGAGCGGTAGGTCCGCGTGCTCTTCTCGTTTGTCCGTTTGACATAATTTATTTATTATGGTGGTAATAAATGTGGGTAATTTGTTCCAGGGGAGCACCCGGCAGCGATGCAGACGAGTCGAGCAGGCGTGCGACGGGAAATGGCCCTTTTGGCGACATTTTCTCTGCTGGTGGTGACCTCAGTGAGATGATTACGTGGCCCTTAAGAAATATATCAATCAACAATACGCTCATAACGAACTAGTGCTAAAATCGGTGTAAATAAAACAATTAAGTGGTGATATCGATGGACTGAAAACGGACTTGACTTGATTTTTGGTGCTAAAGTGGACGTAAAAATAAAATAAAAGGTTGTGAATGTGACGAAGGGATGAACGTCCATTTCTTGTATATAGTGTGATTCATTTGATATTTAATAGACTCAAAAGCACTTTAGATTATTCTAGAATTATTCATTGTAACAATTATTATTACATGTTGATATTATGTAGATTTATTGTTATCCCTATCAAATTTTTATTCTACCTACTGATTTTTTTACGTTAGTCATCCATGGTTTGTCTTTGCTGCGCTCTCGGTGTAAAACTTTCAATACAACTGGAAACTTTGAACGATTTATGTCCCGATGTTTTATGTAAAATTTTAAAACATGTTCTATAAGAATACCTATATCTCGCTTAGAGCAAACTATTTTTGATTTATGCAACGACAAACTTGGTTGAACCACACAAATTCGGAAAATCAAATCTTGGCAATATTACTTCAGAAAATTGTTAACTATTCTGACATTTTATTCATATTTTTATAAAAATCGTTCTACAGTGTAATAAAGAGAATCTCAACTTGTAATTATCATCTTGTACATACAACAATAAAACACAAAATAGTTCGTTTGATGCTTTTATTATTTCGTCAACAAAGCACCCCGCATAGGATTTTACATGATCCGTTCTCAAGCAACAACTCACAATAAAATCATGCAGTTGTAGCAACCGGAAAGGTCTTTGCAAGAGATAAAAGCCCCATGTATCGAAGCGAAGCTTTGACAAAACCTACTTGCAAAAATGAAATATCAAACCCGCTTTGTCATTAAGTTTTTAAAACAATATATTACCCGAAAGGCGGCAAAAAATAACAATAGCTGCTATGAACTTGGCAAATTTTTTATTAAACAATTTTATATCGCTCCGAAGGGCATGAAATTAAACTTTTGTTAGAAACAAAGAAGCAGGCGAAACATTTTTTGTCGGAAAAACTTCAGACCGGGTTTTATAACGTGCTAAAAGTGAATCTTATTTAGACACCAATGTAAATATTTTCTTTTTGATCAGATCGGTTAAACTCAGCCCCTATTATTTTATCACAAATCGATGCATTCACCGAATCAAAACATCCATTTGAAAACTGCCACAAACACATTTCCAGAATATCGTGCGCTAGTTTATTTCGTGTCGTTTTATCAACACGCAAAGCTCCGTGTATAATGTGTCATTATGCAATATTGCATAGATTTCCTCTCAACAAAAAGGTGCCAGTTGATAATTTACACAAAAGTTGTGCGGGCGTACATTGATGCAAACAGCCTAATACAAAACATTCATTTCCCATATTAGCGAAAAAGGAAAGAAACCCGCAAAACACGCTACTCACAAGAGTACTTTCAGTTGCCTCCTTTCGTTAATGAAAAGATATTTTACAAGCCCAAATCATGAATATTTTACTAAAAACAAGCAAAAATCAAAATATCTATCTTCTGTTTTCAAAAAGATTTGATGGTGAATATTTTCAACAAAGTTTGGTGCTTGGCCGCAATGTCAACACTGATGACGTTCCACATTTTCATAATACATTTTGCGTCAGTTTATTACCTTCTATTATAATAAAGCGCATTGTTGGAAGCATTTTGCGTCTTCTCGTAGCTTCGATTCTGAAGGTGCTATTAACAATGGATTTTGATTGAGGTTGTTAGTCGATAAAACGTTCTAATATGACGTAATGGTGCATGCGAAAAGAAAAGGCATTTACTTTCGCTACATTTTCGCGTTAACGCCGAAATCGCGGCACCTCATTGTTACCGAATTGATTTCCAGCCAATTAGACACTTTAAATTTTAGTGAATTTGAACAATTAAGTGCAACACAAAGGCTACATTTCCAAATGAGATGTATGGATTTAGAATTAATTCCGTCTGTTTGTAATTAAGCTGATTAGGTTACGGAGAGCTCAAAAGAAGCCCATGTTCAACAAAGCAATTTTAATACTTGGCTCTTTGTGGCAGGAAAGTATTTGATGTTTCCAGTATGATGGATTGGTGAGATTTTGTGACACGAAAGGGACAAGATGTCCTATTGAAAACGTCGATGCGAAAAACGATAAACAAAACGGTATGCAAATTTAGCATTTTTCTAGCGTGATGGATTACCACTTGGAAAATATCTCGCACTATTTAAAAAAGGCTAGCACGAGACATTGTTACGTATAACAAGCAAAAATGAAACGGAAAAGAATATTTATAACGCTGTTTTCCTCCGATTGTGATACTATGTAGTTTAACAAATCCCTTCGAAACGACTTGTGGAAATATCCAAAGTATTCATTATTTTGTGAGATTACGAAAGACGAGAGGAAGTTTCCAATCAGTATTTCATTGTTTTGCATGTGATGTTGCCGAGATTGAATCTGTCACAGCGGAAACAGATCGCATTCATTCAAAGACCTTTCTTGTTTGCGACAATGCAGGACACAATCAAACGCCACAAAGTGTATTGAAATACTTTGCAACAAGATCTGATATTAAAAATTTAAGGGGATGAGTGCTAAAATGCAACTAAATCCTAACATAAACTCCAGTCTAAATAGGTGCAGGTGGAAATAACATCGCTTCCAAACTACTGCAATAGTCTCATTCATTCTTCTAAGAGAAAATTGCACATTTAACCTGTCAAATAAATAAATTTGCTTTGAAATTTTAACCAGAAACTTGTGTTCATTCTCAGCAAACGCACTTTTTACTCCAAGTTTTCTCAATTGTTCGAAATATCTTTCGCGTCCAATTAAGCAGAATGAAAAAAAACCGTAAATTATAAAGGCAGTAAATTGACTAAGATAAACGCGTCTAAATAAAAAGGTTTACAAAACGGAAACAAAATAGAAAGCGTTTTCAAAAGAAAATCTTTTAGTGTTATTGCAAGGGACGAGATATAAATACTGCTCCATTGTAAAAAGATTGCCAAATTAATCTCTTCATAGTCGCTCACATTAAGTTATAAAAAATTGTGATCTCGAAACATTCCACGCCCGATAAAAATATATCGAGTCGGTGTAGAGGCTTTTTAATTACTTGAAAGCTTTTTTCTGTCTTTTTAAATGCAAATTGGTAATTTTGGCATCAGAAAAAGTTAATCAAATTATACAAGAAAGAAAAAAAGTCAGACGTTCAAAAACGGTAATTTGGTTTTTAAACAAATAAAGTTCAACTTTAAGATCTATAAAAAGGGTTTAAATTCTTGATATTTTCCGGTTTTTCGGCCCGAATTTGAAATTTTTGCTGGTAGGATAGGAACAATGTGCATCAATTTGTGTTGATATTAATAGTGTGTTGGAATCACCCGTCTGTCCTTAATTAACAATAACAACAGTAAGTTAGAAAATGGTTACCGGAAAATTTAATTACTTGCTAGTTATACTTCTCCACTTCCTTGAAAATTTGCACACATGCCGAGCTTTTGCAACAGATCGATCTTCGGGATATATTACGTAAAAAGACCAAAGTTTATTTAGGTTTATTAACAACCTGATCAATTTTCTCAGGGGAAGAAACTTTTAGGGTTTAGGTTAATTCAGTTATCGAAGGTTTGGCGAAGTTGTGTAAACGATTTTGTTCAATTCGCTTAATTTGTGTTAGTGATTTCATAAACAGAACACTCGTTGTTGTATTATCATTAACAACAGAAAAGGGGATGGAATCTAGAGCTACAAACAGTAACCCCAGGTGTAACAGCACAAGCACGAAACATAATTAAAGTTTAACCTTTTGCAATCACATAAACATTCGATACTATTATATTTTTTTAACCAAGTTTAAACGCACAGTTTTATTCTCTTCTGAGCGGGATTTGATTGATTAAACTTGTTTAGAATTGAACCCAACCCGCATTACACACTAAATAATTTTATTTAAACGTCCCTTTTAGGGTCATATTTCACTTCAGTGGTTTGCCACAGTAGCGTTAAACGGATTTGACAATTTTTTGAAATGAACTCCATATTTTTGTAATTCAGTGGTAATAATAAAGTTCTGGCATATTTTCTTAAAAACTTTTCACTGAAATGTTATTGTCTGGCTAGGTTTGTAATGAAAACACTATACAGGATGTCCCAAGTTTTAGGGCCGGCGCAAAAATAAATATTTCTAATTGATTAAAAAAGAATTTTGATAGTGTTAACGATAGAGAATGAAATACACTTTTGATATTGTATAAAATTTTTAGCGTATGGCAATCAGACCTTAAAAATGAAATTTAGGATGAAAAAATTTCAATGAACTGGAATATTTTCTACATGATATTTTTTTTTGATTTTTGTCTGTGGTATTTGTGAAAAGAAAATAATGATAGAGTTGATAAGGCTTGAATAATTAACATTTAAATATTGTAAATCTAAAACTAATTTATGTGGGGGTTTGCAGTAATTGGTGATAAGGCCAGAATTTCTTGACAAAAGAAAACGGGCTACATAGTGAAGCCTCCGTTTTATCGTCAACTAAGAAGTAAGTGAATTACCAGAATTTCCAATTTTCAAAATTAAAATGTTAATTACTCAAAATCTATTAACTTTTACATTATTCAATTTTCACAATTACCATCAAAAAAATCAAGGAATCTTATCATTAGAAAAGATTCCAATTCATTTAAAAGATTTTCTTGGTTTTAAGGGTCTCACTGAAGTACGCTAAAAATTTTGAACGATATTAAAGCATCAAATTGAAGTCTATATAATCCTCTGTTGTTTCCACTAGCAAATTTTTTTTCTTTATCAATTAGAAATATTTAATTTTGCACCGGCTCTAAAGCATGGGACACTCTGTATAATGATAGGACAACTCAATCGTGCATTGGCGTTATTACTAACTAGTCATTCGTGTTTGCCGTAATTGCTATTGTTATGCAATAAAGTTTAGAATAAGAACTTTAAATTATCATTTGTTTGCAGAAAATACAGCAGTGTGATTTTCTTGCAACGAGGAACAAGATTACGACTATAAATTAGCCTGTCAGAAATCTTTATGCAAATCCAGCTAAGAATAGTTGAGAAATAATGAATGTATTAAAGTCGGAAAAGCACAAATCTTAACTAAAAAAACTGATCTTATTTATAAAATTTTATTCATACTTTGTGTTAAATCGAAACACAATTTTATTAGAGAGAAAATAACAGACCAGTTAACGTGTTTCTGTAATATCTGGCTAAACTGCAGTCTATGCTGTAAATGAATTAAAGTTCTGGGAAGCCAAAGTGCTGTTAATCACCGTAGAGCGTTATTAATGATTTTGTGTTCGTTAATTCTAATAGAGAGAGCTTTGTGTATTTTTATTTTAAAGTAGAAATTTCGTGCTGTATCGATTGAGTACAAGTCGAGATTAACCGATTACTCGCAACGTTCGGTTCCAGGAAAGATACAAATCTCCTGTTAGTTTTCCCGGTTTGAGCAATCGATAAAAATGTAAAAAAGCGGTTAACTATCCCAATTAATAAATTAAGCTTAAGTTGAGACTGGTATGTGAGCTGCACGTTTTCTTTATCGGTTCCATAAAACGGATTAAAGGATAAGATCTGTTCTCCCTAAGTATTTTCCTATAACCGTTTTACGACAGCTAAAATCTATTTCATTCTAACTCATTAAGTTTAAGTGCACATAAAGAAAGAAAAGATATGATAGGGTTCCAAGCTGTACATTACTACACTTGATTAAAGCTCCCGTCAAATTCAGATTAAGGCCAGTGGGTCACGGTACAAAACCAACTTGTTTTCAGAAAGTTTTTCCAAAACTGCAATAAGACCCACAGACATTGTTATTAATAGCGAGTTAAAAGTTTCAGACAAATTGTGAGAGTTTACTTCACCAAAACGAATCTAAGTTTATTCTAGTCGCTAACCCTTTTTCTCATTTCCAACAGCGAATGTTGCTTAATATTGCATTTCATTAAGCTGTGGTAGGCCTGTATTAAAAACGGTAAACTCAGGACGTCTTTGATTTCCCTGTAGTTTTATGCTTGATGTAACTCGAAATATCTTAAATTACACATTAATAATTCGGCTCGCTTTGGAGTTTTATCGGAATTTTCTCTAACTCAATGAAACGAAAATACACGACAAAAACACAGACTTCGACTCCCTAATCATCAAATCGAATTTTTTGTCAACTCGCTTATTAATATCTTAATTGACTTAAAAGTCCTAAAAATAAAGGAAACCGGGTGGAAATATAAAAAATACGAAATGCAGATGAACTTTTATTTCAAACAGTAATCGGTGTTTGTGTTCGTCTAGACTAACAAAAGATGAAAAAAGTTTGACATTTATTACACACATTTGAATTTATCTTCCAAGAAATTGTTACTTCTGAATTAGACTCAAGAGTCCAATGTCAGCCATACTTGCAATGAGGGAAACATTCATTACGCCTCTTTCCATTTATAGCTTAATGCGATAACCCTTAAAACAAACATCGAATCGGCGTAATTCTATCCTATCACAATTTCCATATTTATTACTCAAATCTCATCACTTTTCGCTTTTAATTGTTTCACTAATAATTCAATTTTGTGCCGATTAGTTCATAGTGATATCTAAATTAGATTGCTCTTTAATAATTAAGCAAAGACGCAACTCCTTAATCCCCAATATTGCCAGAGAAAGCTTCATTAAACTAAGTGTAGCGACTTAATTTAATCACTAACATTTTCAAACTCGTGGTTTTATTTTTTTATTACCAAAAACACCCCAGAAAAACCGCAGTGTCAAGAAATAAGGAATTTCAATCAAACTCAAAACGCTACAGCCTAAAAACAATCCAAACAAACTTCCGATTTGGATCAAAAGATCAGTTTTTGTAAAAATCAGAGTTCGTTTGTAGCGATCTTTTGGAAAACGATCCAAATTGACTGTCACCTTGGAACCAAAGAACCATGTAGCTTTTATTGTCAACTCTGCTGTGATCCTTTGAAAATTACAGTTTTGGAAACACGGACACAAATCCTGACCAGTTTGTGGATCATTCAAAGTTACAATTTCTGTAAAAGTTGGACCAAAACGTGTGGGTGATTTTTTGAGAGTTACCTGGATATTTTGATAAGCAAAACATTCCACTCATGTTACAAATAGCTTCGTTATCGGTTCTTTTATAATAATAGGGTGTACAGTAACAAAATTGGAGACAAAGTTTAATTCGGCATTCTCTGCGACAAAGATTGTAGCTATAAACGAGACTGTGCTCCAAATCATTTGCTTCGTTCCAATATTTGCAATTTCTTTGCTTCGGAGACAAATTTCTAATGTCCTTTTCACTCATAATGTCTACAATATCTAAAAAAACATCACCTAATGTTTGAGGTGTTACTACGAAATATTGCGACGTAATATCAATAATTTCATTAGTCCCAATCACAAACAGCTAAAAATCTATTATTGCAAAAATTTATTAAATAAGTGAATCAATCATACAAAATTAGTTTGGGAAAAATCAGACTGTGATAAAGTCAGTGACGGTTCTTTATATCTTTTAGTAATAGGGAAGAATGTCGAGTTTGTGGTACCATCTAAGGTAAAATTTCTACAAAAACACCATAAATAAGCAAATAAAAATCGAACTACAAATACTCGATGTTGAAAAATTGTGAAAGTTTTGAGTGAAAGCAATGACAAAACCCAAATTCGGTCAAAACATATGAATACTCTCCGTCGACATTTTTTGGCCATTCGCTGTACTTTATTTTGGTTTTGTTCGAATTTTTGGGTATTCGAAACGACGTAAAATTGACCAATTGCAAATACAGGTCAGTTGGGACAAAATCCTCTTGTGACCCATTGGCATATTTCTCGAAACTTGAATAATTTTCATAAGTTGTAAATAATAAATCATCAACGTAAACTTCCAACTCATCAACACTTGCAGAAATGTTATATTTACTGAAACAAATCGTCTGAAAATCGGGCTAGTATATTCCAAGATACTTTCTGAAAATTTTTAGGAATTTGTAGGCTGTTCTTAGTTTGGCTCTGGCACAGAAAAAAACCGCAGGAAATTCAGTTTCCCAATTGAAAAAATCCTTCTCGATTGTTATAACAACCGGACTTGTATCGTATCGGTTCCATGCTTGTAATGCTTGGTGCGTTGCAACGGAAAATGCACCAATAACCAATCCAATCCATAAAAATCTGTCTTTAACGGTAAATAATCTGGAATAATCAATCACTTGCCTTTCGAATAAAAGACGATTGCTTCGAACCACATGAATTAAGCCATGCATTGAAGCATTACTCAGTGTAAATATCACATGATCTTTGAGAGATTGCCAAAAGCGGGTATTTTTGTTGACTTTGCGTTTAGTATACATTACAACAAATAACAGGTTTTCCCCTTGTATAAATAATTTATGACTTGAATCACAATCGTGACACAATATAACATGTTCAAATAGTCAGGTATTCTGTTGTGGGAAACTAATTAGAGTCAATTAAACTTATCAAAAATAAAGCAAGTGTAACTCGAGGACGTTTTGACCAAAACTCCATATTTACTTTAAAATTTACCTGTATTAAATTACGTCGAAAGTTACTTTTAATTGTTTTACCTGACTTTCTACTTACCGGGAGAAGTCAGATATCCGACACAAAAATTGAATAAATTATGTGTTCCAGCAGGAAGGAAACAGAAACCCTCAGGACACAGCAATAGACAACGACGACAATAACTAACTCCAGTGTGGAATTCAAGTTGAGTTTGAGTTCGAGTGCTGATTTTAGGTGAAAACTTTCTATTGACTGAATAATTTCAGTTTGTGTATTTATGACTAAAATGTGTTTTTTTATTTGGAGCTAAATAAAATTCGCTGCCGTAATATGTAGAACTTGCACTATGCATATGAAATATTTCATACGTAGCGTGAAATACGTGAATTTCACGTTGCTGAATGTTCTAGTTGAAATAATATTTTACTTGCAGCACTTTATTATTTGAAATGAAGTGATTGTTTTAGAAATGCTATGATTTTAAAAACAATGCCAGACATTGTGAGCTTTCATCAAAAAATTAGTAAGTTTTTCAAATAAAAATTTAATTAATTACGTGTATGTTTGGTTTAAATTTCTGTGCTGTGCTGTTATGACCTCTTAGTAATATTATTTGCATCATGTAAATAAATAACAACGTAAAGCCGTTCATTTGATGCATTAACTATTAATTAATGGTTAAAACGGTTCGGATTTATTACATAGGTAATATACTTGTAGCAAAATATCCACAAATAATGTAATTTCGGTTCGTTGTTTCTGTCTGGTAAATGGAGAGAGATTGGCTTATGTTCAGTGGCGGCTCGTGGTCTTTTATTAAGGGCAGTTTTTTTATACAGGGTGTATCAGAAATACCTACGTGTGTTAATTTTAACGTGAACACATCTCGATAAATCATCTATTTTTCTATTTGTAATTTTTCAATAAAAGCTTTCAAATTTGATTTAAAATTTGGAAAAGATAACATATCAAAACGTATACCCGCCTATGGGTATCAAATTAAAATATTCTATCTGTCAAAAAATTATGACATTTATTTTTTGACGTTTGACATTTTTTATGTTTATTTAATGATACTGATGATTTTGTATAGGTTTTTTACAATTATTTAATATAGGTAGAAAAATTTTGACAATAAGGGCCACAGATAACAATGAACAAAGTTACAATATAGGACACAGCTTCATTTTTTCCTATTCTAATAGCCTGTAGCAAAAAAACTTGGAAAATTATTTTTCCAACAGAAATAAATAGAGTAAAAGTGCAAAATTTAACTCTCATAACTTCGAAATTTTTATAGATAGAATTCTAACTTTTTTTCCATGTTCCTGGTATCTTACCTTATATGGCATTTTTCTCTGGGGCACGAGTTCTGGCGTACCCTGTAGAAAAGCTGTTTTACTTGGTGAGTTCTTTCACGTTTTAAAATTAACACACGTATTTCTCATACACCCTGTATAAAAAAATAGAAATATACGTGTATCTACACATGCCATACCTATACTTGACAACTAAAAAATGATTTTTTGCTTTGCTGACCAAGGAATACAAAAACAAAAAAAGTGTCCGATTTCGTTGTTTTTCAAAAATTAAGAAAAGGCGGCTTTACTTCTAAATCTACACTGTCATTTTAAAAACACTTTTTATATATGAAGTTTTTGACAGCAACTAAAAAGGATCGTAATTTTCCTTAGGAGATAAGTTTTTAATCGAAAAACAGGAATTTTCAAAGCTCTGACTCAAGAAAATACTGAGAGATAAAGAAAATATTTTGGCAAACGGTCGTAAGAAGCTTAATTTAACTCTAAACAAAAGACAAGCGGTTTATCATGCGCTTTTTCTGAATTGAATTCTGATATTTTGAGAAAGGTATTTCTTTCTCGCCAGTTGTGTGTATAGTACAGTGATGGACAGTGAATTTCGTCCACCCAATTTCTGTGAATTCACAAAAATTCACTGTAGTCTGTGCTTTATTGTCATGATAATTGACATTCAAATACGAATTGTCAAATTTAATCAAATTCGAACATGAAGGTACAAGAAGGTATGTCTCAAAGACGTGTCTCTATACTTTTGGGCATACCAAGGACTACCATTTCGAAGGACAAAGGTAAAAAGTAGCAAAAATTATCGAGCCTTCTGTCAACATGACAAACGTTAATCAAAATTCTGAAACAAGGTTAGGAAAACCTAAAGACTAATTTACACTTTTAATCTGTCAAGGAAATTGGGTGGACGAAATTCACTGTCCATCACTGTACAAACCATGAGGTACCAATTCTAAAGTAAGTCATATGAAAAAAGACCATTTACAAAGACTTGATAGGCTTCCAATTTCTATAAAGTTTGATTTTGGACTTTATGAACATGTACAAGACATCATCAATTCGGTTAAATAGCTCAAATGTCTCCTAAAAATTTTTGAGAAATATTATTGTATTGTAATTAAGTTAAGTTGTACCTAGCTATGTTTCAATAAAATATGATTTTTAAAGAGAATCGGACACTTATTTCTGGACGGAGTATTATTTAAGTCTTGATGAGGTGCTCCCGATTCTTTTACATATTACTTATCATTGTACGACAGTCGAGAAAATTTATTTGTTATTAAACTGAACGATACCTAGCAATTTCTAATAGTTACCTTCTTCATAGATACATCCATACTCAAGATGCACATATTCACGTATTATGACAACAACCAAACACTACACTAAAAAAATCTACACTATATTTTGCATTTTCGCAATCTTGTATTATTGCAAAAGACGCCGTTGCAAATTTGACAATTGACATTGAAATATTGCAATATTCCCGGCAAATTGAAAAACTAATTCCCATTGGATTAATAAAAAAGGCGGGGCTGCCTCCTGCCCCACTGACTTAAAAACACTTTGAATTACGTACTAAACCTTTTTAAAAACCTCAGCGACATGCCGCACTGCGTCTTTCTAAACATCAAATTTCTAGTAAATTATTTTATCTTACAGGTTGAGATTTTGAGCTACCTTAGACCATTGTTTTCGGTGATAGAAATCAAATATTATTCACAAATGAAATAAAGTACTCACAAGTGAGATAAAGTACTCACAAGTGAGTAAATTTGACTATTATATGATATTTACCATTATATTTTTATAGGTGAATATTTTACTTGAATGAAACTTCATTTTTTCTGTAAGATAAAACGTCGTATATCACACGTGATCGAAATGCCATTATGAAACTCGTAAGAAGTGTCCCACTCGTGCGCAAGCGCAAAATTCTCACGTATAATGATGCATTTCTATCACTTATAATATAATGTACTATTATTTTTAACTTCTATTTTCACTAGGGCGGCACCGCCTCCCCAGACGAGCCGCCACTGCTTACGTTTTAGTTAAGTAAAACACGATTTAAAAAAATATTTATTTACATAATTACGTTGGATAATACAGTGTGAATAAGAGTACTAATCCTAAATGAAGCAGACATTTACTTGCACACGACTGTACTGGATAATCCCGTTGCATTGCCTCCGAATGTTCACCTGAAACCCAAAATTATCATAGAAAGTGTTGTACTTAAAATCCAGCATCAGTGTAGCTTTTTTTCCTGTCTATTGTATCGCAATGTTCAATCAACCTTTGCACTTAGGTGTCGACCAACGCCATTATTCACTTTTGTTCTTCCTATTCCGAGCAATTTACTGTCACGACTGATAAAACCCTATTTGAAAAATCCTTTTTTTGTAACAATCTACTAATTACGTGTGCCATTTGAATAAAGTTTTGTTAGTTAATCCAGTGAATCGGTAAATCTCACTCACTTTCAACGACAAACATTTTGATTGAGTCTGATTTGACTGACATTTGGAGGCAGGTGTATTGTCCGCTGTCTCTCCAGGACGCTTTAGAAATTTTCAGTATGCCAATCACTTTCCGACTTGATTCTTCGAAGAGAGTCTTGGTGGAGATGTGAGAATGACTCGGCTGAAAATATAAATAAAAAAATGCAAATCAAGGTTTAAGCAATTGGAGAATAATTTGGCTATTATGCAAGAGTTTAGAATCGGCTTTATCTCAGTGCTGAGGGTTAAATTGTATACATCTCTTGAATTCGGAAGTTGGTGAGGTGGAGTCACGCTTGGGATCGGTGTAGTAAATTTGGGTTCGTGTCGTGAAATAAAATAAAAGAATGCTAACTTCAAAGAGTAGTTCTTTGTTGTCGTGCAACCAGCGCACTTTCGGTTTAGCGCTCATGAAACCTCCAGATTGTGGCGTAGATAAAGGAGATATTTCACATGTGAAGGTCACCAGGGACCCATCTCGGACATAAACTTCCCTCGGACCTTTTATTAGAGCTTGGCCTAGCCATCTGGAGCTTTCGAACTTGCGCGCGCCTGAAACTGAAACTACAAAATTAAAAATTTTCTTCATGGAAAACTACCTGAAAGGTTGAGAGCGAGACTCATCTTGGGGTCGGTGTTGACTTGACACTCGTATTGACCAGCGTCGGATAAGTGAACTCCTCTTATCCGAAGCCCCCAGAAGTCCCCTCCTAGCGACGGCACTGCCTCGAACCGGCTGTCGCTCGAGAACGTAAAAGGACCGGACGTGAGGATGTGCAAGTCTCTACTTCTAATCCAAGACACCTGTAACATGAGATTTCCTTGTACGAATACACAGACGCTTTTAAGGATTACATTTACATACGAGAAATTTATCGTCCTTGCAGATTTTCCTGATAAATGTTTGTTTGGATTCTTTTAGGAGATATGACACGTGGATTTTATAGAACGAGGCGTTTCCAAATAGTTGTAATTAAATTTCAGACATAAATTCAAGTTAACAAAGTGTGATGAAAACTCTGGTTAAATTTTTAATTATAAGTTAATTGAAATTTAATTATTCTCGGCAGCATAAGTTCAATAAACGATCCAATATTATTCTATTCGAGCTAATTTCAACTCGTTACATTACTTTTTCTGTTTCACTACTCCGAATTCCAGTTCTAACTAAACCGCCATTATTGGGTTATTAATTAATGCACAAATATTCCACTCTTCAGTAGCAAAACACTAATTTCCAGAACTGTAATTATAACATTTCAGTAACGATTAAATAAATTGATCCAAAAATGCTCATGTTGTAATAACAGACCCACTCAACTTAGGCTTTTTAAAGTTTTTTTTTTTTAATTGATAAGTTTGATACAGGGAGAATAGAAAGTATGGACCAGATTTTGCTTACACTATTTATATATTTTCTAAACTATTTGATGAATAATAAAGTCCTATAAAAATGTAACGTTCTGCAAAATTTGTATAAATTTGTATTTTTTTAGTAACGATACAACTTTTTTAATTTAAGGATTACAATTGTTTACATTTTATTCAATTTTTATCGAAAAAAATTCATATAAGTTGCCATTTAGGCAAAAATCGTATAACGCAAAAACAATAAAACACAATTTCATTCTCAAAACACAATTACAATTTTTATAGGACTTTAATATTTATTAATTTTATTTTCTGAAGGGAAATGATTTAAAAAAAAACGCTTGATTACATACTTTCTATTCACCATAAATTCCGTAAAAAAATTGTTGCCACTTTTCACAATGATTTCTTCTGTATGCGCCTCTTGGCCTAAATTTGAAAATTGAGTTCAATGGTAACACAGATTCTTCTTTTAAACAAAAATCAAATTTTATAACCTATTTCGCCCCAAAAAAAAACGCGGTTGCGCCGTAGAAAAGTTCGGAAACTATTATACTCTTAATCCTTTTTAAGGTGTGGAAAAAAAATCTAAATTTCAAAAATTGACAAAATCACCCCTTATAACATTAAAATTTTATTGATTACAATCAAATTGTTTATATTTCTTCGTTTTGTGTAAATACGAAATAGTTCTCATTAACAAATTATTTGACGACTTGCAAATGCTATAAAAATAAAAGCTGCTGAAACTAAATAACAAAAAGAAAATCTTTAAATTTTTCAGAGAAATTTTCTTAACTTTTAATTTATTTTCACTTTGTTAAAATCCTTTATTCTTGTAATTTTTTGTTTAAATGAAATTAAGTTTTAATTTAACTGACTAATTCAAAGAGCTTATAACGTTGCAAATCATTTTCTAAATTCGTCTTTTTATATAAGTATGTATACCCAATTAAAATAAATTTAAAATATAAAAGCCTTGAGTCAAAAGCATACACCGAAACTGGGCTGTAAATAAAATTAGAGAAGAGCCTGAATTTGGAACTTTGTTCAAAATGGCCTTAATTTGCTTTGAAAACTCTTGAGTTTCTTAGAAAATTTCGTCTAATAAGTCTTAGCGAAGTAACAATTGATATTCAAATTTATTACTCTAAAAGACTTTACATTCCTTTACAACAAAATTGAGTTTGAAACTTCATTTATTATAAAGACAACTGCTGAAATCGTATCGTTTTATAATTCTCACATTTAAAACTTATTACAAAGCTATTTCTATAGTCGACCCAAAAAGGATTTAATATTTTATTCCCTCAGTCCTGTAGGCCATTTAATATTTCTGCTTTGATAATTCAAGAACAGAAGTAACCATTGTTATGACAAAAGCAGAGTTCTTTTCTCTCGTTCAAAGTAAATGTTTTGAAAGATTTTTTACAATGTGGTGTTAAAACCGTGCAAATTATAAATTGGATTTCGACGTAAGTGGAAAACAAGCACTCGAGCCATAAAACTTACAACTTTATCTCCCAGATATCTGACTGTGCAAGGTAAAAGAAGAGTTTGCCCCTCAGTGGCTTCGAGTTCCCTTATCGTAAAATCATCGAAGACTGGCGACGAACCCGCATTGTGGTCTAGCACACTTTTTACTCCACTGGTCCAAGTGTATCCTGAAACAAGACAATCTATGAGTTTATTTAGCACTGAAAAAGGGTTAAACGCTTGGCACGTGGCCAATTATTTGTCAATTACGGCATCTAGGCCACTAGAACGTTTTCAGCGAGAGATGTGAAACACGCCAACGTACAAATTTTTAATCCGGGCTATAAATTTTTAGCCGGAATTTAATTCGGATCAATTAAGCTTTTCAAGTTACAAACGATCTGCTCTAATTTATTGCAGAATTTTTTGATAAGTTGAGCCAAATCTGCACCGTAATTTTCGCAATGCGGCTAATGCACAATTCCAATTTACATAGAAATCACCGGATTTAGTCCGGATTTGACCGCAAGCACGAGTAATTATTATCAGGTAAGCAAGTGCGGTTGAGCCACTACAGCCAATTTCACTACAAACGGTTCAGTTAAAATAAATCCCCAGTGTGTGCGGTTTTACAAGACTTGACGCAAGTGACAAATTGATACAATTATTTACCCAAAAGATAATTCACTTTTAATGCTAAATTTATTACTGCAAGTGGACGCTACTCTCCCAGATTGCAAAACTAGTTGTGTATTGTCCGATATTAAACTGATAGCAAAGCAAATTTATTCAGGAAACACAGTTTAAGTACAAAAAACACAAATTAAAAATTACATGGAGGTCGCTGGCCTTATTTGATATCAGTGTTTGCGAGTTCTCCGATAAATAACGATGTTTGATCAATTGATCGTTATCTCGAGCCGAATTCGCCCAATTAATTTCGGTTGGAAATAATTGAATTTTCTTTTGAAATCATTTGCAATATAAACGCCCTCAGATGTTAAGTGTATGTTCACCGCGTCGATTGTTTCATGATTAACCAGCATATTATGTTGACTTTCTAAACAACAAAATAATTGCAACAATGAACACAAATACAAAGCGGATGGCATACTCTTATTGTTGGCCAAAGCAATTATTTTATAGAACGGCCATTCGACTCTATTACCGGTGAACATAAATACCGAGCAGACGACGTTGTACGATTATTTTCCCCCAAACACTCGCTCAAAAAGGAAATCGCGAAATGTTCAACTATTTTTCATTGGTCACGTTCGACAAGACAAACGGTTTTAATCAAGACGACGACAAACCAAATACGACTGATCGAATATTATCGGGCAAAATGCCACTCGGAAAAGTCTCAAGAGAGTTACAACTAATCAACGGTTACCAAAAGTGCAAACAATGAGAAAATATCAAAACTGGCGACGGATAAATTTAGATGAGAGTATTTCCGGCAAGGTATACCAACCATTAATAACCAGGCCGAAAAAGCTCTAATGATTCTCAATTCGAAAATAGATTTGTGTTTACTTTTCACAAACATTGCGGAAGTTACGTATAGTACATCTTTATTTAAATTATCTTGAATTCTATGGTCATTATTTGGCCAAGTTCAAGACTTTTTAACTGATATAAATCGCATCCAATTAGTTAAAGAGACAACTCAAATATATTTTTAGGATTTAAATAGTGTTGACAGAACTAGAGTGTAAAGAAACATCTTTACTTGTTAGCTGCGATTTATTTTCCCAACAATGCAACGGTGTTTCGAAATTGTCGAATTAATTATTCACGTTTTTAATAATAATCACGCAATACCTGTAATATTAATAATAGTATATTATAATACTAGTTTATAAGCAAGCCTTTAAAACACGCACGACATGTTTAAAAGCACGACGCGTCAGCGGAGTTACCTAGACAACTTTAAAATTCAGCGTGCTATAAAGGCCAAATTACGCACGCTGCAGCGTGTTTTAATTTAGGATTATAATAATAGTGCAGGTATAATAAAAAATAATAAACAATCCCAATCATGTAATTGTTTCAAATTCAATTTACAACAAATCAAATTTTTAAAAATTAGGTTTTGTTAATTTTGTTAATAATAATAATATTATCTATTATTATTGTGACTTACACTTTGCGTTAAATTCTATATAATTTTTAATGCATTTTTCTGGGTTTCCAAAAACACAGACACATAAAAAACACCATATGCCAATTGTAAGATTTTTTATTTTTAATTTTTTTTCTAATTTAATTACTCTACTAAGACATTAATAAGTTTTTTTGGTAGTCATGCCCATAACCTCTTGAAAAAAGAATAAAAAACGTATTGAAAACATAAAACACCAACTCAATTATTTACTTTTACAAGTACAAATTGTTGTTTTTTTAACTAGAAATATTATACCAAAATACAGAACTGTTATTTGGAGCATTTTTTAAAGTAAAAAGTCATAAAAAAATTTAATTTAAAGAAGTTTTAAGTTTTTAACTTGAGTCTATTATTGTCATAATTTCAGACTTTCAGAATTTTTTAAAGTACTTATGTCTTTCGACCAAACCTGTTGGTATTTTAAAACAAAAACAAAAAACAAAAATTTTCTATTACATTTGTTCACCAAGACAATCTGTTGAAATTTCTCATTTTTCCATTTTTTTTTAATTACTCTTTTAAAACATTTATCAAGTTTTTTTAGTAGTCATGTATTATAACATTTTGAAAAAAGGATAAAAAACGCATTGAAAACATAAAACACCAACTCAACTATTAAATTTTACAAGTTTTTTTAACTAGTTATATCATACAAAAATATTGAACTATTATTTAGAACATTTTTGGTAGTAAAAAGTCTTAAAGAACTTTGAAAGTTTTTAATATAAAGAATTTTTAAGTTTTTAACTCTAGTCTATTACTGTCATAATTTCAGATTTTTTAAAGGTTAACTTTTTAAAGTACTTATGTCTGTCGAGCAAACTTGATAGCATTTTAACCCAAAAAAAACAAATTTTTTTATTACATTTGTTCACCAAGACAACTTTTTAAAGTACTTATGTCTTTCGAGCAAACTTGTTAGCATTTTAACCCAAAAAAAAACAAATTTTTCTAGACAGTTAAAATTTTTGATATATAAAATATTTTTGATAATAACAATCTAGATAACTAGCGCAGTTAGTAGGATATTACAAAGGGCATATCCTTATGTTTATTGAGAAGAAGTGATATATTTTTTAGACATTTTAAAGATTTTATTGTTTTTATCAAAAATATTGAAGATTATTGAGGTTTATTAAAGATTGTGAGATTTACATTGAAGATCATTTTAAAGAAAAGATTTTGAGAATTTTAAAGATTTCCCAAGAATTTTAAATTTCTGGACAAACATCACTAGATTCTCATAATTCTCATTTTTGACTTAAGAGGATTGGAGTTTCTGTGCAAGTAAACTTCAACAAACTATTATTTGTTGTTTGGTACTGTTACACAGCCCTTTTCATCTTTCATGTAGTAACAAAAATTGTGCTACCTATAGCGCGACGCTAGTTATCGACAAAAAATTGCGAATAAGATGCAAAAGTCGGTGTTTTGTATCGAATCACTCTTTTTCAAACATTGTGCATAAGGATATTTAATCAATACAGTCGAATGTAGTTGAAAGTTAGTAGATTTAACTCTTGCATAAGGCATTTAAACTTTCGTTTCGTTATTATTTACCGAAAATCCTTCCATCGCTATTCGACCATCAAAGCGCCTGTGTCAAGCTCAAAATCCTTTCGTTCTCGGTCGAGTAATTTAAGCTCGCCAAAGGAGACAATTCCACACATGCAGCAGTTCAAAAATCAGACACCCATCCATGTGTTACGGATTACGTATACGTCTACGTAATTAAATACCGTTAAACGGAGGAATGCATCACAACTACAGATTAATAATCCGCATGTGGGGTAAATGGGGCGCAGCACCATGTTTGACAGGAACAGCTGATTCTGAGTAAACAATAAAACGGTCGAAGGGACTGAAAAATTGCCTGATTCTTCACTTTTAATATGCGCTGTGTTCGGTTACTGCACCTGGAGTAACTCTGTTCTTTTAGAAAAATAAACATGTGCTAAAAATAGGACCGTCAGTTACTAAAGTCGAGTAATAAAACCGCAACAATTATTTGTTTTAACGCGACGATCGGTTCAGGATGTAAACGATATGCTTGACTGTCAAAGCTGTTCAAATATTTACAAAGGACGTCCTGTCATCACGCTATTTTTTAGGTAAAACGCGATATTGAAAAAATAACAGACGACGACCTTTAACACCGACGGAATTGTTGACAAGGCGCCAAAGTACCCGAGACAATGCCAAGACGAACAAACAACCAGATGTAATAGAAGAATTCACCAAATTTGAAATTTACTGAAAATAATTGGGCGTTTGCTAACAACCGGACTAAAAAAGGCACCGAGGTATATTTTTAGACGAAAAAACCACTGTTTTATTGTTGGCACTACTGGAATAGATGGAAGTTTTAGCACGATTTGCACGCTTTGCGTGCCATAAGGAATATTTGCGAAATATTTTTGCCACAGCAAATTTGTCCAACGATTTATAAATCAACCTAATCATTACATTAAAGAAGCATTTGCTTCCCTGCTTAAAATAAATACTCCACGAATTTTTTTAGATTGTTTTGTTAATTTATTTTTCCAAAATAAGACTTGGTCGGAATAGTAAAATAATTAAACCGCTTTAAGTTTGAACAAAAGTTCTCCGTAAATAGGTCAAAGCGTGCTTTTATTTTTGTATTTCAACTATTTACTAAAAAATAAAATTTTTCATAATTTTATTCTATATTTATCTAATGCAAACATTTATGTTTGATTTTAATGGTATGTTAAAATCAGTTTGTTTTAACACATTTTTATTATTTTATTTTCATAATTCGAGGAATAATCTGTAATTTAATTAAAAATTATTCCCTATGCGTGAAAAAATTCCAACCATTGTGAGGATTTTATCCTTTCCCATTGTCTATTTAGAACACTTAAGTAATTAAATACGTCGTTGCATACCTAGGGCAAGCTAAATTTAAATTTTCTAAATGTAATCAAGCTATTGTAAATATAAATAGAGCTGTTGCGGCACGAATTGTATTTTTCGAAAACAAGTTTCCTTTAGCTGTTTTCGAGGCAGCAGAATTTAATAAATTGCTAATTGCCAACTAAAAATATCCCGTTAATTGGTTTTGTCTCGAATTATGAAAAATGCTTTGAACCTGGCGCACAACATTAATTCAAACATACAGAAATAATTGAAATGGTCTTATTTCCAGTGAAGGACGCCAACGACAATAAAGCAAGCCGTTTGAAGCTTTCAACGCAAAAATTTAAATAAACCCATGATTTACATTTTAAGACCATTACAGCTTTAAAAGCTTCTAACTGTTGTTAACGTCAAATATGCTCCATTTTGTCATAATGTTTTTCTTATATGATGCAAAATATTTATTCTTGCAATTACGTAAGAGCTTTTGTTGAAATTGGGAAAGTTTAATTCGAGTAAACCCAACTTTATAGCTGTTTTCATTAGAAAATATTTCGGGACGTTCCAACGAAAATACAATAGAGACCACAAATTGCTAGATGGCTATTGTCCAAATCTAAACTGTTAGATTTAGTTTATTTAAGCAATCAAAGGTGTTGTGTTTTGAAATCGGATTAAAAACAACCGAAATAACAATAATATTTACTGCTGGTTATTAGACTTCTTCGAATACGTGCCCCATAATTGCCCATTAAAACCCGTGTCGTGTTTTACAGCCTTCATGTTAACAGGGTGAGCCACAAATAATTTCTGTATTTCTATTTGTCATAGTTTTCTCCTTGTTGCGCTAATTTTAATCGTAATTAAGTTTATTGTTTAGAATGTAAACGTATCTTTTTCAATCTAATATTAGCCAGAACTGTTCTTTTATAAGAGATGATAAAAGAAACTTTATAAAAGCTATATTAAAAACCATAAACTTTTTCATTGAAACAATCGTATCAACTTCAGAAAATAAAAATGAAAAATGAAGGGAGCATGTGGCCGTCTATTTGTTCTCAGATTTCCATTATCTCTGCTCTTTTGACAGAAGACGTAAACACAATTCGTCTTAATTAAGTGAAATCTTTAAAATTGTGTTTAAAAACGTGGGTTAATCTGTGAGAAAACAACAAACCTTCCATGACCGTGCTGCAAGTTAATAAAATCGTCCACACTTGCAGAAGTTTGCAAACATTGAAAGACACTTCACTGCAAACAGCACTCATATTTAAACTACGTTTAAACCGGCTTTGTCATAATGAAACTTCATTTTGACATCACATTAGGGCTTAAGCGAATTACTCCGGATATATTTGATCAAGGTGAAGAGAGAATTCCGTCTTCTTAATTAAAAAAAAATCGTGTGTGCGGATGCGGGCTTAACGCACGTGCGTTTGACTCAACTACCACCACTGCTTCTATTCTGACAGCTTTGTGTTTGGTTCCGACGATGAGAATAGCACTCGAAGACTTGCTTACCGCATTTAATGCTGCCATTCGTCTTTTCGACCCGCCGATTTATTACAACAAATGCCAAGTTTAAGCTCCGCATTACATCCGAGGAGCTTTCGAGGCTAGTATTTTTTGAACCGGGGAAATACCGATACTTGCATGTTTATGATAGTTTAGTTATTTCCTTCCGCATGTATGCATTACTATGCATGTATCATCGCACGATCGCTATGTTTCAACTTCTTGCATAGTTTATGTTGAATTAACTTCGACGTCATAACTATGGAAATTTTGTTTCTTGTTCTGTTGCTGATCGATAACTAACACTCTAACACAGGCAAGAAATTGTTGGGGCATATCTCTGACATTATTAATTTTAATTTAACTCTGCTATTACTCAGAGAATTTTAACCCGATAATAAGATGAAAAACCAATGTGAATTTACTATTTAATATGATTATGATTACCATAGCAATACAAAAATTTTACGGAATTTTTTTGACTCAAGCTAAAATAAATAAGTTGACACATTAACTATCCTCAAATATTTAGTAAAACTTTATTTTAAACATCAAAAACTAAAACTTACTTATTTGAACTCGTGATGTCATGCAATTTTCACCCAAATACCCCTCGTGCATTGATTGAATCCGGAAATTTAGGAAAATACCGTTTGACAAAATATGAAAACGTTTAAATTTAATCGAGTAAAAAATTGGTATATTTAGTAATTCTCAAATTTAAAATTAATCCCTCTCTAACTGGAACAAGAATGAGAATTTAATTACCACACAACATGCTCAACACTTGGCATATTGTTTATTATTTCATGTCAAATCAGATTTTATGGTGAGAAGCTTATCTACAGCTACAGCAGAATAATTTGTCACAATAATTAAACGAGTTATTATTATGTATTACTAATTTACTAGTGATGTACCAACAGAATTTTCTAATACGTTATATACAAGGTGATTCACGAGGAATAATGAGCCTGACCAAATTCTCGATGCAACCAACATTTCAGTTGTCTCAAAATAACTTGCGAAAAGTAATGGTGGTTGCATCGAGAATTTGGTCAGGCTCATTATTCTTCGTGAATCACCTTGTATACAGGTTGAACCAAAAATTAACGTACAAACAGTAACCAAAAATGTTGGTTGTCATTTAGAAAAATACTGATAACGTTGTTACTTAAAAATCATTGAGGTTGTAAATAATAAAATAATGAAAATGTATCACTTATAAAAATAATATCGACGTGTGATAAAATGATATAAAAGATAATAAATATGCTAAAAAATGATAAAAGTATGAATTTTGTGCGCTGTATAGCTTTTCGCGCTGTGTCCTAAATATATTTAACTTTATTTGAGGCAAAGTATTTGTACCTTTACTGATTTATTATGAAAAAACATACAGTATGTCTCCGGATTAAGTTTACAAGAGGAAAAAAAAATATCTTTGATTTTACGCCAAAAGTGCAAAGGAAAAACATTTTTTGCTTCACCTGTAACGAGTAAATCTGTAATTAAAACATTATTCTGATTCAGTGAAGGGAAAAGTTAATTTCTTTCTTAATTTTGGACTTTTTAAGTCTTATCGCATTGGTGGTTTTATTTAATTGACAACAATATGTCACTTTGACAATTAATTTATTCTAAGTCCAAAATCAAGACAAAAATGAGCTTTTCTTTCTGCTGAGTCAGAATAAAAGTTTTAATTACAGATTTGCTCGTTTCAGGTGAAGCAAAAAATGTTTTTCTTTTGCAGTTTTGGCGTAAAATCAAAGATAACAATTTTTTTCCTCTTTTAAATTTAATCTAGGGACATACTGTATAACTGTGCAAAGTCATCGATTACATATATAATAGACATATAAAAGTCAAATGTCAAAAAAAAATATCAAAATTTTTTAAACATTTTTTCTGTTCATTTACCCTAAGGCGCAACTTTAAACATACCTACTGTATACACAGGATTTTTGAATGATATTTGACAGTCGAATAAAAAAATAATAAAACACCAATACAAATACCTATTATAAAATTTTAGGTTTCATAGAAGCTGTTGTATTAGAACAAAAGTTTTAAAATTCGACGAAAAAGTATAAAAACATGTCTTTATGTTATTATTTCGAACTATTAATAATATTAAACTTGGTGATGGTCGACTTTTTAACTTTACCTACTTATACGTATTGTCATACTTTTTAATGCCGATTTAAAATAAATAAAAATCAAATGAATCAATCAATAAAAAGTAAAAAATAAATAAATAAAGTTTAGAATTGAAAATTAATCTTTTTTAGTTTTGTAACCCCTCAATTAAGAACTATTCTAAAACAAAAATTGGCCAAACGTTTTCCTGATAAAATTCTTAAAATTCAAAAGTTAAATCAAATATTGAATAATTTCAAAAAAGTGGTCGTTTTTCCATTATTATTGATTATTTATTTAGGTATAAAAAATGCTACTGCTTATTTTAGTAACAATTTTGTTAACAAAGAGAAATGAAATAAAATGTTGTTCAAACCTCCCGTGAATCATGTTCGAATAAATAGGGCAAGAGTCTGGACTGCCACCCTCCCAAATATTGCGCGATTTGTTCAGTATACATCCGCCCCAAGATATTGTTTCGTGGCCGCCCCCGAACATCCTTTAGCAGGAGTTAAATGCTTTTTCTGTGTTCCTCCTGTTAGAGAATATTTATTCCAGGTCATTAAGCACGATGCTTGTTCTCTTCTCGATTTAGCTAACAAAATGTCTAGTTAAATATTAAACGAACTTATCTATCGTTGACAAATCGTTTTCAATTAACAGATTTGATGGGGATGGATTTGTTAATAATTATTTCAGTAATGACGAATTGATGGATTGTAAATTATCTAGTTTCTGGATTTGTTTATTCTCTCAGTAACGTATCATGAAACCTATATTAAATTTGATTACATATTCAATAGGAGATAATGATTCATATAAAATTAGGTATTGATTAATTAACATACTTTAAATTTTGTTGCCACAATTTGCCAATCATTTAAAAGTTTGATGAAGGTTTCCGGTGAAAAGGTCTGGATTTGATGTTCAGTAAAATGGAAATAGCGGCACGATTTTATGTGTTAATCAACTATAAACGTTCGTTAATAAATGTGAAAACATATTTGCCACATCCATTTGAATTAATGACTTATTGTTTATTTTTGTTACTCAATAAAGCTCGCATTAGCACTAAACGGACTTGGAAAGCAAACAGATTTTTCGATTCGACATCAAAAGATTTATCTCGTATTGATAATCGTCTGCATAATAAACTCCTTCGCTAGGGGCGGCGATGCATCTGATAAGAGAAACATAGTCCACCACAGGGGGCGCCAGACGTCTACCCTTGCGACAAAGCATTCCATTTTAGCACCTCGGCAGGATGGCCCATCTGAAATACCTGTTAACACGACTTTTGACCATCGCCCCACAACAATACTTGTTCGACTCAACAACGCGTTGAATTTAAATTATCTCTTATACATTGTGCGCTCACTATTGTTCCCGTATAATTTCACCATAAATTTTACTGCTACTCAACAAAGTTTTATTTTCGGTACACGTTCCTAAGATAAAATACTCGGACATAAATTTGAATTTTTACAGCTCTAATATGTTTTGATTACCCGCTTTTATTAAAAGATTTTACATGCTAACTCACGCACCGATTTTTCACCACACGACACATAAAAATTTCGTTTAATGATGATTTTGACGGCGGGAGTATTATACTCAATTGGAATTCCATCACTACACCGACATTTACAAGTTAACTGCATTTTAATGACCGATTGAATCGAATATAAATTGTCTTGTAGATTTAATCGTTTCAACAGCATAGTTCCAAAAGCTGCGACCAAGCTTTTGGGCTTTTTTAAGCCTCAAGCGTGTGTGATTTTGGATTACTTTGCCAATCTGGCTTGTGTTAAGTGTTATGTACTTATCCCAATGACAAATGGATTGAATCAACAATTACGCATTAAATTTGCATTAACAAGCATTTAATTACTAATCCCCTTTGTTAATTATACAACTTCTGTTACACCAGATTTTATATCAATTAGTAAACTCGAGGAGGTAGGTATTTACGTGAAATAAACACACGTCATTGCAGGAGTGTACAGATTTTATCCAAGTCGTAACAAATCAATTATTATGCAAATTACAAGTAATTAAATGCAATTTTTTTCGAGTTGCAGTCAGGTAAATGTAGATTTATTGCAACAATTTGCATGCTTGTTTATCATATTTATTACTAGAAACAAAATCAATAAGGATTTGTAATTTTGCTAAAGCTTGAGCTTTCAGAAATGTTGCTACCAGTGGCGACACCTCGTATTGACGGGACGAGATGCGGAAATACGCAATGCGTGATCTTCACACCATTTTTCAAACATATTACACACTTTTCTTTTTAATATTTATACTAATCATTAAACTGGTTTTTGTGTTTTTCCTATTTGTTCAACAGCAACGAGTAAAATTTTAATTTAATTAGAAGTCAGAGGTGAATAAGTTGTTTTTTTTTCGAAATTCGGCAAATTATAACAATTTAGATGTTTTATTTTGTCGTCAGCACTTAGCACAAAATTGTTATTTACAATAGCTGCCGGAAACTTAAAAAAAATCAACTTAAATTTGCGCCAAGAAACCGCTAAATACCCTCTAAAAAAACACACTTAAATGTAATTACAAGAGCGGGAAAAAAATATATAAGTCATCATTACATCAAAAATTTCCTCAAGGTCGATTTTTACACTTATTTGGTCACGTGTTGGTGTTTTATAACACTTGTTATATCATTGTAATATTTTTTTATTTAATTGAAATTTATGTGTTGGGAATGAGAGAAAACAAACTCATAATTTGTTTGGAAAACTATTTTTTATTAAGTCATACGTACATAATATAAATGTATTAAAACACAATTTTAATAACAAATCAATTTGAGGTGCAGTCCGAGGTCGATTTGACCTTTTATAGTAAACAAATAAGGAACAGTTAAGTCAAACAATGAGATGCACTAACTGTATGAAAGTACAAACTTCCTCCTTGAATAAATTTGCAAGAATCACAAACAAATTGTTAAATCAAATAAATCAATTTTTGTCATTATTCTAGAAAGTTTTAATAACATTTGTCGTCATCAAAACATAAATAAATCATCAATTTTTTCGTTGTTGTTAAAAAAGCGGAAATAATTAAAAAACAACAAGACACATTAGAATGCCGAAAACTGGAATCGCGCGATCTTTCCAAGGTGATTATTATAGGGGTATTGAATGATGACCGTGAAAAATTCATTGCCGTTTCTAACACTCGCAAAAATGAGTCTAATTACGACGTACAAACTTGCACCAAAAAGAGTTGCAAACACTCTTAATTATCTATTTACATAATCAACTACAATTTACTAAAATCAGGATTTATCTATCTCTTCGGGATTTTTCGTATCTTTCGTCTCCGGAAAGAGGAATGCCAACAGTCCGGCAGTGAAGGCAAGAGCCGAGAAGACCATCAGCGGTAGAGGCTTATAGACTTTCGCCTGAAACAAATTTCTCATTTTTGCTCGATTGAAAATGACCAGATTTACCAATAAAGGCACTTGTGGTGCCAGCATTGAGCCAACGCATCCAAACATGGAACAAACAGCAAACGCGGAATGTCTCGAGCTAGTGGGGAATAATTCAGCCGTGTAAATGTAAATAGTCATGTAAGACACGGTAACGAAGAGTTTTCCGGAGAGGAAGACTACGAGTGCGAGTGGACTTCCTGCAACGAACGGTTTAATAGCTGTTTTGGCCTTGTTTACGTTTACCTGATTTGATAAAATCGACACTGAGGCAAGCCACTCCTGTGAGGATAAGACTCAGAGCGAGAGTTTTCTTTCGCCCGATTCGATCCAAAGCTCCGTAGGCTAATATGTAAGCAGGAATTTCAACCACAGAGACGCACATATAATTTACATAAATGTCCTGAGATAGAGCCACTGATTGAATTGTTAAACCGTAGTAAGGGAAATTGCAGCAGATCCAAGTGAACGAACAATGGATGATTCGAATAAGGAGACTTTTCTTTTTCAGAATTGCCATCAAAGGAATCGCTTCGTCACCGTCACTCTTGCTGTCTTCAAGGTACGGAATTGTTTTAATCGTTTCTTCGGTCAATTCTTTGTCGTTCATTTTCGCTATTGATTTCAGGATGTTTTCAGCTTTTTCGATTTTGTTTCGCGCGATTAGCCATCTCACAGATTCGGGGACAAACCACAAAATAATTGTTACTAAAATTCCAGGGCCGTACATGATTTGAGTCATAAATTGCCAAGTCGGGGACACCCAAGCTGCGGCCCCTAACAAAATATGACCCACGGTAAATGCCAAACAGATAATACTGTTGCCCAAATTTCGACGTTTTGAGTCGACTAATTCTAGAGCTGGAAGAAAATTAATAATTTTTCAGGATTGAATTTGAGCAATTTACCTAAGATAAAGGCCCCACTGTATATTCCTGAACCCACCACTGTATTCAAAAACTCCAACCCAACGTACATGTAATAATTTACTGAAAATGATCGTATGAGACCCACAATTGTGCTCAAAAATACGCTAACTATGACCATCGATTTTCGACCAAATCTGGAATAATTTCATAAGAAACAATTTTGTTTGGGAAAATGTTTTACCGGTCGGAGAAAAATCCAGCAAGTGGTAAACACACAAGTTTTCCTACCACATTGATTGTTCCTATTATTGTTAATTTCCAGAGATTTTCATCGCATTTTATATTAAACTGGAATTAATTATTGGAATTGACGTTTTTTGGGTTTGGGGACTTACATCGTGGACAATTGTCGTTTCTTGTCTTTCGTAAATAAAATCATGACATGTTAAAGTCTCATTTTTTATGAAGTTAGTACAAGTGTCATTCTCTTCAGGTTGATAGTAGGAACATTTACTTGGAATATTTTGTTCAAAAGGAACGGCATTTTTCAACCATTCTGGATTGAAATCACCGTTTTCTTTATCACACGAATCAATGTTACACCTAAATTTTTCGTTAAAAATTTTCTAAAAAATTAAAAATGACTTGCCTGTATTTGATGTCCCTCGCGATGAAAATGTAATTCATTGCCGGAAAAACGGAGAAAATAATCGCGGTACACAATGCCGAATAGTACAAAGTTTGAAATTTTCCCCATCCTCCTATCGAGATGAGAATATCGTCGAGATCAAACTTCTTCATTGCGAGAAAAGATGTGTTTCTACTAGCGATAACTAAAACAGACTAAATCACTAAAAATGCATACGAGAAAATTATTTGCTCATTTAAAAACGATAAAAAAAATTAAACCGGTTGTTTATTGCTTCTGGCTCACGTTGTATGACGAGAAGGTACGAGCAAAAATTATTTCTCTTTGAATAAACAACAAATTATGCAAAAAATGGCATTACCTGACTGTGTTGCCGCCTTAAGAATTGCTCAAAAACTGAGATCACTGGACACCGGCATTAGTTTCAATTTTATTTGACCTCAACGGAAGGACGCACCGATCTGCAAATAAAATGACTCGGATGAAATCCAATTTGCTAATTTTTTAGAAAAAAATTTTGAAATGCATTTTATGAAACGTCTAGAACTCTAGATGACTAGTAACCTAAATAATTTCCCCGACACGTGCTTATAATCGCAATGATTAATTAAATATTTGTTGACGGTATAAATATTTTTAATAAATCATTGTTTATTGTTTTTATTTCAAAACCTTAATGGACAAAGCTACTAAACAAAAGCGTTTAGAAAATTCTTAATTGCTTGGTAATTGCCCCATTTCTCATTAATGTTAAACCTATTGGAGATATGCGAAAAATCATTTCTTTATCTGAAGAATTTTAATCATTTGAAACATTCCTTTGTATTGCCAAAATTTCGAAACTTTGGACTTTTTGTTTTTCCACCAATCGATATTTTTTCAATGACGTTTTGCTATTTATGCAAGGTCAATGTTGTAACATGACTCATATCAGTCACAAGAAGAATTGATTAAATAATCCGGTTTTTATTTCTCTATCGACGACCAATTGCATAACTTGAACCAATCAAGATTCTAGAAATATGTACAATTCTTACTTTTCCATTCACACCTAATGGACGGTAAATTTACGTTTATAACATACTATGATAAGAATATCAATTACCATAATTATGATATGTACCTGGAACTTGATGTGTGGTTTTCGAATCACAAGATGCATTACAAAATCATATTTTGTACAAGGACGTTAAGAAATTATCTATTATTTAAAGATGAGTTTCTAAGACTTACATCAGTAAAAGTTGCACAAAGTACTAAAACTCAATTAACATTTTTTTCTTAAGAAGAAAATGCGAGTTTTATGAGCAAACTCGAACCTTCTTCACACTTTAAACACCTCCACTACATTATTTGAAAAATTGTATTTACTGACTGTTTTATTATAGTAAAGATTATTGGCCGTCAGGGTCGTTTCATGATTTTAACACCGTCGCAATGACGTTAATTCCAATTTTTACAAAAATTTAACAGTGAATAAATTTCACTGTAAAACACTTACCTCTTGGTGTAATCTCACTAAACACTAGGTTTTCACTTTGTCAACAAGTTATGGTGCCAGTGTGCCACTTGTTGGAACTTCAAAACTGCACTTCACTTTCAATCCATGTATTGAATGTAATTGTGATACGCATTATTTGTATTTGAATTAAATTTGAATGTCCGGTTGTTAGCACGCAATGTTTGGCAAATTGTCAAAGTGTCTAACTTTAGACTCAAAACAGAACAAAGCTCTGGGCAAAAATATCAAAAACCTTGGTTATGTTACAATGAAGAGTTAAGTAGTTTTACAATTTGCAATTTCTTTATTTATCATGCATTTACATGCATTATGCATCATTCATCGAGGTAACTCAATCTGCCGTTTAATTACTTTAGATGTTTTCATTTGAACGCACTTAAAGCTAAGTATGGCAATTTCATGCACTTAACTAGAAAAGTATTGCATTTTATTGTCGCTGAAACCACAAAAGGTAGGTAGATTTATTCTTGTTTTCTAAATTATAGACTTGGTAAATTTTTGTGGTCATTAATTGTTAAATTAAGAACAGGTTACATCAATCACATAGTATTTAAATCAACACAATTGACATTTCCGCAAATTAAAACCATGTACACTTTGTTTCGATTCTATAAAAGTTGCGCAATTAAAAATATCAGAATTGAAATCAGGTGCATTTTACCTTGACTAATAATGGGTTGTATAATAATCAGTGAATGAACTGAGATTTTCTAGAACTAAAAAAAACATAGTATTGTCCGACGCACATCAAAATAAAAATTTTAATAATCATGGGAGAAGAATTGGGTTTATAATATTATACAAATGACGAAATATTTATGAAAATTTAATCAAATTTATTTTCTATACCTGATATGTAAATCCAGTAAAGCCCCTGATTCACGTGAGACTGGCGTCACTCTCAACAAGAATGTTGTTTTCGTATTTTAATCAAAAAAAATATTATGAGACGATTCTAAGAAGCGTCTAAAATTCAAATTTTCAAACCGCATAATAAAAAGTTAAGTTTAAGATAAAAGGTCGTAGTTAATGCATTTGTATTTGACTCGGAAATAATATTTTTTCGCTAATGAGCTTGTTTTTTTTCAAAATTTGTAAACCTTGGACAACTATAGTTTTATTTTCCTCACGTAGGAATTTTCCGCGTATTAAAAAAAATTGGATGTTGATCTCATCATTTTTACCGGTTGAGTAGGATCATGCCCCTGAACCCCTGGTCAAGTACAAGAACTATTATAAATAGTTTAGTCGAATTACAGAGAGCTATAATTAAAACACTTTTTTTAATGTAGGTCATTTCCTGGTTCAAACTAAATATTTGGCACAGAATTTTTGTTAAAATTTATTTCTTGTTTTGACACATTACAGTAATTTGTTGATTTGAAATTCTAAGTTTACTTCAAGCGTTCTCTATTGATTTTGCTAGAATTCAGTGACACAAACTATGCTGTAACTGAAAGCCAGTTTTTAGTTTGGCTATTGCTCTTGAGGTGGCGCTTAAATACACATTTATTCTTGCGTTTAAAATTTACGAGAAAATAGCAATGAGGCTTCTGAAAAATATTCCATTTTGATAGTAAAGAAGTAACTTTTCAGTTGGGTGAATAACAAGGAAATAAATTATTTTAATTAACTTTGTTGAAACGTTGAGAGCAAAATAGCTTTCCTTTCAGTTTGTTTAACAAAGTCTGCAGTTTACTAGCAAACTTAGAAACGAGTTGTTTTGAATTTACTCGCAAAGAAATATCTCCCGGCACGTAGACTAATCAGATTTTCGTAATAAACGCAGATTTCGTCGACCATTAAATTTAGTTTAATAAAACTCTTGGAAAAATTCTTTTTGTTGTTTCCTCGCTGGTTCCTTCTCTTTGATACGGGTTGCCAAAGCATAAATCTTTTACAGCTAAAGTCATAACGTGGCTTTACTGCTAAACCAAAGAAAATACCAAAGTACCGGTTCATTATAATCGCAAGACAACAAAGAAAATTTGATTTTTTAATATTGGTCGGACGTTATTTGATCTCAAGGGAATCTCAGATTGATCAGCGAGCAATCAAAACTAGCTCTATTAGCAGGCATTTTATCAAAATGGATGTGATTAATATTTTTGTTAATTTTGCTAATAACACACGTGAAATTGGGTCGAGATAAATTTCCGTGCGTAGCCACGTTGCTATGGCAAGTTTATTCAATATAAACTAAACCTCGTTGACGTGTGTCAGTGAAAATTTCCGCCAGTATGGAATTCTGCAAGAGTCCATATTAAGCGAAGACGTCCCTTGGCTTTAAAGCTTTTCCAAGATGGATTGCGAGAATTCGGGAGGCGGCCACACGGCCGTCCTCAAAACCTCGGACTTTTACCGTACTTGCGAACTACCGAAAAGATTTGAATATCCTTCTTGGTTTTATGGATATGGGATTCAGCGGAGACCGCCAGAACATCCTTTTTATAGGACCACTTCGAGCGATTACGGGAGGTAAATAAATAACAAAAAAAGGTCCAATTTCGCATTCATTTTTAATTTACAGATACCCGCCAACCATACACACAGTACCCACGTCTTTTTTTCCGAATAATCAACAATTCAGTAAAGCGCTTGCCAAGACGGGAATGTATAGGAATTACTCCCTCAATACGGGCCTGGACCACACGCTATATTAAAATACCTTTCGAGAGACAAAGTACAAATTTTAATTGGAATTTAAGTGCAATCAAAACGACTGGCTGGTATTTTTAAGTTTGTAATGCGCAAATTGAGCTTCGATTCAAACTGCCAATTGGTTTTTGTTGTGGGAAAAGTAATTTGAGCTTTTATATCAAAGTTTAATCATGTTATTGTTAAATTGTGCGCGGGAATTTATTTATTCACACAATTGACACGTTATTTAAATTTTCTATAAAATATTTGCAATTTTTTATCCATTTTCGGAACAAAATAAATTTTTATACAAGGGTTTACAAACGTGTTTTATTCAATAACCACACATTTCAAAGTACAGCTTTCATAAAACTCCTTAATCCTTAAAAATCCTTAATAATAATTAAAAATTCTTCAGTTTTTTGAAAAGTGTATATAAAAAATGCAAAAATTATCTAAAACTCGATCAACACAAGTTTTGGGCATGGGCATGAATTCTACCAAAAACTACTTAGTGAAGGGTAAATATCTCTAGCTTCAAGACCAAAAAACATATTTCTGTCGATTTTAGAATTTTTCAGGGAATGACAATTTTAAATACAGGGTGCGCCAGAACTCGCGCCCCAGAGAAAATTTTCAAGTAAGGTAAGATACCAAGAACATGAAAAAAATGTTTCTAAAATTCTATATGTCAAAAAATTTTGATATTTATTTTTTGACATTTGACATTTTTTTATCTTTTTAATGATACTGAAGATTTGTATATGTTTTTTTACAATTATTTTGTAACGGGACAAAAATTTTGCCAATAAAAGCCACAAATAACATTGAACAGAGTTACACTTTAGGATACATCTTCCTTGTTTCCTCTTTTAATATCATATAACACAAAAACTTTGAAAATTTATTTTTCCAACAGAAATAAATAGGGTTATAATGCAAACTTTAAACACTCATAACTTCGAAATTTTTATGGATAAAATTTTTTTAACATTTTTTCCATGTTCCTGGTATCTTACCTTTTATAGCATTTCTCTGGGGCGCGAGTTCTGGCGCATTCTGTATGTATTTGGACGTTTTGTTTGTATTATACACTACACCAAAAAATTAAGGGAACAAAAATATTTCCAAAATTTTTGGTGATTTTTGAAATGGTCGTATCTAGATTAAAAAAAACAATTTGAAGTTTCTAAAATGTAAATTTTGTTGGTATTCTTTTCACGGGCTTGGGGATTAATTTTTTTAGTTAGATCAATGCATTAACCTGATAGTCTGTTAATTTAACTTAAATATGCTTTTTTCATTTAACGTCAAATATCTCAGTAACAAATTGACGTAAAGAAAAAGATTTATTCTTTGACACTGTCAAAATTTGCGACTTTTCTCCCGTGTAAGGAAGTTTTGACAGGTGTTTGGCATTTTCCAAACGAAACGTCAGAATATTTTTAACAGATTTTTAAAGCAAGCTCGTTACACTCATGGTTTAAAAATCCGCTCGGTGAAATAAAGCGTCCGATTTACACTCAAACTTGTAGAATAAATTACTATTTTTTGTCTTTGATCATTGATATCTTAGCAACCAATAGACGTACACAGAATATAAGTGTAGGGTCAAAAACAACATTGATTTAAAGAAAAGAGGAAAGAGTAGTTTTTGCGTTGTTTTAGTAAATCTACCGCATTTTCACAAATTTTGATGGGAAGACTAATGTTTCTTAATATCTTTACTACTTAATGTAGTAACCCCATCGTTCCATCAAACGGTTTTCTCGGACTGAATGATCAAAATTTCACAGGAACAATTCTACATTTTGTTTCTGAACTTTGTCTAATCTTCATCAAAATGTGAGAAACAGTTTTTTTTTTCAATATTTTTACAATTTTGAATTAGTTACTTAGTTAAAAAAAGTTAAAAAAAAATTAGTTAAATTTGAAAAAACTGTAATTTTTTTTGAAAAACTAAAAAAATCAAAAACAATACTGTCTTTTGAAAAAAAATCAAACAAATGTTTTGATATTTTTTTAAATTTATAAACAAATTCCGATTAGTTAAAAAAAATCAAATTTGAAATTTTTTAGAATTTGCTTTCAAAATATCCTTTTTCATTTAACGTCAAATATCTCAGCGACAAATTGTCGTAAAGAGAATATAAAAAACCATATTAAAGTTCAATGAACAAGCTATTTGGCTCTCCGACTAATGATTTAACTAAAAAAATTTCTAAAGTCTGTGGACCAAAAACTATTTTTTTTCTCATGTTATTTCTTAGGATTAAGTGATAACGGTAGCACAGAAAAAATGTTTGAAAAAAATGTCTAAACTAGAAGCTTAATGCTTCAATATGTTTTTTTTTTAATCTGGATACGCCTATTCTTCAATGAGATAGTCTTTCAAAAATCACCAAAAAATTGAGGAAATATTTTTGTTCCTTTAATTGTTGTAGTGTATAGTATTTTGTAAACTTCAGGATTTAGGATACTAAATACTTGCTGTGCATTTATAATTAAAGACTTTTAATCAATTGGTTTCATAAGTTTGGAAAGCTTGTCTTTACAACCGACAAGCGCTCTTGTTAATCCGAAATCTAGTACAGGTTCATAGTCGTTGTCGACATGGCTTGAACTTGACAGGGAATTGTAATCCAATCTTGTATGTGTGTACTTATGCAAATGATCGTTTGATCTCTTCAAAATCGTGTATGTCTCTTATGAAATTAATACGAATGCAATATCTCCGAAGAATTGTTGTGATCGATTCGTCTGAACGGTTCCGCCGTCTGGCATATTCGACCATCTCTGTGGTAGCAGTGGTGTGTAAAGTAGTTCATTAAGGTAGATGGAACGACGGGTTAAATTTATCGCCAGGTGATTTATCAGAGGGAATTGCAGATGAGACACTTTAGTGGCAGTTACCGTTACCTGAATCGCCGTGGTTTTAGGGACAGCCTCTCTAATTCTTTATCTGCTGGCTCAATTCCAGTCGCCTCAATCTGGTGGCCGAGAGATGCGCATCAGGGTCACTCGACCATGACGAAAGGGCATGCCTTGCTGCATAACCTACGGTAATATTGCCGTCAAGATTTACGGCTTATCGATCTCTAATTACTCCTGGACGTCCCACACAGACTGATTTATTGTCTTATATATTTTCGGTAATTCCGCAGATTTATGTGTATCGATTAAAAATTTTGGCTAGAAAACATCCCATCAATAACCAGGGATTCATCGCAAACAATTGATGGATACGAGTTCAAAAGCAAATAATTTAAACATTTTCATTTCCCTAATTCTGCATTCGCCCAAATGTGAAAAGTTAAGCAAGATTTGTGACTGAAACAACCTTTTCAGCCCAACTCGATAAGAGTTTTTCTAGTATCTGAAAATGAATCGGCATTACGACTCTTCTGTAAACACAACACGATTCAATTTCATTCTAAATAAAAATTATGGTCCTCCAAATAAACCTGTTCAGAGGTTTTTCAAGTTTACCTCTGCTTTTTGAACATTTTTTCCATTTCAGTTGAAACATATTTATTTTAATAGACAATTGACAAAAAGACAAGTTTTTCAGGAGTTTCAAGAGTTTTTATATTTCTTTACTTCATTTCGGTTTGAAGCTTGCTTTACAAGCACTGCTAGTAATATTTTTTCAGTTTCTTATTATAATTTGGTGTTTTTAACACAGGTAAAATGCATTAACGACGATAAATTTGGAGTTGTTGTCAGATTTTTATTATTACTGCTGTAATCATCAGGGTTTCAGTATTTGTACGCTTTTCTGTCAGGAACTTCAGAAAACCCCAAGATAATTTTCTCTGAAAATTCAGTATTGATCGAAACTTTACTTTTGTTTTAAGATTCCGTTACAATTTTTAATGTTTTCTTAATTATTCTTGTTGAGTACTTGAAACCTATTATTTAGCAATAAAGAACAATAAGGATTTTTGATTCTTGATTTTACACAAAATCTTGTCAATTTTGAATACTGAATACCTAAACTGCGAAAAATATTTAACTTTATCTTCGAATTTCGCTTGAAACGCTTATACCACAATAGCTAATTAAAAACTGTTAACATTTTAAATATGTTTATACACAAAATTATCCGCATCTCTAGCATTTATTCGTTTTGCTGCAAAATAACTATGGAATTAATCAGAATTTATTTAGGACTTTGAACAAAAACGTTTCAGTTTAATTTTGCTCTGTTCAAATAAGCCATTGCAAAGAGAATTATTTAGTGCTTTTCTGCAATTAAAATAGTTGATGTCCTGCTATTTCTGTTTGTAATAATTATTACTCGACGGCAAGGTGTCTCTTGCACTTGTTCCAAACATAATAACATCATGTATAATAGGTGCACATGTTTGCTATGAAAATAACAATTAGGAAATACTGTTAAACAGAATATGGACTTAGTTTGATGCTTGTTTTATGCCGATTATTATTCGACAATCAGGAAACTAGTAGTTTATTAAAATAATTACAAATACAGAACAAGATAATTAAATTAGTTTTAACAAACATTGGTCGAGTTGACGATTTTGCATCAAATAGTCGTAAAAATTTTAACCAAAGCGTTTCTTGTGTTTCTTTTTTCTCTTCTTCTTGTTTGCGTAGCATTAAATGAGTTAGTGCTTTACTTGGCTCACAAGTTTTGCTCTTTTTATTAAAAATGTGACCCCACTTACAAACACATTTGAAGGACCCTAGCAAGTTTAAGCAAGTTTCCTTTTCAGGGTTACAAGCATGTGCTCCTGTGGCACACTCGTCGATATCTACACATATTCCGTAGAAAGAGCTCCACTCTAAACCTTTTTCGCGACATTTGCAACTCACATTCCATCTGTTCAAAATCAGGTCACTGCAAAATATCGATCGATGTGTAAAATTACATAAAAATGTTGCCGGCCGCTAAATTAGATTAGTGTAATTTTTTCCGGCGTGAAATACAACTCGTTGACGCTTTTCCCTAATTTCCACCACCCTCATCTGATTCAAAAGCGAGATAATTGTGAATCACGCCCGCATATTGTTAGTTATACCTGAAGTCGGTATTCCGGGAGCGATCTACGACACATTCTCGCTGACCCGGGGGATTAGCTTCAAAGCAGGGGTTTTCTGGCGTATCCCAGCAGTTTTCCGGTCGAGTCAGGTGCTTGATGGGACAGCAGGGATCCGGACAGAAACTGTAGAAAGCGCAGGAGTAAGGAATTGCATCATTGGCGCGATCGTCCCGGTTATTCGGGCCAAACTCAGGATCCAAACAATCGGCGAAATTATCGCATTTGTCCGAGAGGTGGCTCAATGTCGGCTCCGACTTCATTGTGTACCAGCACATGTAATAACTTGCAGTGACACGCCACTGAAAGCGTTCCAGAGGACCTGACGAGAGCTTTATTGAATTAAGCGGCTAACACCGGAACTACTTTAGGTGGATCAAGGGGCTAGACATGTTCAAACTCGCGGGTTAGCAAGCGATCTGACAGGTTTGGAGCATTTGGCGGAAAGCTAGATAAGGCATTATTCTCGATCAAGAAAAAAATTGGTGGCCACAGTTGTTAAATTAAAATTTACACAGCTTTACATCTAAGAGTTTGAAAACAAATTTAACATTTGGCCTAATAGAGATAAAAGTAAGAAATAAATCACTTGGAATCAAAAACTTAAAAAAATCAATCTATTGGAAAAAAATACTATTGTTTTCGATCCTTTAATACATCCTTTTTGTTCCTCATTAATTATATTGTTTTCTAGACAGTGATTATAGATTAGTTCATATATGCAAGATGTCATTATCTTATCAATTGTTGAAAGATACGTAATGAGTCTATATTTAGATAGATTTTTAGTATCTGAATCTTTTGGTTTTAAATAAGTGATCCCATGGGTTAAGACTCTGGAAAATGTTGTGAATTTATAATAAAATTATTAAGATGCCACAAAAGTAATGAATGTACATACACAAGTAAACTTTTTTAACCAAAATTGTGAATTTTGTCATTTCCTGGAGATTTCCAATTATGTGATTTATTTATCATTTTTATTAAAATTTCATTTCTAATCTGAAAAGATGGCATGTCATTTTTTGTTGAAACTTCTGTATTAATAAGATTTAACCCAGATGATGGCATGTTAAAATCTTTTTTCTCAAACCAAATGTTTTTCCAAATTTGGGTTAAATTATCTTGTTTGGGGAGACCATTGTTTAATGATTCCTCATTATTTAAATTACGATAAAAAAATTTTCATTGTTTAAAAATTGTGATTTTTGTATTTTCCTAAGGTGAGATTGTTAATATGTCTTCAATCTTTTAGAATAAAGAGACAATTTTTGCATTAAAGTATCTTTGATTTGTAAAAGTGTTGAATTATACTCTGGATAAATGTTGCGGTGTATCCTGTTTTTCCTAATAATTCGCTCTATGCATTGGTTTATGTGTTGTGTATTTATACCTTTCAGGTATTGTGTAATTTGACCTAAATCTTTCCTAATTGAATTTATTTTTTCAGTAAGTCTAATTTCGCATTCTGGTGTATGATTTATGTTTGTGTTTTAGAATGTCTATAAAATTTTTTAAAAATATTAATTCTAATAGCAGCTACTGCTGCACAATAAATTAGTGTATGAAGAGTTATGAATGAAAGGCAGGTTGTTAGATATTTTGGAAGTATATGATAATTTCGACAATTGCTGTAAATTTTATAGTATATTTTAGTTTGGGAATGTCAGGTCTTTCAGTTGGGTTTGTATTTTAATAAAGAAGAACAGCTTGTTTAAATTCCTTCTCAATTTCAAATTTAAAATTCTGTTGGTAACGAAAATTGTTGGAAGTCGAATTGTTCAAAATAATATCGTTCAGATCATTACCTTCAGAATCATTTGGGTTTAAGTTATTGTTTACTTCAAAACTACTGGTTGTGTTTAAATTGGTAGTGGCATCCGTATTTATTCTTGTTTTAGATTTAATGTCACATTTAATTTTTTTTTAATTTCAGATGGTAAAAGTCATTTTTAACAAGAACTATTATTATTCAATTAAGAAATTAATTGTCAATGTGACACTTAGTTGTCAAATAAAGAAAACAGCCAATGTGATAGAACTTAAAAAGTAGAGAAAAAAGTCTAAAACCAAGAAAGAAATTAAGTTTTTTTTTTACTGAATCAGAATAATGAAGTTGTCATTACAGATTTGCTCGTTTCAGGAGAAGCAAAAAATTCCTTTTGTAAACTCACTCCGGAGACATACTGTATACTTTTTACCTCTAATTAATTTTTATATGTAAAAATTTAATAATAATAATAGACCAAAAGCTTTTTCAAAGGATATTTCACAAAAATTTAAGGTCTACGTTAAAAATTGTCATAGTAAAAAGTAAAAACTGCAAATCTTATTTTCTCATTTTTCTACAATAATAAATAACTCATAATATCACTATTAGACACATTGTTTATCTGTAAGATTGGTAAATAACTTTTTTTATTTGAATAAAACTCTGACTCTCTCTCTGAAACTTGAAACTTTCTCCATTTACAAGCACTTGGAGTTCTTTTTCCACCGCTTTCTTACCTTCAAACGGATTGGCTTGTATATCATCCACTTGCTTCATTTTCCTGCACTCTTTATCAACAATTTCAATTTGTTGCGTGTTATTCTCTCCCCATTGTTGTTCTTGTATAACAACAGTGGTATCGTCACTCCTCGTCATCCCGGCTTTCCTCACCCTTTTCCGCAAATAGTCCACGCATTCGATCAGAGACTGCTCGCAGTACTTGTGCACCTCCCAGTGCAACGATCGCAAAGGGGGTCGAGGGAATCCCCGGTAATACTCTCTGCGAGCTAGTTTCGCATCGGGTTCGTATCTCCTGTCATATTCATTGAATTTGTGCGCTCGTAAGTAATAAGCTATATCTTTGAGAGCGTCAACCAACCATATGTTTGCGCTTGTATTGCTGGAGTTTGTTACCGGAGGCGGCGAAGAATGGGCTTTTTCCGTTGAGTGACTTGTTGATGAGGAACGATCGATTAGGAGGGTGAGAAGTAGCGAGAAAAAAACGCAACGGGACACTTTTAGTGACATTTATACTTTTGACAGCTTGATTCGGGGGATTTCACAAAGCGATTAATGTCTTTCTGGGTTTAATTTGATTTGTGGATTTTTACTCATCGAGAATAAAACAAATCAAAACTTGAAAAACCCACTTGCAAATTTTTTAATTCTGATGACAATTCAGATTTTATATCAAATATTTGCACACTTTTCAACAAACCGACCAACTAATCAAAAGAACCAATATTTATCTTTTGTTGGAAGAGGATACAGTTTGTGACCTCTACCTGTGGTTACTTTTCATTTTGTTACTGCAGCAATCATGTGTAAGAGTTGAAATTTAATTAATGTCTCGACAAAGTAACCGAAATTGTTTCGTAGCAAAATTTTTAGTTTTCTTAGTTTTAATCCATTTGTGCTCTTTGGAGAAAACTCTCTATCGCCAAAAACGCTTCTTGTATTTTCCAAATGGAGGCACGTTTAAGGTGAGTCAAATAAATACCACATTAATGTCGACATTAACCAGATTTGAGTTTATACAAACATTTCAAATTCAAATTTATAATAAATCAGCACGGAATTGTCAATATCTCTAAATTTCGGGGTAATTTCTATGACAAGTGAATAATTCCTGAGCGGTTGCAATAATTCCACATAATTGAAAATTAATTTATTTCTAGTTGGTATTGGGTTTTGCGACTCCGGTTAAATTAGGTTTAAAACAGTCCATGGCCTGGGGATGGAATTTTCAATTTCAATATGCCGAACCTCAAACACCTAATAACACGAGAATTTATCCACCAATAATCGGTAGATCAAGAATAAAACGTGATGATAGAAACGACCGTGCTTTATTTTACTCGGCTATTGAGGATATTTTAAACAGGTAAGTTCAAGATTTAGAAGTTAGTCAAGTCGAATTACCAAGTTTGTTTTGAGGAGACTTATAGTTGAATTGCGCACTTCAATTGATTTGTTATTAAAATTAAATCGGGAATTTATCTAGGATTTGGTTTAGTTTGTTAATTTTTAATTAAACTGCCTTTATAGCGACTTGGCAAATGTTTGGTTTCTAGTTAGATTAATTCACACCGAGTAAACACCACAGGATGAGTTTGATTTTTTTTCGAATAAATTTGATAGGTTTGTGACCTGTTTGTTTACATTTTTTGATCGGAGTTGTGATAATTAGAGCCGGTTTATGCCATTAAGTATCCTAATTCCCGCATCCATTAAATTTAATACCAAGTAAAATAATTTAGGGTCACCATTAAACTGTTGATAGTCCCCTAAAACCAGCTTATCTGAGTTAATTTTGTGGTGGCATTAGACTCGTCCACCACTACTAATGTAAAGTCAACACGGATATTTTTTCAGGAACGGTTTCAGCGGACGTGCTTGTCTTTTGCGGAGCATTTGCGAGAATGCCCTACACAGCTTGCACCATGAAGCAAATGGATTGTACGGCCATCTCCTGCACATAGCCCTAACGTAAGATCTAAGTGTTATCGACAGGCTGCAAGTAAACTTCAAGTTTGTTACAAATAGGTTTCAATTACAGACCAGACTACGGGAATGCAATTTCTGATCTAGATCCGGTTTATTTGGAGGCAAAGAAAGCGGGAGAGTTTGGAGTCGACTGTTCCACTTTGTATCCCGAATGTGGAGACTGCGGATTGCTGGACACGATTTCGCTCCTCGAGTGATTTTCTAACGAAGAAAATTTATAAAATTTAATTTGCTTTGTGTTTAAGACTCCAACAGGTCAAAGAATAAAATTTCATATTGCAACACAAAGTTTTATATTATTATTTGAATCAAACGCGAATTTAAAGCTTCCTTCATCGTAAACTTTATGAATAACCCACGGCGATTGCAACAATATTTGTCTTGCATTTATTTAGATTGTGAGTTTGCTGCTGCAGACATCAAATCACCATCTTAACGCCTACATTTGATCGGATAATTTGCGAAAAGCCCGGATTTAAATTTGTTCTTCAGTGCACAAAGTTATCGATACGGTCTGGAATGCGAATGTAAGGCCGCTTAAGACATGTGGGAAATGTCCGATTACGACTAAGAGCCCCTATTCAAACCTTTACCACTTTTGTCCTTCTCGAAATTGCAAAGCAAACTCAAAAAATATTCGTTCTTTCATTTTCACAATTTTCTAATCAAGTTTTATAACAGGATTTAATAACTCGCAACAAAATTTTAATGTGGAATTGATCGTCAATAAGTCTTATGAGGTTGGATTTTACGACAAAGTTACTTAATTGCCATTTTGCTGGGAAACCTCGACTTACGACAAAATTCAAAACTAAAGCAACACAGATCTAGCCACAAACAATGTTAATAACAATATTATCAAGCACTTTCAAAACCATTGTTTAATATTTTGAAAATTTGAAAAAAAAACTTAGAATAGCGTAAGAAACACAACGTAAAAATATTATTAAAATTATAAACTTACGAACATTATGTAAGTAATGTAAAAGCAGGTAAATGCGTAAACGTAAGGACTACAATACTTTTCTTTAAAGACGTGCACGTAAAAATGTAAAAATAAAGTAAGTAAACGTAATCGTAACTTCTTGAGAATATATTTGAGAATTGAAACAAAATTTAAATTTTTATGTTTTTAAATGTAGTGGAAATCTATAAAAATGCAAATTTAGAAATGTGACAACTTAAAACAACTTAAAGTAGGAAATCAAATCAGTTGTTCTAACAGAACATTGTTTTAATTGTTAAAACTGTACATACAGGGTGCGCCGGAACGCGCGCCCCAGAGAAAAATGCTATATAAGGTAACATACCAGGAACATGGAAAAAATGTTAAAAAAAGTTATGAGGGTTTAAAGTTTGCACTTTGACTCTATTTATTTCTGTCGGGAAAATAATTTTACAAGTTTTTTGCTATAGGCTATTAAAAGAGGAAACAAGGAAGTTGTGTCCTAAATTGTAACTCTGTTTAATGTTATTTGTGGCTTTCATTGGCAAAATTTTTGTACCTTTACTAAATAATTGTAAAAAAACATATACAAGATCATCAGCATCATTAAATAGACATAAAAATGTCATATGTCAAAAAATAAAAGTAAAAATTTTTTAACAGAAAGAATTTTTTAAACATTTTTTTCATGTTCCTGGTATCTTACCTTACTTGAAAATTTTCTCTGGGGCGCGAGTTCTGGCGCACCTGTATATCTCAAGGCTTTTTCATTGCCACACTGTCAATAATTGTGTTTTTTGAAGTGAAATAGCTCAAACATTTGATTTCTGAGTAAAAGAAAATCTGTGTTACACAACTAAACCCTACTGACAAATTTATAGCGAATGAAATTTATAGCAGTAGAAAAATCTCGAGATATAAAAATTGTATGACAAAAAAATTTCGCAGCTCAAAATAAATCCACTTTCTCCCAGACGACAAAAAAAACAAATCCTAGACTACAAACTTGATTTTAATAGTAAATGATGTTATTAGGAGTAAAAGTGATAGTTTATGTAGCAAAGCTAAACGTTTATTTTTTCCGAACGCAGTGAGGCAAATAATTTAACTGAGCCACTTTTACTTCAAATAATATACTATTTTATCTGCAAACGTATTCAGATCAAGAGTAAAGAGCAATACTATAATTGGTAAAATAATCAGAATTCTTTTCAACTAATGAAATTATAACAACGTTTATAAAAAAAAAAACGTCACGCAACTGTATTGGAATTTGTGTTTACGATAATAATTATTAACTCAACTAGTGCAGTTAGTAGTGCAAATTTCAAATGCTGATGACCTTTAAGGTACCTCTCTAGATATTACTGAAGCATGGTAAAAGTAAAAACGCTTAGGCGCAAAAATAGAATTATTACTTCTTGTCTGAAAAGTACTCATTTAGACATAAAAGTAGTCACATTTGTAACGTTTGCGGATAAAAATGTATTTCTTTATGATACATTATCATACATTCAAAGAAAAACGATCTTGCAAACATAAAAATAAAGTCAACTAAACACAGAAAAATAATAAAATGGAGGCGAGTTGATTTGAATAAGTAATTATTTTTGGCAAAGTTTGATGCTTAGGCTAAGATTATACAGAATGGGTAATCTAAGGGAGGCTAGAGTGGTTTAGTGAATAATCGGGTCGGTTTGGGCAAAAAGTGTTCAAAAGCAAGCAAAAAGAGGAATTTAAATTGATTGTTTGCGTGATTAGAAAAAGCTTGAAAATTTTGATTGCTTCATGTATAAATTATCATGAGTGCTTTTGAATGCAAATATGTAGTTGTTTGCATGAAGTGTATTAATGATATCGCCTTTTGGCTATCTGACATCCCGTTAACGGAATCAAATAAACAGGCATTCAGGTCGTATCTCGCTACATCTGTGTCGTAATAGAGGATCTATTATCGAGGGTAGATTTAGTACCGGTTTAAAATGAAGTTTCGATCTCGGCTAAATTATATCGTCGGCGATAAATTTTTAGCTAAATAGGTATGCAAAGTTCCGTATGAAGATAAAGCGTGCAAGCGACCTGTCTAAGAAGTTTGTTTCCATAAACCGAAACTCTCCAGCGACTTTTGACTCGGGAGATAATCAAGAAGAACACGCTGCCAGTTTAGCTTGTATAAGTCGGTAGGCCATAATGTCGTCGGCGCTCTTGGCCCGGGAAACAACCGGAGTGATGTTGATTGATGGAGATATCTGTGTGTTATATTCACTGTGGAGACTTACCCTACTTTGCCATTCTACTCTATTCATACGAGAATATTTCGCAAATTTAAACTAATGGTACTGCATAAAAGCGACTTTCAAGCGGAACGAAATTCCTGCCAGATTCTAAAAACTCTGCTGCGATATCGAAACAGATAACAAATTATTCTGCTTCTACACATCATTTTTCATTACGGAAGAGCCAATGAAAAATGCAGACTTGGAAAGACAATGCTGCACTATTCGAATACACAACAATTTTTTACACTTTTGACGGAACTACTCGAGTGTGTTGGGTAGTTCTCCAAGTTTGCGCTTCGTTTAGCAAAAGACAAAGACAAAATTTAAAACTGTATCATAAACACAAATTGAATAATCGATAGTTTATCAAAAAGAGTTGCCGAAAGCCTTGGGCTGTATTTGAGATATCACGTTTAAACTGCAAATGACGTTCGCATTGGCTTTTGCCTTTGTTTGACACATCAAAGAGAACAATCGAAAAAGACCAGAAAAGTAAAAAGAATAGTTCAAAATTTAAATACTTTAATTGTATTATTTTATTATTTAAAAGAGCTTAAGATTAAAGAAAATAATAATTATTTTTCATAATTGAAACCTTATTTTTATTTTATTGCAATTTTTATCAGATGAATTAATTAACACAAGCGTAACAAAAACTAAATTTATTTTTTTAAATTTATTGTAAATCAAAATAAAAAAATTTGCAAAAAATTTTGTTGTTTCATTGCAAATTATACCTTAAGTTTAATAAACATTTAAAAATAAAACGCAAACATATATTTGTTTAATATTTTTTTAATATTAAATGACAGAAAAAAATCAGTGATTACTCGAGTTAAATTTTATAAAATCGGCACCACTGAGAGAATAATGCTTGATAGTTTAGTTGCTTATAGGAAAATGAGAGGAAAATACCACTGATGAATTAATTCGAGAGGCTTAAGTTTAGTGCACCTAAAATTGGTTTAGATATCTAGTTCAAGTAATGCTTGAAGCGTTTGAAGGTAATTAAAGTTTATTGCAGACTTAACAATTGCGGCATATTAATTAAACATAATTTTATGAGTAGGATTTAATCTAGCTCAGAATTTGCTGGGTGCGTGGGTAAAATAAAATTAATTGAACGAAATTCGAACTAGACAATGTAAAACCGTGTCTATTGTCGGTGTCCAAACACAAATTTAAACATTAAAGTATTAATCTGCGTGTTTATTCATAATTCATTTATTCGTGTGGAATTTTTAATGCGTTAAATATCAAATTAGAGAACAACACCAAAAACCGCGAAAATCTAATAATTCCTATTATCGACTTTTGTAATTTTTAATTCGTTTTTATGGCAGTGGTGCGTGCTTTATTCTTGTAATTATTTGAAACGTATGTGCAATTAGAATGAATTTACGAGCGCGTGATAAAATTAAAATAAAATGAATTCAACTAAATGGGTGTCTCTTTCCGGCGACACATTTTTCCTTTCGCAATTAGTCCGAGGCTGAAATCAATTTGCCGAAGTCGTGTCCATGTTTAAAACATCCAATAATCTATATGGACGCAAAATGACACTATCGACCAAAAAAGTAAAACCGGTGTTGTCGTCGGATAAAAGAAACAGGAGCTTGTGGACGTAATCAAGTTAAAGAACGTCTGTTAGATCGTGCTTTGGTGCTTCAAATTTAGGTCACGTGTGCCCTTTATGGCAGCTCGCATACCGATAAGCCCTTCAATACAACTATGTCAATACCATTTGATGACCACATGTAAGTAAAATCGACATCACTTACCCTTGCGTGATTGCACCAACTTGACGATAACGGATCCAATACACAAAAGAAACACTCCGTTTCCGGATAAATAAATTTCCCACTCAGTGTTCCAAACCGCTGATAACGGCACGAAGACTTTTATCATTGTTTTGCAAAATATCAGAACGTGTACATGATTTCTGAAATTATCACGTTGACATAGGTCTTAAATTGCAGATTTAATACCAAATATTGTAATTGAAGTACCTACTATAAAAAAATAATAAAACGATTAAATGTATGCACAAAAAAGTTATTCAAAATATTATTGTTTTTAACATCTATTAATTAATTCTAGTATCATACAGAAAATAACAACTACCACTAAAAAAATAAATGAAATTTTCAATTTCCAATAGTGTCTGTTGATTGAAATGGTTTTATTATTTACATCTCACTGTTTAATTAAAAACGCGCACAGAATTTTATTGATTCTTAAAATTCTCTTCCAACATTTGGTATTTTTGCATTAATGTTATTACAAATGTTATTACTTTATTACTTTTTAATTTATTTTATTTTGTACGCAATGTTAAAGAGTGCTTATATCAACTAATTTCAGTAGATAAAGTAGTCTTTTATCAACTAGTGAAATAAAGTAATTTTTATCTAATGTTTATATACAAGAAATTCTGGTAGGTGAGTACAAAATTAAACAAATATTATACACGACGATAAAGATTATTTATCTACTCTTGAAAAAAGTCTAGTCGTGACTTTGTCACTCGTAAACTTAACCTTTTCACTCGTAGATAAACAATTTCTTTATCGTCTTGTATAATAAAAAACTATTTTAAAACGTAGTGTTTCAGTTAAAACTTTTTAACCTACTCAAAAAATAAATCTTGTACTATGTTATATTATTTTTTACTTAAAATGTGATACTACAATTTTTAATTTTTTATGTTTGAGGTATGTACTTCTATTGTAAATTTATTTTTATATTTATTTATTGTATATTTTTTTATATAGATTTATTTGTCTTTTCGTTTGATATTTTTGTTGAACATTTATAATTTTTAGAAAGTATTTATTGATTTATTAAAACATTAGACGTTCTAAATAATAGTAGGAAATTCCCATTTTACATTTATTTGGCTTCAGCCGGGTCTTCATTCAAAACTTGTAGAAAGCAGAAACAGTTGTTAGACGTCCCTATTGTTTTACGTGGGTTCTAAACTAGACAGCAGATAGTTATTGAGAAAATTGCAGCGCCGAAATTCCAGTTTAATCTCAAGCCTAGCGGCTTAGAAGTTAACACTTTAAGGGCACCGATACCGGGCTGGTAGTTTACTAATTAATTGTTAAATTCTCACATATTCAACAATTAACATTTTTCTGATTATTATTAAAAAAGTTAACGTAATGTTCTTGATCGTATTGTTTGTGTTAATATTTAAACAAACAGTTTTAATTTTCGTCTTTATCTTCTTTGATTTGGCAAAAGTGCGTTAACAAGTTAAATTGATGTGTTTGTTTGCTGTAACAGTAAATGTAAAACAGCTATGTTTGCTTTGAACATGCGAAACACCCATGGAATATAAACATCAGGAACGATTTATTATCAGAATATTGACATGAATTGTGGGAGATGACAATAAAAGCACTAATTGCAAAAACCAGTGATAAATTTTGAGCACGAATTTTAATTCACATACCTCATAACTTACGTGCAATGCATAACAAAAATCAAAACGCAATCAGAAATAGGAGTTATGTGGCTTTTAATTGATACAAAATCAAACACGCCAAACAAAGCAATTTTATTCGGTTATTAGATTGAATTCCTACTCGTGGTGCTTAAAATTGTCATTGCACACATCGCATTCTTTCATTATTAGACATTCCAGAATAAAGTGGCGGCGAAAAAGTGATGCGTTAATTGTGCAATAAAAGGGGAAATAATTCGATGAAAGCATCAATAAGTTCCACTTTAAAATTCTTTTTTTCTTCTAAAACTGAAATGTGAACTAAACGTTTTTGAAATTTGGATCAGTTTTAATTTATTTCAAGAATCTTAATTAGGTTGTATTATTTTACCTTTTTCCGAGTTTTCATTTAAGCCTTAATTGAATTAGAAAGAACAAAGAAGTGTTATAACACAGTTGAAAAGAAACAAAATGTCCATTTGTTTCCCTAAATTTGTCCCCCAAATAAGAAAATTGCTTTATTACAGCGACTGGCTTTGGAAACGTTGAAGAAAGCTTTGTTTTATGAAAACTAAGTTAAAGAAGAACAGTCGATGTGGAGCTTGAGTTTAATACTCGCCGTCTTTAGCGCAGTCTAGGTAAAACATTTCGAGTCATAAAACGCCACGACCTCAATGTCTTGATGCGAATGTTGTCATTAATGTGAAGAAATGCAGCTCTTGTGCAATTTAAAACAAAACTTTGAGAAAAACGTACAACTTCACTACTCCCTTGGTCTTTCTAAGGTATCATCAAGTTGCACCGACATATAATATGCACAAGAGAATTTCTAGCATGAAAACAATTTTTTACTCTTTGTGAAAGTTCGGCATTTGTTGTGAACGGCACACAAAATTACAGACAACGCGATAATTCAGCTTTTAAATTTGTCCTCGAATTTAACGGACAATGATATATTTTCCAAAGAAGCAAAAAGTTTCATTGCAAAGTGTGAAAATTCCATGCCTGTCACGTACGAAATTTAATTTAAAAAGTAAAACGTTCAGATCTGAATTTCCGGAAGTTTTCCAATGTCTTCGAAATGAGAAATGATTCCGTAAGAGATAATCGTTTTCAGATGGCGTTTGTAGATGGATGAACATTTTATTATCCTTTTTTCGAATCCCATCTCCATTAGCTAACGCGCTCCGAATCGCTTTTTGCAATACATCCCGAATTTTACAAAACAAAAACCAGTCATATGTGTACACAAATATTGATAATTATAGCATTTCTTTCGTTTTTGTTTCTTTTTTAGAAATTTCTTGCAATACAATAATCTAACAGAAAAACAGGAAACGGATCGTAATGATTTATAGTCAATTTAGTATGTATTAGATGTTCCTTTTTAAACGCAACGCTCGTTTAAACCGTCTACTTTGTTGTTTGTTCTCCTCGTAAAATCTATAAAGCAACTTCAAGATTCATTTATTCGATTTGAGCAGTTTTTCCGACAACTATGATTGATTTCGCATGTGTTGTGTGTGTATGGACTTGACTGGATAATAGTTGTCGTTAACAGTGAGACTATTGTGATTTCTCACTTCCGACTATTATTAACCACAAACCCGATAACAATCATTCATAACATCTCGTACGATCTTAATGTCACCCAATTAGAGTAAAAGCAATTGCAGAAAATTTGTCCAATTAACGTGAGACGCAATAATTGAATTAGGTCATAATTTAGGGTTGTCAACCTTACTCTTTATTTTCCCCCGTAAATGTTTCACGAGTCTGGATCGATTGATAATAAAAAGCCACTTACCAAATAACACTTGTGTCGATTTTATCACCTATTTAAGCTTTGTAATTTGATTTTCAAGACTCCTGTATCAACAATCAATAAAACACCTAGCTAAACCAGGTCATGTTTGAAATTTCTGACCCAGGTCTAATCCGATATTGAAGATGTCGCAATAAAACCACACTCTTAATAGCGTTATAAATTCGATGCTTGCTTGGAGCAATAGAGTAGTTATCAGTGTGATTTTTCTCTATTTGAGACATGATTTAGTTAGGAACATCCGCAGCTTTCTGATATGTCGTTGGAGTTCACTCCCAGTGCAACATTGATTTATTATGAACCCAAAACCGCAAACACAAATCAAACACTTTGATTTATCGATCTAATAACGTATATCTTCATTACGACGAAGGACGCGTTTGCCATCACGACTTGATATTTACTTAAATATTTCATTACGAGAGACTTGTCACTCGAATGAAGGATATTACAGGGTGAACGATTCGTTAGGAAAATTTCGACAGATTTACTTTCGAAACTTGACAGACGGGGTTCACGCAAAAATGAGGAATGTGCGAGCGAGATTTACATATTTTACACACCAAATGGGACGTGCTAATAAATTTTTCAAACACAATTTAACAAAATTTCAAAATAAAGTAGAAGTGGATGCAGAACTTAACTTCTTAAATTTGCAAGATTTTACTACTTTACATTACTTAAATTAATTTTATCCGCAAACGTCACAAAAGTAAACTCTTTTACGTCACAAGTAAAAGTTTTACCTTTCAGCCAAGGAGTAAAAATTCTATTTTTGCGTCTAAGCGTTTTTAGTTATTATCATTAACATTTACCAATAGTGTTTCTTTGTTGTCTATTATTACATACATGGTAGATCATCAGTATTTGATATTTGTACCGCACTAGTTAAATTCATAAACACTTTCAGGGGTATTGACGCGTGATGTTTGTTTATAAGCGTTGTTATGATTGATTTCACTACTTGCAAAGCGTTCTGATTATTTTGATCATTTACTTGCTAATTATGTGTTATTCTTTACTTTTGATTTGAATACGTTTGCGGATAAAATGGTGTAAGTTGTTCGAAGTAAAAGCGAGTTAATGTGGCTCACTTAAAATATTTGCCTCATTACGTTTGTCAAAATAAACGTTTAGGTTTGCCACATAAACTATCATTTTTACACTTAATAACATAATACACTATTTAATTTTTTTTATGCCAAAATTGAAAGTATTTACAACAAAAAATGGTGGATGCGCCGGGTAAATTTACACAATAGCACATCTAGTTTATTATTTTAGAAAAACTTCTAAACTTCTTATTATTTAGAACTTATTTATTTTATTACATTTTATTTTATAGTTTCACAATTTTTTTAGGCTTATTTTTTTTAATATTTTATCATCATTGATCAGAACAGCATAAAACGATTAAAAGCAGCAAATTTCGCAATTCTTTACATGTAACAAAAATGTTTGTAATAAAATTTAAAATGAAAGAAACATGCCTAAATAAAACATTTAGAATCTAATCTGACTCATCAATTTTACACGTGTTGTATAAAATTTCTATAATAAACAAAATTGTTACTGAAAAAAATACGTAATGGTTTAACAATTTTAAAATAAAAATATTGTGTACGTTAGAATAACTTTCTAAAATAAATTCAAAGTTTTTTTTAACATTTATAAAGTCAAATCAAATTAATGCATTTAGCTTTTGATTTTAAATTTATCACCAGATATTTTAGTAAAATTAAAGCATGTTTCTAAAAAATGTTTGAAAGTTACAATTTTGCAATTAGATGAATATTAACCACAATTTCGCCAATTTATAGCAATTTCTACAACAGTTAGGTTTTTCGGTCAACTGCGTTCGATAATTTTTTAATTAAAGTTTTCCGTTTTAACAAACAAAGCAAATAAAATAAATTTTATTCAGTCATTTGATGACAATTTTTGGTCAGACTTAAATTAAAATAAATAAAGGTTTCACTTGTAAATTGTAAAGTTTTTAGTTTGAAAAGATTTCGAGTTGTCGACTTGGGAGTGAATGTAATGCAGAAAATGTTGCATAATGAGACTAGGTGTCTGCTTTGCGGTAATTTAGGTTCATTACCTGACAATGTGGAAATGAATTTGCGTTAGTCACCATTACAAAGTTATTTTGGCGCGCTTGATTGAAATTTTTAATGAAATTTTTCTCAGTGGCGGGTAGAGAAATGTAATTACACACCATCAGATAGTACAGTTGGAACCTTGCAAAATACATAATTGAGTTCCATACTTTTATTTAGAAGTATATCAGCCGACTTTTGTGTGAAATACCGTTGGGAAATTTAGCATGACATACAATGCAATGGGATTGGTCTTGGATGTAAAACGTTATAGTTAGGTAAGTAATTGGAGCCTCGAATTTTAATATCTAGCGCAAAATTGCTTGTCGGATTGATTTATTTCGACTTTTTTGTAAATATTATAAAATATACATACATTGCAAATGAATAATGGGTCGTGATCGATTCTTGGAGCTCTCCTCCCTTTGCATGTTTTCACCCTGACACATGATTAGTGAATGTGGCTAACAGGATTGATCGCGACCATTCGCCGACACTTTAATAACACCTCGGCTCATCCATTTATTAACTGTGTAATAAATATTTTCAATGGGCTGTACGATTTTACTAACACGGACTTCCAGATTTAATTACTTTCATTCAGACTACTGCCAAAACCGAATTAATTTTAAGTGATGAATCGCGTGAGCAATCTTCCTTTAAATAAATAGACACACCTCTATCACTATTTCGATCACAGGAGACTCAAATTTCTCAACAAAACCTAACACAAAAATCCACCGTAACATTATCAAATAAAAAAATATCGGTCTATATTTTACAACATGTCCGATTCTAGGGGAAGAAATATGTTGGAGCGTGACTTCGACAAGTGGATCTAGTTGAGCGTTTAAATTTTAATCAGTTTGGGTAACCTTGTCAAAGGTTTATATATCTAGAAGCAAAACAAGAAGGACCAGGTGAAAGGGAATTACAACAACAGAAGAATTTTGTTACGATTTGTCCCACGTTTTCAATGCAAATTTTCCTCGAGTGTTGCTCCTTGGACACGTCTTGCAGTGTTTCATTTTTGATTTAATTTTCATGCAAAAGCTTGTCAAATCGCCATTATAACTTTATTAAAGTGGAACCTTCCGCAATGACCACGTCTGTTTGAATTGTGAAATACGCTTGGCCGAGTCCGAATGAATAATTTTCATGCATTTGCACATTTTGGGTTTGCAAGCACCCTCTTCTTCTGATATTTTGCTGACTAGGAAGAGGCTGAATGCTCTGTATTCAGACAGATATGATTTATATATATGTTGGGCTCTGTGTCAACAACTTACGAAATAAATAGAATAGTCTGCCTTCCAGATATGTACCGAAAATGAATAAAATATGAACGCTTTGCTGTAATGGAAACGGTTTTATTAAGATATGCTTTTCGCCGCGTTGATAGTTTTATTTCAAGTCTTTTATCTGTTTTCATAAAAACAAACAGTGTTGAACTCTGGAAATTGGCTGAAATATTAACGTGGCGCCTGAAAATTTTTGTTTGCAGGTGAAGCAACATTTAATCCAGTGGTCAAGGTTCTACGACTTTGCTTTATAGTCGACACACAATACATTCGAGCTTGACCAAATATTATTTTCAAAGTAAAAGAAAGTTAAACATGCGATTTTGAAGTCGCTGACGTTAAACTAGTTTCACTCTAAGTACTAGCGGGACTTTTAAAGCTACAACTGGGAATTGTTTCCAACGAAAATGTGGTCTACGCTGGAAACTATCGCTTAGTCTTTAAGAGGTATCTGGAAAATGTTACTCAACTACTGGAAAAGAAAAGAGATTGCTTTCATAAAACTGTTTAAGAAAATAAAATCTTTGATCTCTATTATGCTGAGATACACTAACATAAATGTCTACATTGTTCTGTCAGGATCTCTATCATCAATCTCTTAATGCAATTTCGACTCATTCTAGTGCACTTCGTGGCCTTTTGTCAAGAACTGACACAAATGGAATTGGACATGACGGTTAAAAATGTAATTTCTTTAATTCGTCGACGTGGAAAGTGATGGATTAGGACAGCAGACATGCTTTTACTAGTCCTATTTTTGCTAATTCAACCACACAAACACAAAGATATCTTTAATTATTTGATACGTCGTGATGGAAGTCGCTATTTGCCTACTTGCCTAAATAGTCGACAGTGAAATATATTTGTTCGGTAGAGTTTAGTGCTTTGGGCTGCCGTTATCACAATAGAAAACACAGATGTAGCACTCAGTCAGCCATTTCTCCATGACAGTGGTACACAACCACGTGCAGAGCATAGTAAAGTGTGTAAATAAGCACATCTCGGATAGAAGAAGGGCCAACGCACGTCTATCCACTGTAGACATAGGTTGTAAACACAAACAGAAGTGGCTGCACAAGATTAATCAAGCCGTGCGTTCCTCCGGAATCATTAACACTCCCACGAGTTATAATAAAATAAAGTCCATAGTAGGTGGGTTGTCAAAAGGGCACGTTTATCATTAATCAGTCCAGAAGTGAACCGGCTGCTAATTCAGATCGGGGTGTAAATTTGAGGGTGTCCGATCGTTGCGGTCGCCGTAGGCTGTCGCCCCTGGGGTCAGCATTGCGGCCTCGTGATGGATAGTCGTTCACTTTTATCTCGCTCTGGTTTTAAATTCGTACAAAGTCACGTTTCCAAATGCGATTTTGTCGCACATCTACAAATATCGGTAATTTATACAAGGGTGGACTGCGCAAAATCGCTATTCCAACTTTAGATACCAACTAATGGATCATCATTTTTATTAACGGGCTAGTTTTTACGCCGTATTTTTGCTTTATTGAGCCATTCTCGTCCAAATAATAATTATATGATTGCACACAAGCTGATTTATTGAAATGGTGCAACAGAATTGGGAGAAAAACTCAATGGCGGTATTGATTTTTTGCAAACTTGACTTTTAGAAGAAAAATTAAAATTGTTGTTTGATATTTAAAAAAATTCCCCAGAAACTCCATGGTCCCAGCGAGTTGGTAAAGTTTCCTATTGATATTTAATTTTTTTAATTTCAAAAATTGTATATAAGTAATGGATAAATACTAATAAAGTGCGTCGCCTGAAATTATTTTCAACTACACAGCGTGTTCCAAAAATAAGTTACAAAACGAACTTATGTTTTCTTTTAACGAAACACCATAGGTATGTTTTTTTTCTAGTTGTAGTTTTTTATTACAATGTTTTTGAGGAGCTAAACTTATATTGGCCTGATTTGGCTTAGTTTTTGAAATACGAGTTTGTTATTTTTTTTTAAACTAAAGCGGCTAATTTTTTTTTTGTACAATTGCAAAGAAAAAAGTTCAAGCTTGAAGACTTGAAGAATTTTTTAAATTGTTGCATTTGTACAGATAAAAAAATTAAGAAGTTTTTGAAAAGATAGATAACTTAAACCATTTAAATAAAACACCTTATTTTTTATTTCTGCATTTAAGAGATTTATAAATTATCTTTCCAAAAACATTTACAATTAACAATTGAAAAGATATTTAACTATAAACATAAAAAACATAAAAAATTAATCATTATTTCAATAGCCAAAAAGTGCGCATTTGCACAAGATAGAAATATTACTCAATAATTACGTTATGTTACACTTAATCTATTTTTTACATTTTTTTTAAAGTTTGTTTTTTTTTTAATGGAAATTACCAGGTCAAAATTTTGGTGAAAAAATTGGTAGCAACTTGTCTCCATAGCCACAAATTTTGATTGCTCTTTGTTTTTGTCCCTGCAAATGTTGTTAAAAAATTATGGTTATGTTTTTAAACTGAGATGTTGTCAAAATTGTGACTTTTATGAATCTTGTGTGCCGGTTTGCTCTTTGCAAGCACTATAATTGAACACCTGAGGATAGACATCATTACCTAATGTCTAAAGACAGAATTCAGTGCTAATAACTTTGATAGAAACACACCGCAAATAAGTACAATTTTGTGGACAAAAATGAGGATCTTGCAACAGAAAAAGAATTATTTAGCAAAAAGGTGCAAGTAGGTACTATGATTGGCAATATATTGGCAATAAATTTTGTGTAATTTATTGAAATGAGCTCAATGTTGATGCATTTTTTAAATGCTTCTTCACTTTAGTTTCAAAATTGTTACTTTTTCAACTCGTTTCTCAAAAACGATGCACAATACACTAATTTAATTGCGTTCTTTCCGAGGTTCTTTCTCATTCATGTTTATTTTGTATTCTTATCAATTTTTACTAAAAATTGAGAATGTTTAGCAAACCTGCGTTACAAATTGCMTCTACATTTTAACGGGTCCTTGTTCTAACTTCCTGCTTGCGAACTATTCYTTTCCAAATCTCTAAAAACTGTTAGCGGTACCGAATTTGTTCCTTTTTTGGTGTTTCGTCTCTAAATTTTCTTAGACGATTTTTTATGTTGACGTTTAATGACATTGTTTTCAAATTAATTCAAAAAACCAGAACTACTAACTTCTTTCATTAAAATTACCAGAAATGAATTTACTAGTGGTGCCAACGTTAAGACTGTTTGGCACAAAAACAGACTTTAGTTGTTTTAACTTTTTGTGTTATAGATTTTTAAGAAGGGTATGTTTTCATCTAGAAATGTAAAGCTACATTCAAAAATGCCAAAAAACAAACATATGGTGCTTTATTTAAAAAACACAAGTTTGTATTGTAACTTATTGTTGAAACACGCTGTATAGTTAAAAATAATTTCAAGGGTTGTACTAGATTACTATTTATCAATTGCTTACATAAATCTTCAAAAATTTTAATATTTGAAAGTAAATAATGAACATTACCAACTCGCTGGAACAACCTGTAAGTTTGTATTTTTTTATGTTTTAATTTAACGTATTTTTGCCAAATTCCAGCAGACTTGTTACTTCAAAAAATATTTTTTAAGTATTCTGAGAGTCTTATCTTAAATAACTTCTAGTATACAAATTATTTAGAGTTTTTTTTTGGACCAATGTCTCTAAAAGCCCACCAATCCGGTTATAAGCCCGCTAGTGAGTAATCCGGAGTCTGGGCAGTTCCTCCCGGATTATCGTAATAAATACGTAGAGCCTCGTGGGTCCGCCGTCATCACGCCTTGGGAAATTATGTTGATAGGGCGTTGCGATAAAACCTACTCGTCTCCATGATGCCAAACGCCACTAACCTATCTCAAGCCAGGGAATTCCTTCGTCTTTTGTATTTCAGGGCATCTTAAATAAATCGGGAGCTTTGGGACTTGAGACACCTGAAATATTTTTAATTTATTTACACAGAGACGCCATTACCATAAATAACTCGCTGAAATTCGAATTGTTTGGTTTAAAAAACGGCCGGAAATAAATTCCGAGCGGAAATGAATAATTATGTTGTAAAAACATGAACGAAAAACAAAAATTATGCATTATTGAAGGGGTGATTAATGAAAGTTTTTATTTCGAGAGTCGATTGAATTTATAACAAGTGTGAATTCTCCACTGGCAACTTTATTCAATTTTAGTTAGTTTAAGTGCTCTAAATAGTTGGCGTTTGCCAATTACAATTTGCATTTAAAATGGAAACGAGTGGTTAATATTCATAAAAGATTTCGTTAAATGTGCACAATTTAAAATATTTACTTTTTCTATTATAATCGTAAAGAGAAAAGTGTGTTATAAACGATAAAAAGGGCGGCCATAAATAATACCACAATGTAAAATAAAACGGATAAAATGTTGCAGCTTTTCGAGCATGTTTATGACGACTCTTTACAACTGTTACAAATTAATTTCCAGAAGGGTAATCTTTGAGTTAATTGGCAATACAATCTGTGAAAACACTATTAACACCAGTGCCAAATTTTATTTTTATTTAATTAGTTCCGGTCTTTTTAATAAATTACCTTTTGTAAAAATGTAAATATAATAATAAATCGACACAAACAATGAATCGCTGGAGTGCACTTGGGGAGATTAATTCAGTCAACAAACGCTTTAAAACCGTTCAGAATAAAAACCTGAAATCCTGCTCCATTGAAAATGGGCTCAAGAGAGCGACCTCGAATCTATACGTCCAAGATTGTAAAGATTATAAAGGGTTAGAATGAAAGCAGAAAGGGTCACGAGCAACTGCCATAATTGAACTTCCAGCATCGCTGCCATTTCCTGACATATTGGATCTGCGAAAATTTTTTCGCAATAATTCTTGTATCAGAAGCTTTTAATTCAGTGGTTATAAATCGTGCCGATATATCTTTTGGTCGGTTAAGCTGGGACAAAGATGCGGCGTTGAATGCGGTGACGCGGATCTCAAAGCTTACCTTCCTTTAAATTAATGACGACTGCATAGAGGCCTTCGTAATGAACCATCCCTTGGTTTTCGAACAAATCCCTAATGGAAAAGATATAAGCCAGGAAGTCGTGAAAAGGGTTGCCGACTCGACAAATAATAAAATATTGCCCGAATGTAATTTAAAAAATGCACAAAATGAGAAAATTCCTCACTTCCGCCGCGATAAATGGAGAAAATCTGCATTTTTTAAATAAACAGTTGTGAGTAAAGCGAGTTTTTAATAATTTAATGTTGAGACGACTTGGGAACGAGAAATGAGCAATAGAATGAAGCAATTCACCGAGTGTCAACAGTCGCGACGTCTACAGTCGGTAAATAGTTAAATTCAGTTATAAATTATAAGAATTTTCAGGTGAGTGCTTTCTTTTTATAAAGAATATTATTCCAGGCAAGTTCTCCTGCAAAGAGGTTTTGTGTGCATTTGTTATTAGAAGAACGTTAGGCAAGGTCTCGCGAGATTTGTTTTACGTGTTTCGGTTATACACACTTCTTCTTTATTTATTTTGTCACTAAACTACAAACAAGATCCAAGTATAAGTAAACATAACGTTAAAGTTGTGTAAACACAATTCTGCCAGTTTCTCGAAATAAACGTCTCACTTGGACTGAAATATAAATGAGAAACCCTAAGAGAAAATAACATAATTGAAAGACTTTGTTGGTTTCATAAAAATAAAACACTCATGTGTCAATCTAAGCCAAATTTAGCAAAATGGTGGATGCGCCGGGACACTAAATTTATAGCTCAATTTTGATACATTTTAACCGATTCATTAAACACTTACAAAAACAGTTTAATGTGTTGAACGAAACGTGTAAAAATTTAATTGGTAATGAGTTAAATCGTGCAAAAGTAACCCAATTTATTTGATGGGCAAAAAGTTAAAAATTTGGTGTTTTTGTAGGTATCTTTGATAAAGGTTGACAACTCTGGAGATTAGAGTTTAAACAAAGTTTAGTAATCGATTTCGGTTTGTACGATTAATAATTACAAACCTGTTGATGCAAATAAAACGGTTTTTTATTTACTCTGACTAATTACTAAATATTTGCTATCAAAGTGCACTCTTGGGGATAGTTAGAAGGTGCAAGAATTTTGATTTAGTGATTGAAAATTTAATATGACATTTTAAAATTGATGAGGCTGTATAGACACACAGGACCCCTTTTAGAGAATCGCGTTACGCCTAATTACCCTGTGTTACTCCGAGTGGTTCCCTACAAGGGGAATTTCTTACTCGTGACGGAGATTGCTGAATTATTCTGTATTATGTTCTAACAATGGCTTACTCGCGATAACAGAAGCCATTTCTAGACTTCACTGTTTCACTCTTTAATTAAAATGTAATCAGGAAGATTTTTTCGATGAAGCACAGTTGGCCTTTTGTAAATCAGGGTCTTCAGCTGTAATCTTAAACCAGTGTGACGCAAATTTTCCTTTATCTCGGAAATAGCAAGTGTGAAAGGTAAATTGTGATATAAAGCTACTTGTTCGCTGTCAAGTCAAAGCAAGAAAAGAGTTGATTTTTACTTAAGCCAAAGAAAGGGAGTTTTAATTACGCTGCCGCACAAAATAGAAACAGCTAAAATAATTTCGTTGATTTTGTTTGTATTCGAAACGAAAATAAATTGCGAGTAAAAGCCGTCGGCTAATATCTTTCTGAATTTTACACAATCGCAATTTGGTATTTAAATAATCCTTTAGTTTATCTCTCCGAATTATTTATTATTCCGCTGCTGGAAAGTTAAAGGAATAAACCAAGGGACAAAATGTGTTCTCCAATCTAGTTCTATTTATCTTGTGAGAAAGCAAACCACAGAGAGCAAGAAATGTAAACTCGAGCGTTTGAAATTCAAATGCATATACCTTTTATCAGTTACTTATTACAATGGCTTCTCATATTAGCATGAAAACAATTCTTTGAATCGACGACAGAAATTAGGCAAATATTTTCCCTCGTTATTAATCTTCGCGCATTTGCTTATGAATGGAAATCTCGAGGGATGCTAAGCTTAAGCTCCATTAAGTGCCCCTTCATTGTACGTATTGGACGTAATTCTTGTCTTCACTTTTGGCAATAAATCATCAAGGTACTTTAAGAGATGAGCAACGTAATGACAATTCGGTTAAGTGTTTTCGAAACAAGCGCCATATGTTGAGTGCTTCCAGCTATAACACTAAATTTCGTTTGAGAGAAGCACGAAAACTCTGCATGACTTGAACGATTTAATCGATTCTCTGCGCCAGTTTTAAAATTACGAAATATTATTGAAACGGAAATAGACTTTCAATTAAAACCCTTAAAACCGACTGACCAAAACAACCCCAATAAACTACCAAACAATGCCTTTCTTCTGTCTCTTCATTAAAATATGACCATAATTTCTAACTTGCACATATTTACTCAACAACCTTACCTTGTTTTATTTCCCACATCTGATGGCTTTAAAACAGTTTAATAACCAACACACGCGCTGTTATCGTTAAAATTATACACATTAAATTTTGTTTTTAAGATCTCTGATTAGTAAAATAGTTTAACAACATTGTTAAGTTAACGACGTCTATAGTTATACAATCATCAATCACGACTCCATGCAAATTAGCACAAAACACCCATCTTGCAAAAAATCCAATAAATTTACACTTTCGAGGATTTGGTTAAAATCAAAACAAACAATAACAGATTACTGGGATTTTTATTTGTTGACAAGTGATGAGCATTTTTAACGAGCCAGTGAAACGTGTTTTCACACATTAAAAAAATTGTGTGTAAATATTACCAAAAAACAAGTCTTTAATTACAAAATTTAATTTCTCCGAATTTGTGATTATGTGTTTAAAATTTGTTGTGATTATACTAATGTTTTTGTTATCTAAATGTTTGTTGATTAAATTACTGATAACCCTCACAGTCAATCTCAAGAACTGTTTTTATTTAGCTCAAGTCTGCGATTCGACAACACCAAAAATGTAAGTACTCTCCCAAAAAAAACTTTATTTAAAAAAGTATTTTCACAGGATTCGCTTCATTTTTCTTCTCGCGTGTGCATCTTTAATTCATTTTGCGTTTCAAGAACAGTTGGAGTGTAAATGTTGGCCAGGTTATGAAGTAACTAATGATAGTATTGCTGAAACAACTGATCTTCGATGTCTTGGGGTATCCTGGATTGCGTACAACAAGAGGCACTATTGTAACCAACCTGTCCGACCTCATTGCAAATGTACAAATGCTACTGGTATTGTAACTGATGAAAATGGTACTTATTGTGACTTTACCAAAAACGGTGAATCACAGAAAAAATGGGATTGTGAAAATGCCGAAAAGTGGAGCACTTATAAGAAGAACACTGAGGAATTTAATAAAGGAAGAGCTGTAAAAGTGTAATATTTGCAAAATAAATACTATTTTAAACTCTTTTACTAGTACAGTAGAACCCCTCTATAACGAGAACTCAAGGGTCCAACGTATTTGTTCATTATAACTGATTTTCGCTATAAACTTGGATAATAATAGTTATTTATTATACAAGACGATAAAGAAGTTGTTTATCTACGAGTGAAAAGGTTAAGTTTACGAGTGACAAAGTCACGGGTAGACTTTTATCACAAGTTGATAAACAATCTTTATCGTCGTGTATAATATTCCGTTTTATTTTGTACTCTCCTACTAGAATTTCTACACAGTAGTCAAATTATTTTTCAGATCTGTGACCGAATTTTGGGGCACGAAGCGAAGCTGAGTGCTGCAGTGGAAGTCGAAGACTTGAAAAAGACAGCGCACGTGTATCGAACAACGTTTTTCATGATCGTCAGCAAAATTTTATAAAAAACGTGAATTTATTGAAAACTTTGAGCTTAATTTTGACAGATATCAAATCAAGTATATATAAATTGAAAAATTTATATATTTAGTTATATACCACTTTTCACCTTATGTATCTAAGGGAATGACCATGAAAAGACCATTTTATCTATTGAAATTAGTTGATAAAATATAAACACTAGATAAAAATTACTTTATTTCACAAGACGATAAAAGACTACATTATCTACTAAAATTAATTGATAAAATCACTCTTTAACATTGAGTACAAAATAAAAGTTTTTACACATGTACTATGTAAATTATTTATTAAATAGAAATATTAAAGAAATTTAAAACAATATTTAAGAAAAAAACTCTGTAATTATTGTTTGTTTTCTGCAGTGAAGCATTTTTATCTTATCAACTGCAGATTCCAATTGTTCAAGGCTCTTGTCCTTGTTCTTTAAAATTGTTGCCAATGTAGAACTCGCTAAATTTTTCTGTTTACAGATTACACCTTGTTTTTTACTACTTTAGAACTTTTATTATTGATATTTTCTTTGATACAAAATGATTTTCTTTAAGACGACATATTGATACAGAAGGACAAAGTGTTCTCTTCTTGAAAAGTTGTTCAAGGCTGAGAAAGTGAGAAAAATAATACCATTAGCATGCAAAAACAACATTTCCAACATTTCTTAAAAAAAAATCTAGTACTCAATACGTAATGGAGACTCGCAGGCTTTTTATTTCTTCTAAGAACTGTCGTTATAACCGATCTGTTTCCGAAATTCCTCAAAATTTCTGGCTATTACCGATTTGGGACAAAATAAAAGTTTTGCTATATCCACATCAATTTCAGAAAAATACAGGCTATAGAGAGATAATTTTACATAAAGTAGTATACAAAACGACAAGGAACCATACGATTTACTCGTTATAGCCGATTTTTTGTTATAACTGGAACTCGTTATAGAGGAGTTCCACTGTAATTTTTTTTCAAAATTTATTTTTACTTGTTTTTTGAGTGTGTGTAGCGAGTGAGCCGGAGGACTTGGAGCAAATTTAATTACCAAATTGAATTTCGCTGAAACATAATACACGTGATCATGTAAGTGGTTATAAATGCAATTTGAATATGAATAGGAGTTTAATTTTAATATCGTAGCTATAGCCAGATAGAAATCGTCGATTTTACGCTCTTTTAGCTCTTTGCGCAATTATGCTAAACCGAATGCAAATTGTTCGTTGTGGTATTTGCATAGACGGTTGAGTAAAAAGAACCACTTGGTAGTGATTTGTTTATTTTGTATCAATTATTGAGAAAATATGGAGAGGGTGAATAAAACGGTCGGGTGTTTCACTTAAAAGAGGGCGATCTATTTTATTAAAGAGCAATTGTGTTTATGGGCTTTAATGGGGTTGTAAATTTTGTATTAACAATTTGCGGCTGTGTGCGAGTTGGAAAGTGACAGGGAGATAGGCAAGGAGTCGAACGACATACTTGCTATTGATTTGCCATAAGCCAATCCATTATTAAAATGTAAGTACGTTTTAGATTTGGCGAAAAAGCCATTAGGAACATTCCACGTTGGCGAGCGGTTAAGCAAGAGAGTTTCCCAGATTAGGGGCGGTTTCCTCCGAGATGTTCCATGGTTTATTACAGTCACACTTTCCGATTGTTTCAGTTCCGAAGTCGAATTTTAAATGTTGTCGTAACTGTCACAGAGGTCATTTTCCACAAGGCGTGAAATGTTTTTCTGATGGACGCAGTGTGAGATTGAATTTTCCTTGCCTCAGTGTCATGAAGTTTGAGAGAGACAAAATTTAATCAACAACTTTTTTATCACATTCAAACAGTATCTATAATTTGCATTAAATTAGGGAAATGTGGAGGGTTGGCTTCACTGCGGCAAGACCCAAGATTTTCAAACAAAACTATCCATTCTTGTTTAAGTTTAAAAAACGCACCGGGGACCAATGCATTATACAAGTGACTCAACTTCAGTAAATAAATAAAGCCCGACAATTTTTTCGTTAAAATTTTTCAGCACCGTGGGGACTCCAACGCGCACGACGAAAACACTAAAGATAATAGATAAAAAATGAGAAAACCGCCGTAAAAATTTAGGGAAAATGAAAAAACGGTGCCCTGTTAAAAGTGGAAACGCCGACTATTATTTTAACAGTCTGTTGTAATACGAATTGGTTCAATTTGCCATCGGACCTTGATACCATCCCAATGTGCCAGCCGAATGTCCGTTGCTCAACGATTCTGCAGTCTCGACACAGAGGGCCGGACATTGTCAAGGGAAATTTACGGTAACGACTAGTAAAATGCCAACATGAAGTGTTGCTTCATGACTTGTTTCATTTCATCAAATTTATACACAAGATACATCAAACACAATTGACACAACTTGCTATAATTGATCCTCCAATTACAGAACTAAACTGTCGATTTGATTGATGCTTCAGAACATAATTTAGGGTCAAGTACTTGTACCAAGTAATAAAATTAACTAGGCTATTTTTCTAGCTTGTAGAGTTTTATTTACAAGCCAATCTATCAGCATTATCGAAAACACTCCAGAGAATATGCTTCGAAACAGTTTATGAGAGCCATCTTTTGCACAACCTGAGCTATTTCAAATCGATTTCAAATTTTAATTGGTTTTAAAAACTAATTACTGTATTGTTAAAATTAAAAACAAACAAATAATAATTATATTATTACACAAAATCAAAAAAAAAAATAAAAACCTTTTATGTATTGATTATGGTATGTATGTACCTATATAAATCGACTAATCATAATTTTGTGGATAGTCCATTAAAATGCAAGTATTTTTTAAGTGTTGACTTCAACTCTTTTATACATTGTTTTAGGGCCCGATTATTTTCTCTCATTTGTTTAATCTGTTTAATCCACTCAACAATTCAGCAAGATTCAGAATATTTGTGTTGGCCAGGATATGAAGAAGTCAGAGATGGTTTAAAAGATGAATCTGTGAAGAATCTCCGATGTGTTGGAATGAATCCAACAACGTTCAAAAGAAGACATTTTTGCAATCAGCCTTTAAGACCTCGTTGCGAATGTCGAGGAGCCGATTCGGTTTTGACTGAAAACACTGGCACCTATTGTGTAATTTCTAATGCAATGGGAGGTTTAACAAGGTTGGAATGTGAAAATAAAGTCGAATGGGATATTTACAATAAGAATTGGAAAAAATTTCAAGAAAAACAACCAATAATTGGGCAGTTTTGAATTTCACTTAATAATTTTAATATTAATAATTAATTAATAATTTTAATTATTGATAATAGTAATTAATCAAATTGAGATTTTGTACTTTTCATTAACACCCAACAATGTTATTGACAAAAGTAAAAAATGTGTAATTTATAAATCTAAAAATTTTGTTGATGTTATTACAATAGCTTTGTCGTCGAAAAACCAACAATGTAAAACAGTAAAACAGTTTATTTTTTGTACAACATAAACTAATATGAACCTATATCATATTTTAGTTGCTTTTAAAAATTAATCACTTCATTGTTACAGTGAAAGAACAAAAGAAGTTATTAATATTTTATTGAAATATAAATCTTGGTCAAACAATAAAAATGTATTAAAATTTTAGGCCTTGATTTAAGTATATAAGTCATCGATTAATGTAACTCTTGTCAAGTGTACACTTAATTCAAAATGTAAGTATTTTTTTTTGTGTTGACTACAACTTTTTACATTTTTTAGGGTTCGATTATTTTTTTTTATTTGTCTATTTTTTTTAATCAACTTAACTATTCAGCAAGATTCAGAATGTCAGTGCTGGCCAGGATATGAAGTCAGAGATTGTTTAAGAGATGAATGTACGAACAATCTCCGGTGTCTTGGAAGGGATTGGTTTACGTACAATAAACAACATTATTGCAATGAGCCTTTAAGACCTCGATGTAAATGTCCAGGGGCTCATTCGATTTTGACTGACAAAACTGGCACCTTTTGTGTAATTTATAAAATAAAGAGCAAATACAAATGGCCATGTGAAAATACAGTCGAATGGGACATTTATAATGAGAACATGAAACAATTTCAAGAGAGTCAACTAGGAATTGGACAGTTTTGAATTTAATTTGACATTAATCAAAATAATAATAATTAAATTGGAACAACATTTCACTTTTCATTCACACCCAACAATGCCATTGACACAATTTATTAAATAATGATTTCCTATTTCGAGTAAATTATTATAATTTGTGATTGTGACATTGTTAACTGACAAGCGTAAATGTGTAGTTCATAAATCAAAAAAAATCAGTTGATGTTGTTACAATATCACAATAGCTTTTTCGCCTTATAACCAACAATGTAAGACTTGTTTCCACAATATTTTTTTAGTTTTAGTGTTGTTTTAGGTATTATTTTTTGCTCCTTCTTTTATTTCCAACTAGTTCAATAATGGCCAACAATTGCAGTTGCCCTCAAGGTTTTAAAATACAACACAGTAATAATCAAAGTTGGTGCAATGGATTTTTTTTTAAATTAACAATTGAGTGTTTTTTTCTCGACGAGCCCAAGTGCAAATGTTCAGATAAATACAATTCTGTTTTAATAGATGACGAGGGTTATTGGTGCTGTGTTGAAAAAGAGGGAACGATCGAAAAAAGCCGCTGTGAAAATCAAGATGAGTGGGACGAATTTTACAAAAAGTATAACAACAGTTTTTACGAAGAATAAAAAGTTAAAAAACCGGAAAAGTTGCTCTTTAAGCTACTCCGACCCTGAGAATACGTGTCGTGACTGATATCTTTTAAAACTGAAAGTTTATCGCAGTGGTGGCTTAACAAGTGCTCCTGAAGGAAATTCGTCTAAATAAATTCATTGATAAAGATGTAAATTGGTGTTGATAAGGTGTAAATGTTTCGATATTATCCGTTGCATGCTTAGAATGTCAGCATTTTAAGTTGACGTTGAATCCCATATCTAAAAGCGTCCATTAATGTCAGCGATGTAATTTTTCACATTTGATTTATGAAGCAAGCTTTTATTTATCACATTTTTCTTTTATAGTTAGGTACGTGAAGTTTGTTTCACTTGTGTATCCATTACAGAAACGGTTCTTTGTTGCACATGGGAAAAACCGTGGTGTAATGAAGTGTAGAACAGTTTTGTAATAAAGGCTTCGTCACGTAGAACTAGATCATGTAGTACAAATCGCTTCGGCTTCCTCTGATTTTATCTAGAGCATTACTAAATAAGGTTTAGCAGGTTTCTCTGTAATGTCATAAATTTCAGAGATGAGGAAATTCACGCATACATCTCGCAGACTTGTCAACGAAATATAAGAGGAAATAAACTCAATTCACTCGAAAGCATTAACTCGTTTACCTTTCAGAAAGAACCGAGTTTTGCCTTTGATGTGTAATATAACGATAATACTTTTTAATCCTTTTAAACTAAATAAATTACTTTTAACCCTGCAAAATTCAGACATTTCTAATTAGTTATTTGAGCTCAATACAGTTACGAGTTCGGGAAATTATGTTAATGGACAATCTAAACTTGTCTTAACAAACCATTGAATTTGAGCGAATAATAATTAACATAAATTGCGACGGTTTACGTAAGACACACCATTCATCGCTCTATTTTAACTAAATTAACACTAAAGTGCTAATTCACCACACGTCAAACTGTCTGAAAAAGTCACCTAAACTCAATTACCTAGAAAGAGTAAATCAGATCTTAAAGCGTAATTCAATAAACGGTTCTGAAAGCTCAAAACTACATTTCCGGAAGGAATTAAAAGACGGAAAAAATTACCTGAAATGAACATCTGCAATAATAAAAGCATAAATCAAACCTTTTTAATCTGCTTCGAAAAGTATCTTGTTTATTCCGAAAAAATCGATACAATATTTTTGAGATATTTAAGTCGTACATCTCAACTTAATCAGCTTAAACGACGCGTTTTAATTAATTTTGATGATTAATTAACAATTTGTGAATTGTTTATGGGTTCATGCATCTTGTGTTTTGTTCGAGTTAATTGCTTTACCTACACTACAATTGCTTTGTAGGTAAATAGAACGAAGGGGAAACAACTGTTATAGAAATTTTCAACGTCAGAATAATCTTTATTAAAGTGAATAAAAATGCTGGGTAATTACCGATTTGTTGAGTCTTTTCTAAAGCCAATGTAAAAAGCGCAGAAGGATGAATTGCATTTATAGGTTTACTCAAATAAATCCGATTCGAACCGGATAAACATAGGGAAAAAACGGAATGACTGAATCGCTTTCATTAATTGTTCGAATTCACGGACAAAGTTTTAACATCGAATAAAAGAATCAAACAAAATACAATTGGATGATAGAACGCGACACATCTAGCCGGTTGAACATGTAGTAAACAATATTCTAAAAGTTGGAAGTTGTCTCAGAGGACTCACTGCTGGAATTGCTTTTGACTACCTTTTCAACTTTAGATGAAAAAATATAACTTATGTTATACTTTTGCCCGGAAGAAATATGTTTATATAAGTCTTATGGATCTGCATCAACTTTGATTAATGTCTAACAATGACACGATTGCTCTCAGAAAAATAGTTTTATTTATTAGATTAAATCAACTAAATAGTTTTTTTTTAAGTAAGTTAGTTTATTTGTAAAGCTGTAGGCGTATTCCCTATTCTCTGTTCTAATAAAAACATTGCAGCTTTAACACAAGTAATGAGATTCTATGTTGTTGTTGGAAACATTTCACATCGAACTACACTCTTCTGCACTAATTAAGTAAATAGTTTTGTTTTCTAGCCCAACAAAACGTACAAACTCCTGTTGGGAAAACATATCCATAATGCAGAAACTTCACAAAGAAAAATCACCTATAATTGAAAGAGATAAATGTAAAGGTTAAAACCGAGCAAGAGCTCGGATTTCATACAAGGCAGCTCATAAAATCCCATAATCACATTTCATATAACACAAATGGCTCGATCAATTCTCCTGAAGCGCAACACGACGACTGCTCGAGATGTTAGTATAGAGGTGCATTCTGAATTCAAATGTACGCAGACAAAGCTACTCACTAAATCAGATTCAAGCTGACCTAGAAACAGTCTCTAAAGCGACAATTACAAAAAAATCGGTTAGTGGACAACCCAGCCTTGCTTTTGTAGCTCATTTTGCGACTAAGTAGTTCGAATTTGAAATATAATGAAAAGATTTCAGTTATTAAATTTCGTTTAGTTTTTTCAATAAACAATTTTACTATTTCTTCAAACTCCTAATGAGAGTCGTGAAGTTTGCGGCAATTTTACAGCGTAATTTACATAGGTTGATTGAAATCGCAACATCCATTTAGCATCCACTTCTTTGTGATGTTGTTGTTATGTTGCTCGCATAAGTAAAGTGCTTTGATCAGAGTAGAAACATAAAGCAAGTGTTTATGTTATCATCAGGAAGGTTTTAACATTTTGGTTTGTATGGAGCGTGTTTTGAAAGCTATCTGATAAACTATGTTATAAACATGGACTGTAGTTTTATCTTTGCGGCATAATTAAAACAAATGTGTGGCCACTACAGGGCCCCAAATTGTGTTTCAGTGTTTTGCTTTTAGTTCGATTTTTAAAGTAGTTTATTAATTTTCAAACAATTTCGAGCAAATCTTAGAAACCGCCACAACACGCAATTTGTTTTTTTTTTTCTAACGACTATTGAAAATTCAACAGCTTAAACGTGACTAAACTAAACTTCTTGAAAACAAAGTAATACATTTCAATTCAATATGTGAACCGCAGAAGAGCCAACTTCCAAAAATGTCGGAATTTAAGACGTAATCGTGCCATCCAAATATTAATTTCACGTTCTTTCATAACGCCGGTTGTTATTAATAGCTTATTGATCTCGCGAACGTTTCCGATTGCGTGAAGAGGTCGAAATCTTTTAAAATTAAAATCTAACAATCGATGGTAATAAATAAACCAGGACTGTGAAATTAAACGCTCCATTGAAATAATCAATTGGACTAATTATCGTTGTTTCAAATAATAGCTTTCTGGTCAGTAGTTCGAGATCTGTTGATAATTTAAAATGTTTTACATTGGAGACACAAAACTGGCTTATCTACCCTACACTTAAATTAATGACTGCTCTATAGAATCTCCATAATGAAACATGACATCCCGTTCTTTCATAAATATGAAACATTGTTTCCAATAAGAGAACAGCTCTGTCTGACTTGTCATGAAATATGAGATTTTGCAGATGGATTTTTTAATCTCTTTTTAGTGCCCGAGGGTATTGATGAGTATCCTCGTTTTGCGGCACATTTTCAAAACCCCAACTACGACTTTTACAAAAAATTCGTTATTAGCTACGAGATATTATCAAGATTTTGACAAATAACAGTATTGTATCTATCTGTAATTGAGTCTTTCACATATCCATCATCTAACACAGAGTTCAATCCACTTTGACATCCACTATTACAAACTTAGTGGATATTGATGACGCTGACTTCGTCTACTATAAATCTCGACTTGGATGGGTACTCTGCACCTGTCAGATGGATGCTATAAAACTACATATATTTTTCTATCTGAGAAGATAAAGTGGGCAAATATGTTCGCACTGGAAATAATAACTCAAAACCTTATTTCAAAGGCCCAGAAAGCTGGGACAAGGAAAGAAATGGATGCAAAAACAATCGTTGAAACTAAACACCAACTAAAATAACACAAAAATTATGAAAAAGAAAAAGAAAAATGTAATAGTTATTGATATATCAAGGGAATAAACAACTATTTTACTATTTTAAATCCGAGAAAAAATAAGTAAAAAAAAGTAGCGCATTTCTACACTAGCCGTTAAAATTAACCGGACAATTAAAATTTTACGAGTTTTCACATTGCAATATTTTTGTTATTCTTTGTCGGATTTTGACGAATTTTTGTTTGGCTTAAAGAAAAAACTTTGCAGATCATTGCAATTTAATTCAATAAGATTTCTAGTTTTATCTTCTAAATGTAATACTTAAAAGACGAAGACACTGTTTTTTTACTTATTTTTATACTGAGCTGTCGTGTGTGCAACAGAGTCAAACTTAAGTTTTTACTAATTTCAGATTTTTGCCCATTCTTTTCCGAATTTTGTACCACATTTTCCATAATTTGAATAGAGATATTAAACCTTCAAAAAAGCTTTACATCTCCCAATTACATCTCAATGAATGTTCGTATTAAGTAGGCCGAATGTGTTAAAACGTTAAAATAGGGCATGAAAGCTTCTAATAATTAACCGTTTTACTTGTTTTAATCTTTCGAAGTTCCAAGTTTTTCAGATTTTTTGTGTTCAAAGATGTAATTGGGATCTTTTGGTAACATAAGCAATAATTTTTGGTTTAACTACCTTTTTATGTAGCCTAGTTTCTGAACGAATATTTAGTAACAATAGAAAAGCAACGTCTTTTTCAATGCTTTGTATCTCTAGGGCACCAGAAGATAAAAATTTTAAACAAATTGGTCCACATGCAGAAAAGAATCGGTAATAATATGAAACAAGTAAAAACGTAATTTTGTCCTTGTTGCACACTATAGCTCATTATAAAAAAAGTAAAAAACATCCAATTGCAATTTTAAGAGTAAATATAGGTATCAAAAAGTTTGTTTATGTCAAGATTCAATTTTAGCTCATTTTAAGAGTAAAAATTGGTACATACTTCATTTATTATTTTATTTTCGAAGGAAATAGTCACAACGAGAAAATAATGCGTCACTTTATTCTCTGTTGAACTTTATTCCCAATCATAATGTAATAATCAAATTACCTTGCAAGTAAAAAGTTTTAAAGTATGATATTTAGACTTGACAATTTATATAAAATATCAGTTCAGGTTGAGAAATGATCACTTCCTGATCAGAAAACTGATAAGGAAGTGACCATTTTCCAACTTAAACTGTCATATGTCATGTTTTCAAAATTTTAAAATATACTATTAATGGAGGTATTAGAAAAATCAATATATTACGTATTTACTAATTATTATTAATCTTATTATTTGTGTTATAATACAAAAAGTAAAAGTTGGCTTTATCAATATTTTGTTGATTTATACAATAACCAAACATTTTTTTCATAATAAAAATCAAACTGGTAAAAAACTTTTAAGTCTTTGTTCTCTGATAAATGAAGTGAAAATTAACTTCACTCTTCTTTTATGAACAAAAGCTTTAATGAAAAATATTGAAAAAAGTAGATTTAAAAAAAAAACATAAATACTTGTGCAAACTCGGCGAATATTTTCAGCATCAAATTTCAACAAATTTTATAAATTAATATAAATGAAAAATAAGAGCTTACAAACTTAGGAGAAATTAGTTGGTCGTTTTATTGTAAGTTGTTTTTTGCAAAAATGAAAACACCCTTGAAATTTCAAACTTTACTTGTCGATACTTTTTTTTCCGAATTAATTTTAAATAAATATTCAATCCTCTATGTTAAAATTGAATTTTATCTAGACTTTTCTTCATATTAAAATGAAATTTTATCGTCTAGATGATAAAAAATACATCCATTGTTGTATATGTGCCGTTGTTACTTGCTAACAATCTTTGACATTAGATTTCATAGTTGAGTTTTACTTTGACATTTATAAATATCGACCAAATTGGCTACAAAATTAGTGAGGATTGAATCAAATTTTATATTGTACACGATGATAAAATGTTCATTATCGTTTCGAGCATATTAACGTCTCGGCTGACGTCTCGACGCTAAATGGCTCTCAAAGATAAAATTCAATTTTATCGTCTTGTATAATAAATAACTATTATTTTTTTTAAACATTTGATTATTTTTGACATTGTGAACTCTCTAATGTAATTGAGAGAAAATTTTATTTTTGGAATTGTATAGATACCTAATTTCTTTATCGTCTTGTATAATAACGGTTATTTTTTGCCTACCAGAATTTCTTGAATATAAACAGTAGGCAAAAATTATTTTATTTCCCTAGACGATAAAAGACTACTTTTCTACTGAAATTAGTTGATAAAATATAAACAGTAAATAAAAATTACTTCATTTCACTAGACGATGAAAGACTACTTTATCCAGTAAAATTAGTTTATAAAAGCACTACTTATTGCTTAATTGCTTAATACAGCACTAAATAAACTTTTTTAATTTTTTGTGTTTTTTTTCTCAAAATTTCGATGTAATGAGATATGGCGTCAGTGGGAAAGTGCAGTATCAAATTAATTTTTGACAAGAGACCATTCTTTCCATTTAAATAATAACATTTTATACAAAAAAACTCTAAGGTTTTAAACTAAACATTTTCTCATATCTCAACTCGTAATAGTTAAACTGGAAAATAATGTGTTTAAAGTAAACGTTTAAAAGAGGCGTCATTACATTGTCACTTAAACTAGGAGTAGTACACGGGATATATTACTGTAGCCCTCATCAAATATTTGTTCAAGCAGTAATAGCATAGGTAGTGTTTGTTAAGCGTCGAACATACACGTGTCTGGCGGTAACCCACCCATATTAATTATATTAAACGATGACCTTATTATCATCGAAATTTCCTCAAATCGCTTCACATATTTACTTTTCGAAGTAGTCGTAAACGCAGCTAATCCCCGATTAAAACTTAACGACGTCTTATCTCTCACCTTTGACTCCTCAGACAATGACAACATTGGAGTAATTCCTCAGTTACCGCAGTGTTTCAAGCTCAAATGAGATTCTTTGAAATATTTCTACTTTGTAAGAAGTGTATGAGCACACCTAGAGAACAGGGTGTTATAGAGGGCGCGCATGTCAACACTGCCGTCTAGTCTACCGAATCGCAGTTATCCTGCCGTCGCGACGCTGGACGTCTCGTTATAGCCCCGTTTGCGTCATGCACGTCCCGATATATACACGGTGAACCAATGAAAGTCGCAAATTTGCACATCGTGTCGGCGAGTAAAAAATGTGAAAAGTTTCAAAACTTGTTTGTTATCTAGTGGATTCTGTACTTTTTAAAATGTCTGCTTTCTCTCACTTGCTTCTAGCTCTTCTTCTCGTGTATACTTCAGGTAAAGTGCTGACAACTGCGTTTCGAGCGAAATTAATGATCGACTTCTTCTATTGTTTCCGAGTCATTGTAACGACAAACTTGTGGACGGTTACCGCCAATTCCGGGACTAATAATATTTTCTGCTTATTGTCCAACTTCGTTTTAGAAACTTTAGGATAATAAACCGGCAAAGTTGGAAATTATTAGGCGACTTGTGCCAATAGTCGAGGCAATTTTCCCCAACAATAACAACTATTGTTCAAAATTATAGTTACGTATTTTGTAAATAAATAAGGCGAGTTCAGAGAACAACACCCATATTAATTACACGTAAACTAACACTGCAAAGTGTTGAAATTATTCAGTTTAAAACCTTTCCTTTAATTGCTCAAAGTCAAACAATAAAGATCATTTAAAATGTATGAAAAACTAACGACCTCTTTCTATTTGAAGTGGAACTTTAATGGTTTCGCAAGAAAAAAATCAATAAGATATTTATTCTTTATAGAATCGGTAATGGATTTCTATACAATCGAACAGGTGGAAACAACACATTATCAACTCTGAACCCAGTTGGATAGATTTTGATTGTGACTGAGATCGCGGTTTGAAATTTTACTCGATACCATTGGCGATATAGAAAAGTTTTACCACAAATTGTATTCACATCAAAAACTTTAAATAGGTTGACTACATTTTCAAATCGTAAAAATAAAACTCTATTTCTTGTAAACAATCCTAAAAATGTAAAGGGACTTTAATATTAGCTTTCATAAAGTGAATTGTAGCCGTGGGTATTTCCAGATGTAAAATGCATTTTAGCGAAGGGATTATTATATTGTAGTTGGAAGCTTTGCAAATTGAGAAGAGGGTATTAAGAAATTGTGCAAATAATTAGGTTTATAGCGCGACTTTAATAAAATAACAACGACATATTTACTACTTTAGAAATAAGTAAAAACCTAATTTAAAATAAACAATGTTTTGAGTAAAGTGACTCAGAAGAAAATGTACTTTTAAAATAAATAGAAAATAAGCTATTTTACGGTAAGCAAACTTTTCTAAAGTAGTTAATTTAATATATCAATTGCAGTTTAGTTCAATTTTTGCAAAAGTGCTTTTGTTATGTTCAGTGAAAAACAATTTATAACCAGCAATATTCTGTTATGTAAAACAAAACTGATAACTAGTAAAAAAGTAAACATTTTTAAATGTATTAGCCAAACACGTTGCCATAAATAAAAACTTTTAGTTTTTGAAAAATGTTTTTTTTAATTTTGTTTGTTTATTGATAAAAACCTTTAGCTTTTATGGCATATTTACAACACATTTTTTAGTTAATAAAAAATAAACATTTTCAAAAAATGTTTAGGTACCTCAAATAAATGGAAAACGTCAGGAATAAAAAATGCAGTATTTTCTGTAATAGTTCAAAGGCTAGTAAGTTTTTTGAAACTAATTCTCTTTGTGATGAAATATCTACAGAACTATTCAGTTAGTG